>NC_088182.1:3385293-3685293 GCF_028769735.1 Zonotrichia leucophrys gambelii | reverse complement strand
ATAGTGTGTGTGACCCAAACAGCTCCTAAACACAGAGCTCTGTGCCTCAGGTAAGCCCAAACACAGAACATTTGCTGTTATATGGTCATAAAACTACCACTCTAGCGTGGCAGGTAGATTATACTCACTTTCTGACCCCTCTCTTTAAAAAAAAAAAAAATAATTTGAGAAGTACTCTAATGATATTATTTTGCCATAGTCACAAATAAAAATGCAGGTCCAGTGATTTTGGCTGCCACCAGCACACCATGTCCACTGCTCAGCTGGAGTCACAGGCTCTGCTATTACTTTGTTATTTCTCACTTGCCAGTTCCTGACTCCTTTTTTTTCTTATTTATATATCTCAAAGTCCATTCATCTCTGTGGGACTGGTCTTGGGGTGAAATAACACTCAGCTGAAAAACCCCCTGGGTGTGTTCTACCGAACAAGAGTCTTGAATGTCCAGGCTGAACAATTTCTTTCCTGACCTCACACACACATATTTACATCTGGCAGAACTTTTAAGGCTCCCTTTCCAAAAATGTATGACAAGTTTTGAAAATATTCGACCCAAGTGTTCCTGCCCACATCTTATCTGCAATGTGTAATTCCTGCTGCTCCTCCTAAACTTCCCCAAACACCACATGAGCACCTTATTTAAACAGTTTTCCAGAAAATCAGCCCAAGAACATGTCCCAGGTGAAATGCCAGCTGCAAAGGCAACAGGTTTCAGCACAAGAACCACCACTGAATTAAGGAAAGATTGAAAAAAGTCCTTCAATTGCAAAGGAAAAACACCTTTCAGGCTCAGGGGTTGGGGAACACCCACATCACCTCTCATCTGAGATTTGCCTGTTCATCAAAAGCCAAAAATGCATCAAAGTGGTTTAAGCAGAAATGCTCTGCAATAGTTAATGAAGTAACATTTTCTAGTTGTAATCTATTTTTACTTGTTGAATCTGCCTTGTCCTTGATCCATTATTCAGTGCCTCACAATTACTTTATTTAATGGGTCAATTATGCTTTAAAGGTGTAGCCACAACTCTAATAACAGATAAACTGCTCTTCTGTTGCTGGGAATGTTTCTACTTAAAAGAAACTTGAAATCCTCAATTATTAAAAAATTCCTTCACATTCTCGGCTCTAAAATAAAAATAATCAGTCCTTGGAACTGATCTGACTTCCAGAGAAATGCCCACGAGCTGTTTCATGGACTTCAGGGGTCCGGACAGGGAGCCTGGAGAGCCACAGAGAAATCCACTGCTGTGAGTGCAACTTCTGATGGTTACAAAAGACATGTGAGCTCTCAAAGGAATGCAAATGCTGAGTTATTAATCCAAAGCAAACACTTAAAAAATTATTTAACTAAAAAGTGATGCAACGCTTTGAGTTAAATAACGTCTTTAGGAAAAAAAGTATTTTCACAGCCAGAGTAAATCTTGAGCCTAAAAACAACAACAACAGAGACTTGTTTGCAAGGGGTGGCTATTGTGGGGGAAAAGCTACAGTCATAGGCAAAGAAAAAAAAGAAGGAAAACAGAGTTTTCTGAGGATTGTAATCCTGCCATGTACATGGAGGGGCTGGAGGAGCTTGGGGTGCACAGTGGGCAGTGCAATGCCCTGAGCCAGAGCCTCTCAGAGCAGGTTTGGGAACAGCTGGGGCTGCATGCAGGGAGATGGGAGACAGCTCCAGCCCTGGAAAAGCAGCAGGAATCTCTGCATGCTCCCGGACCTGGAGACAGCCCCCCAAAGACATCCCTCACCCCAAAGGAACAGACTCCACGTTGTGGCATCCCCTTACCTCAGAGAGCCACGAGTCCTGGCATTGCCCACCACAGAGACTGACACATCCTGGCATCACTCACCTCAGAGAGACCCCCAGGCTCTGATACCACTGAATCCAGACCATCCCTCATCCCTAGAGATGCCACGGCCGGTACCACTTATCCCAGACGGACCCCAAGCCCTGCCACCTCTCATCACCCGGCACTGCTCTCCCTCCCACGCCCTCGTTATCACTTATCCCAGCTCTGGCCATCCGTCACCTCACTCGGTACCGCTCCGTCCTGGCATGGCTGAGTGCGGACAGACCGCGAGCCTCGGCAGTGCAGAGAGCAGAGATGCCCAGGGAGCAGCCCCGGGCGACAGAGCGCTCCCCTCTGCCCGGGCATCCCGCACGGCAGAGCGCTCCCCTCTCCGAGCATCCCGCTCCCCTCTCTCCAGGCATCCCGCATGGCAGAGCGCTCCCCTCTGCCCGGGCATCCCGCACGGCATCCCGCTCCTCTCTCCGAGCATCCCGCTCTCCTCTCCCCGGGCATCCTGTACAGCCAAGCGCTCCCTTCTCCGGGCATCCCGCACGGCAGAGCGCTCACCTCTCCCGGGGATCCCGCTCCTCTCTCCCTGGGCATCCTGCACAGCAGAGCGCTCCCCTCTCCCCGGGCACCCCTTATCCCGGGCGGTTCCCACAGTCCCGCTATCACTTCCCAAAAACAAACCCCGACTCCCGTCCCGCCGCCGCGGCGGAGCCCTCTGTCCCGCCGTCCCTCCGTGCGGTGCGGTCGGTGCCGAGCGGCGGCGCTCACCCCGGTGATGACGGCTCCGTGTCCCGCGGCCAGCAGCAGCACCAGCAGCACCAGCAGCAGCGGCAGCATCGGCGGCAGCGCCGGCGGGGCTCCGCGCAGGCTCCGCATGGTGCGGCGCAGCGAGCCGGGCTCGGAGCCGCCCCGCCGTTATAAAGCCGGGGCTGAGTCACCCCCGCCCGGCAGCGCCGCGGCCGCGGGGCCGCGCACACACCGCACACACACCGCACACATACCGCACACACACCGCACACACACCGCACACACCGCACACACACCGCGCAGCGCACACACCGTGCCCAGGTGCACAGCTGAGGGAAAAGGGGCAGGGGGGACATCCCAGGGGAACATCCCACAGCACACTGGGGACATCCCGCATCAGCGCTCGGGGGCCTGGGCTTAGTGGGGAACATCGCAAAGAGCATCCCAGGGCTCGGGGGGAAATCCCACCGTGTGGCTGAAGGATTGACCGCAGCAGGCCTGGTGGGGTCCTCCCAGGGCTGGCTGGTGTACACCCTGTAGAAGATATGAGGCTGTCCCACAGGAGATCTAGGAGTTCATCCCAAGGATGGCTGTGGACATCCCACAGCAGATTAGGGAATCCAACATCCCACAACATTTGGGGGCATCATGCAGCAGGTCGGGGGCAGGACACAGCAGGTCCTGAGGAGATCCTGCAGCAGGATGGGGGCATTCCACATCAGGTTGAGCGCATCTCACAGTGGGGCAGTGGTGGCCCACAGCCACTGGAGCCAGCATGGGCCAGTGCCCGTGTTCCCTCTGCTCCCTGGCCAGCAGCAGACTCACACCTGATGTCACCCCTGCTCCCTCTGTGAACAGAAACCACCTGTAGCCCCCAACCCAGCCTCTGCTGACACCTGGCAGAGCTGTGGGCATGGCCATCGGGGACATGCAGGCTGTGCTCATCCTGTCTGGGGCAGAGCAGCATCAAAAGTACCCCACAGTCTGAGTAAGAACTGGACCAATCCCAGTCCCTGCTGGAAGCCCAGAACCCCTCTGAATTCCTGTTCTCCTGTGATTCTCCCCTCCTTGCCATGGGCAATCTCTGCCTCTGCCAAAGCCCTCCCAGCTCCCATGGCAGCCAGGGGCACAAGAGGAAAACAGCTCCCATCTTCAGCAGGGCTGGCTCCCACCAAAGATCCTTGGGAAGACAGAAGAAGGAACACTGGGAACAGAGCCCCATTGTAGAAGCTCTGGCTCTTTCCAGCACAAAGTCCAGGCCATGCTCTCATGGCCTCAGTGAGCAGCTGTTTCTACATGCACACCACTGAAATTCAGCACAAACCAAGGCCTGACTACTACTGGTGGTACCTTTGGGCACCCCATCCTCTGTGGGAGGAGGACATCACTAAAACACATGCAGTATTTCCTTCCCATCTTCTCTCTTCCTTTTCTTCTCTCTTTTCCTTACTTTTCCAGCTCTTTATGCTTCTTTTTGCCTTTCTTCTCCCTCCTAACTCCCTTTTTATCCCACTTCCTGCCTCTCTGTTCCTACTTCCATCCCTCTCTCTTTATTCTACTCCCCTCCTCCAGCATGTCCCATTCTCACAAGTAGGTCCCATTTTTCCCAGAGTTTTCAATTTATAATTTTGTTCCAACAGGAAAGGCCTGTTGGCCTTCCTCACTCCTTTTTCAGCTCTTTATGTTTCTTTTTGCCTTTCCTCTCCCTCTTAACTCCTTTTTTATCCCATTTCCTGCCTCTCTGTTTCTACTTCCATCCCTCTCTCTTTATTCTACTCCCCTCCTCCAGCGTGTCCCATTCTCACCGGTAGGTCCCATTTCCCCAGATTTTTCAGTGTATATTTTTGTTCCAGCAGCGAAGGCTGAGCCTTTGCAGAGCCCACATTTCCCTGAGCCCCCAGCCAGCCCTGTTCCTTGGCTGAGGTGAGTCTGAGCGTGGCTGAAGGGGAGCAGCAGCCCCGAGCCCCTCGCGCGCTCCCGCTCGGTTCAGTCCCGGTCAGGAGCTGTCAAAGCCATTCCTTGGTGGCCTCCCCTCGGGGGCTCGGTCTGTCTGGAGGTGTTTTATTACAAACGTGCCCTTTTTGGGCGCTCGGGGTTATTTTGTACAAGTGCTCTCAAGAAAACATGGGCTGCGTAAATAGGGTTTACTCCGTTAAAAGCAAATTGGGATGAGCCAATTTTGACGTGAAAGGATTAAAAATAACTGGGATGTATCCTTAGCTGTTGTAAACTCATGTTGCTGCACGAAGCACTGGCAGTTTAAACCAGGTGAAGGGATTAGCTTGTTTTAAATTCTGTTTGTATCCTAGAAACTAAAAATGAATGTAAGCCAGGAATGATTATTTTCACAATCTCCAGGTGTCCAGAACTTTCGAAAACAAATAATCACTTTCAGCTCTAAACCTCCTGATCCTCTAAAAACACTATAGAATTGAGGAGAAATAATAAGGGGGAAGGGAAGAATTTTGTGCAGGTTTGTGTAGACTCAGTCATTTCTTGTAAAAGACATTTGACAGAAAAAGTATCATCTATGAAAGGTTGTCAATCCTAAGCCTGGAAGGGCAGCATTATACATTACAATGGGGATGCTACAGACTTACTAGAAGCCACCTTAATGTGAGTATTCTTACTACCAACTTGAGCTAAAACTGGTTTGCTATCAGAAGAGATTATTCACATCTATATGGTCTTTAGGTGATCACAAAATTGTAATGAGATATTAACTAATGCCTATTAAATCCTTCCTGTTCTTAAAGAAAAGGTGACAGCTGAGGAGAAAACTTTCTAAATTTCAGTGTCATTACAATTGTTTTACTGCAAAAGTAGTAAAAGTCCACAATATGTCTTAAATGTAAATCCTCACAGTGCCCATCTCATGAATGCAGTTGTTGGGTCTCTCTGGTTCTCAAAGCCTCAGTTTTACTGAAGACTATCTATGAATAGGCATTCAAATAATTATTTGGCATATTCAAGTGATAATGCACTACAGAATTTACAGAATTTTGAAGACTAAGAATGTGAATACATCAGCTATCTAAAAAGATAATTTTCTCATAAAAGAATTGAGAAGAAGCATGTAATGCGAGACAGGAGAATTATCTTTTTGCCCTAAAAACTCTCTTAATAATGACAGTATCTAATTTGTCTAATCTTTGTCACTGCATATCCAAAAATGGTCTTGATTCAGCAAAATGGTGAAAGCTTGCTGACTCTTGTAGAGGAAGAATGCATTTATTTATATCAGATATATAAAAATGTATAGTCTAGGTGTAAAGTTCACCCAAGGTATGAAAGACCTCAAATCAGTTGCCTGTAGAGCCTGAAATGACCTGAACACACAAGTCAATCAAGAATAAATTTCCAAGCTGTGCCCTGAGTTGGGATGTAATCCAACATTTCTGCTTTAGGTCAATAATTAATGTTAATTAATTAAAGTAGAGGTTGACAGACAAACAGCCCAAGACTCTTCTCAATAATTTGTCTTCTCTCTTGAGGTCTGTACACGAGGCAGAATGGACCATTTCTGCTGACATTAATCTGGGTCCCCAGCCTTTACGCAAGCATCATTTATGTTTTTTTGAGTTGCAAATATTTCGGTAAATGACTTCTAAGTTTGCTGCCTCTCTCTCTGATGTGGCTGGAGCTGGCCAGTGCCTTCTCACGTTCCCAGCAGCAGCCTGGCAGAGAAATGGAGGCTTCACACCTGCAGCTCTCCCCGAGCCTGTAAAAGCCAGCTGGGACCCGAGGTGTGAGCAAGCCTGGGCACCCCCTGTGTGGGGCTGCATCACACAGTCTGCATCATGGGGAGAAAATGAGAGGCAGTTCAGGCTGTGAGACGCAATTCTCGCACGTGGGATTGCCTTTGGGGACACCCATGGGGTGCTGCTTGTGGGAACTTGCAGCACTGGCTGAGAGCTCAGCAGTTTCTGAGGAGAGGCAGGTGAGGAGAGCAGCAGCATCCACGCACCTCATGCCCATGCCTGGCCTCTTCTGACGTCAAATAAACTAACTTCTAAAAAGTCTAAACACAAATGCTGATGTTGGGATCAGAAGAGGCACTGTTGTCTGTTTGTTCCTAGCAAATCAATCCATAAATTTCGTTAGTGAATCCAAAATGGAGAGAAAAATTGTGTTTTAAACTAGCACTTAAGAGATATCAAGCACTGGCTTACAACAATGAAAACAACTTCCCTCTTCAAACTTCTCCAACTCTTAAAACCTCAATTCCTGCTTGAATTTCACTGATCTGGACCAGCATATGATATTAAGCCCTCTAATATCTGGAATTTTCACCTTCCATGTGTAATAACCTGAACACAAATCCCACAATGCATGTTTCACTACACAGCTACATTTTTGTCACCAACAAGTGATTATGGTAGCTCCTCTCCATAATCTTTCCAATAGACCAACAAACAGCAAAGTCTCTAGCATGATTTCAGGAATATTGTCATCCCCTGGGAATAGCCACACTGTTCTACTCTTAGTTATATAATCCTGCAGACCAAGTCAACAATCAGTGTATAAACAGAAATATAGTGAATATACTAATAAAAATGAAACAGATTGATAAAGAGCTTCAGCAATAAAAAAGCATCCACAAGTGATTTTATTTCTGGGGTCAGACAAGCAGTAGTTGTAATGAGCTGCTGTTGTATGATCTGCTCCCAGTGCCTCATTACGCTGCTTTTCAGCACTGCTGTTGTCATAGTAGTCCCTGAAGATCCTTATGTAAGGACTAAGATGATGGTTCTGCAGTATGTTAAAAAAGAGCATTTAACAGATAAGTGCTAATGTTCTAGATTAGGGATTCTCACTGCCTTACTCTGCACTGGCTCATGTAATTGCATGAATCACTTTGATTGCAAAGTACACGTTCCCCTGTCAGCTTAGAGGGATTGAAGTGGAATATTACAGAGTCTGCTCAGGAAACAGTGTTAGAATAAGAAAAAGCCTGCAAACATACCACAAAAACTAACAATTCCTAGTTACTCATGAAATTTGCTTCTTTGATTTGCCCGCAGATTTTATTTAGACTTTTGTGCAGACATGACTGCGTTGGCAAAGTCCAGGGCAGCACAATTCCAAGTGATTCAGCAGGAACTGTGGATTTATGTGATGGGCAGGGACTCCATGCCTTTCTGTAATTTTCAGATATGTCTTTTAAAAAATGTGGAGTTCCTGCCAAGAAGATACAGAATTGGTTTGGGGAGTTCACTGGACTTTGGGGAAACATTCTTTCAGCACTTTTTCTCCTTGCTGATTGCTTTTGGTGGGAAACAACTTTCCCCTGCACACCAAAATGGGCCATGAGCTGTGAGCTGTGGGCAGAGGAACCTCTGGTGGAGCCAGGGTCTCTCCCTGCACACCTAATCTGGAGAGTGAGGACATTTTTCATTGAAATGGGACTTACTGGGCCATGGGGACAGGAGGTGGGGAGGTTTTCATGGCCACAGAGATCTACCAAACACAAGAACTGGAGAGGAATTATTCAGGAGGGCATTGTTGTAGATCTGCTCCCACCATGGACAGGCACTTTATCCTGTGCCTCAATGGGATCTGGTGAGACCAAAGCCAAGCAGGTTTTGTAGGCTCACATTCAATAAACAGACCAGCCCAACTTTCCTCCCTGCCAGGCCCCTCATGGGTCCCTCTGGTCCCTTCCAGTTCTGCCTTTTCCACCTCTCCAGGCACCTCACAGTCTCCTCTGTGTCCCTCATCATGGAAACCTGTGGGAGCACTATGAATGCAGCTAATCCCTGGCTTGCCACTGTCTCCAGAGGGACCAAGAAGAGGTCACTTGTTCAGTTTTTATTTACTGAACTGGTGCCATATGGCTTCCTTAGATTGCCTGCAGGGAGAAGGTGTTTTTTTTTTTTTTTTCTCCTTAACAGACAGTTTAGCTTCTGTTTTGGTTTTGTTGCTTTGCTTTTCCACTACTTGGTTGGAATGGGATGGTGGCCAGTGAGAGGATACAGGGCAGGTTGTGCTCCTGCCCCTATTAGCATATTGGGGCTGGAAAGAATTAACCAAAGAGGCAATGCCCACAGAAAAGGGTCAGTTGTTCTGCAAATTACTAGAATTTCACCACTAAAATCCCATCTTCTGCACCCCTGTTCTGTCCCATTGTCTTCCCAAGGCCAGTGGCAGCTGTAGCTGTTCTCCTGCTCATTTGGGGTGTGTATGGCAGATGGAAGCACATCTCTGTCCATGTCACCCCACAGGATGGGGCATTCCCCACTGCTGATGTGGGACTGGCAGCTCCATGGCTCTCCAGCCTCCCCTGGTGCTCTGAGCATTGGTCATCCAAGGCAGAAACAGGGAGGGCACGAACACAGAGGATCCAGCCCACTTACCCGTCTGCCTTGGCTTTCAGGCCCCCCAGGAGATTTTTTAAATTTTAATTTCTCTCTCATTTTTCTCATTTCTGACTTTTTCCTTTCATCCTTGTAGTTTGCTCTGCTTCATCTGTCACTGCCATGGGAAGGCAGGTATTCCCGGCAGAGCCCATCTGAGGGGCCTCCAGGGCCTGGAGTACCACTGAGTTCCTTTTTCTCCCTTTCATCCATATGCAAGATTGCTCAGAAGGGTGAAAATTCCAGTGAAATGGCATGTTAGCAAAAAGCATGCATTAGCAACCCTGTGGGGATGGCTGCAAAATGCTTTCCCTCACCAGAGCCACCTCCAACACAGAAACTTCACTTACTTCTCCCTTAAGGATGAACTTAGAAAATTGCAACGTCTCTCTAGTGAGTTATATTCCTTAGAATCCCAAAGCACTTAGTAAATTACATTCTCCTGACTTCCTTCTGCTGTGACTGGGGTAAAACCAGCACTGGGGTGACAAATGGACAGGGTTTAGCTTCACATGCCCTTGTTAAAAATGAACTTTAGCTGCACCAGAGAAAGAACCTCACCCTGGCTGAGTAGGGTGCAGTTTGTGGATTTCTCTTCGGATGCACAAAAGAAAGTGCTGATGTGGAGCTTAGATCTGTTTGGGCTGTTCTCAGGGAATACCATGGAGTTTTCAGCAGAGAAGAAATCAGCACCTTGGGTTTATCTTTTAGCTGGGTACAGCTGACAAACCGTGACGGGGGTGAGTCCTGCACACGCAAGTGAGGGCACAGCCTGGGGCTGCAGCCCTGACATCCTTTAACCTTGGCTTGGCTGGCTCTGTGTCACTGTAGGACATGAACACAAGCTCACGCCGCTGCTCTCAAGGTAAATAAAAAAAGGGAAGTTTATTTCTGACTCCAGCATTTATAGTTTTCCAAAAGTGACAGCGGATTGGAGGGTGACAGTGCCACTTCTCTAATGACACTGGTCAACCCAACAGTCCATCAACTTTCTCCTCCTCCATAAAGGCATGAAAAACAATGAGTTATTTACTGAAAGTGTGTGAGAAAGTTCACTACAAGAATGTCAACATCAGAAGGCTTAGAAAATCTTAAAAAACCAAAGTAACAGGTCTGAGCATAGGTGCACAAGGGAGAGCACTGCCCAGGGCTGCAGCCCTGAGATCATTTAACCATGGCTTGGCTGGGTCTGACCTGAGGTGAGGGCACTGCCCGGGGCTGCAGCCCTGAGATCCCTTGGCCTTGGCTTGGCTGGCTCTGAGCAGAGGTGCTCCAGCCCCAGCTTTGCTTTCGAGGGAAGAGCATGACCCACAGCATCATCTCCTGATGCTACAAAGGACAAATCCACCTCATCCTCCCACTTCCCACTCTGTTCTCCTGCCAGCTCGCTTTTCAGGAGCCACTAGTGCAAAGGGCAGCTAATTATTCCAGGAATTCAAATTGGTTCCTTTTATGGCAGACATCAAACAAAAGCAAACCCCCAGCAATGCGGGCTGGCGTTGGCCGCCTGCCTCAGCTGCCAGCCCAGTGCTGGGAAGATGAGTCTCATCCTCCCAGCAGCTCATTGTCTGGGGAGAAGTTGCCAGAAAACAGATGGGGAAGAATGGAGGCTCAGGAGGATGAGGATGGCACAAGGCTGAGGGAAAGGAAGCAGCAAAAGGAGTGTGGTTTGATAGGTGAAAGGTGTGACAGAGGTTGCCCATGCTGGACCACACAGCCCAGCAGCAGCTCTGCTGTCTCAAAACCACTTTACTGGGTGCTGGTATTGTGTCAGCTCCAATTCCAGGGTGGCTTTGTGGCATGGCAGGGATTTTTGGGCCATGCACACCCAGGTGGGCTCATTTCTCCCCACCACAGCCCATTAGCCCCATGCTGAGGACATGGATCTGCACAAACCTCTTTTGCTGCCCAGGTTCCCAAAGGGAATTTTCCCATTCTACCAACTCCACCCAAACAGCATGGCCAGCTCAGGCACACATGACAGTGACATTTTCCATTCCTCAGTGAAATTTTCCATTTCCCCCAGAGCTGGTATCTCCTGATGCCTCCCTCCTGTGACCAGGGTGCCACCAAAACAGCTTTGCCTGAGAACAACAGTGTTGTGGAAAATGGCTGAATAAGACCATTACATTGTTTCTTGTTGCCTTGACAATACACTGAAGCTCAGGAGATCCATTTTAACCCTGTGCTGGGGTAATACCAGCTGATGAAACCCTGCTGGAAACAAGGCAAGTGACTAGACTTGCAAAATCAAGTTTCTACACATGTGTAGGATCATCAGAATAAGTGGGGTTTTGCCTCCAGAGAGGATCTGGCTCTTTGCCTGGGAAGAGTCTCCAGTCTCTCCCACTAAAGGCTGAATTTTCAAGTACTATCTAGCAAATCCCTTCCCAGCACTCCACTGTTTTTTTAAAATACAAAAGTAATCCCAAATGTTCAAAACACTCATGTTCTTTAGCTGGAGCCTCCCTGCAAAATCTGCTGAGTCTGAAGATGACCTGCAGCCAACATCCATGGGCTTAGGGGGTTTAACCAACAGGCTGTTGCTCACAGAGGAATAGAATTCCTATTTACCAGAGCACAGTTTCTTTTACATTGCTATTAATTCCAATCATGGCACATCTAATTTAGGAATTCCTTGGTGATCAATGCACTTCAGTGCCATGACAGGAGCATGCAGCAGTGAGAAAAGAGTTAAATGTGGCTGCTTAAACTCAGTCCATTACTTGGTCTCTGGGGAGCAGCACCATTTCCTAAAGCAACTCCTCCCTTCATCACTCCATGCAGAAGCTCCATGAATAAATAAGAAATTGGCTTTCTTATGACGGTCATTGCCCAGCCAGGATTATCCTGCAGGGCTGGAGGGTCGGGAGTGCCTGTTCTGAGAAGCACTGAGCCATCTGCTCAAGGTCCCACAAAGTGTGGTTTCATGAGCTGCTGACTCTATTCAGACCTGCTGGAAGCATCAAGAGCGGAACAGGCAGGTACTGCTCCAGCTCTTTCTAAATCCAGCTCTTTCTAAACCCAGTTTCTCAACTTCCTGCAGCAAGACAGAGCAATTACACTCCAGATGATGAAATATTTCCTTCAGTTTACCCTAAATTCCAGCGAGTGATGTAACCAGCCATCCTTTAGTTTTGCATCACCTAACACAGTAAAGACTGTGAACAAATCAATTCTCAGTGGATCGCTTTGGTATTTAAATCCCCCAATAAAACCTTTTCTGTTTTACTTATTCAGATCCCTTTCACATCTGCCATCAGGGTGTCCTTACACGCCTCATCCTGCCAAGGTTAATAGTCAGAGCTGGGATGGTTCCAGCTCATTTCGTCTTGTCTGAGATGACATTTTAAGCAGCAAGTGCTTTGTGTCTGACTGGCGTAAAGTCAAGTGCCTTACCTCTCATAGCCAGTGCTGACAGTGCTCAGTTAGAAGTCTGCTAAATGGCTGGTTTCTGTAATTACACTAATTGCCTAGGAGAAAAGAGAGAGGAGTGTATCCTTCATTGAAAAAAAACACGTAAGTGTTAGTCTGCACTGACCTTTTCCTGCTCTTTCCTTCTCCTCTGTGAATGAACACCGTCAGCCGAAACTTCCCCGTGTTTGCTCCTTGTTCTGCACTTCCTGGTTACAGCTTGGGGGTACATGGACAGAAATGTGCATGGATTTTTTAAAAGAGCAGGTATAACTTTCATGGACATGGATTTTACTTTTTCTGAGCAATATAAACAGGATACTCCTTTGAAAATAAGGTGAAATGGAGCAATATTCAACTATACATATAATTTTCTTCAAGTGAGTAGTACTACTTGCTTAATATTAAGCAATAACTGAGGGAAAAATAAGGGAAAGTGTGTGGTTTCAGTAAATCAGGAACTTAAAGAAATCCCTCTGTACATTATCATTTTTAGCTGCATCTTAAACAACTTCCTCTACCAGAAAAGCTGCTCAGAATGTGGGCAGAAAAGCAAACTTTGCCACAGACAAATCCTAACTCAAGTTCAACCAGCAGCACTCAGGCATTAACTCCTCATGTCCTGGGACCTGTGACTTTCCTTTGCCCTGGGAATGGCTATGGTTGTTTATGCTTCTGCCTCTAATCCAACATAATCTGGAGAAGCTCTGGAGGTTTCTATTTGCAAGGACAAATTGATCCTGGCTGTCTCAGTGGCAGGACACAGCGACCCCCCTGCATGGAAACGCAGCTCCCTTGGCCTTGGCATCCCCACTGCAGCTCCTGGGAGCTCCTGACCCTGGCTGGTATCCACCACCCCACTCTCACTGCACCCTGACAGCTCCCCTTGAAGCAGCTGGAGCCCCACAGATTTCCCTCAGATCCACAGCCCATCAAGAGACCCCTAAATAGGCAGCAGCAGGAGACAGCCCTGGGTGCAGCGTGGGCCAGCCTTTGAAGCTGACATCACTTGGGTTGGAGGTGTTTTGAACTGCAGAGAGGGAGCTTTGTGAAAAGAAAAGGCTTTTATTCTGACAGTCAAGCTTAAGCCTGCCATGACTGTATGTAAAGTGCAAACTGGGAACTTAAAGAGGGAAAAAATAAAAGGGCTGGATTCAGCGGACAGTCGGGTTTGACTCCAGCTCGGCTGTCAGAGGAATAAAGCCTTTGAAAAAGAACAAACCAAATCCTCAGTTCTTTTCCCCAGCACCAGCCCTGACTGTTGCAGCTTCAAAGGGCTGAGCTATGCCATGGAGGTCCCACAGGGAGAGCAGGGCCGCCCCCACAGCCCTTTGCATGCCAGGCCAGGACACACCACAGCTCCTTGCATGCCAGGACACACCACAGCTCCTTGCTCCACACCACAGCTCCTTGCTCCACACCACAGCTCCTTGCTCCACACCACAGCTCCTTGATCCACACCACAGCCCCTTGCTCCACACCACAGCTCCAAGCTCCACTCCACAGCTCCATGATCCACACTCTGGGTCCCCCAAGCTGCCCTGGTCAGGCTGCTGCCCACCCACGGCTCCAAAGGAAGAGAGGTTCATTCCCTGCCTCTGGAGTTTCTCCACTTTGGGGCTGCTCTCATGGCATCACTGAGTTTGGGTCAGTGCCACCTCTCAGATGCTCATTTAGGAAATGAGTGAGTAATTACCATCTCTGCTTTGTACCTCCAGCATCTGCTCCTACACCTCCAGATACACACTGGTGCTCCAGGCATGGGGGTGCCCCCAGTGGCAGAGCTCCCTGGTGATCCAGAGGCAAAGGTCTGCCCACAAAATATGCATGTAGAGCCAGCAAACCCAAAAGGCAGAGCTGGACATCAAGGCAGAAACTAAAGCAGCTCATAATCACTGGGGTTCTATTTGTCTTTCCAAAGGGCATAACATTTTATGTGATTCATTAAGATTAGAGCCCTGAGTGCATTCATCAGGGCCTTGTTGGTGTGGAAATTAATAATTTCAGGGTGCTGAGCTTTGGTGGTGGCTCCCGTGAGGCTGGGCAGGCTGGCCCCTGGGTGACATGGAGGTGCTTGTGCTCAGCACAGCCTGGAGCAGGGCTTGCTCCAGGGCTGAGGAGGTAGCCCAGGGCTCTGGAATTCTGACCACGAGCTCAGCTTGGAAGGGACAGCAGCCATGTCAGGCCCACACAGCACTCCATGGCACAGCACCAGGAATGAGCAATCCCCAGGCATTTGTGTGCTCCCACCTCAGCCCTTGTGGTGTTTTAATAGTGGCCAAAGCAGTTAAATTAAAGGGAGACCATTGAACCACTGCTGCTGCTGCCATGATCTTCCGCTCTGGTATTTGTGGCCTCCATCCCCATGGCCAGTGCCCCTCCACTGAGGGTGGTCTGGCTGGATGAGAGGCAGAGATCAGGTATTGAGGGTGCTGGTCCTTCTGCAGGGGGGACAGCAGCAGGAAAAGCTGCTCCTTTGGGACTGGGTGCTCTGGGATGATGCACACTGAGTGTGGTACATGCACATCTCTGCACCTCAGACCCCATACTGTCCCTTCCTGATGTGGTATTTAGTCATAGCTGAGAGAAATTAGTCCACATTTTCAGTCCTCTAGATATTAAAAAAAATGAAAATAAAAGTCTGAAATGGGCAATTTTAAGATTACTGTATGATAAATTCATAGATTTATAACTCTTATAGTCCTGCATAGCTGCAAAATCTTTGAGTTATTACAGCTTTATAGCATCCTGACCCTTCAAGTGTTTGTATTTCCCATTGCATCCTTGCCAGGGATGAGAGATAACTGCACTTGTCTGCAAAACGCCCTGGGTAAGACAAGATCATCAGGAAAATGGCAAAAAGCAAGATGCATGTTCTGTGTTGCACTGACTTCCCTGTCACTTCTGCTCAGTTTATTAGCAGCAAACATACTTTTACTGCACTCCTGCCTTCAGATTCGATCTGCTGCAGGAGGTGCACAGACACAGAGGGGTTTTTTTCCCTTTTCTCTTGGTGATGTGATACTGATCACTCTGAGAAACCTCTCCTCTTTGTCGGCTCGTTGGCAGCCCTGACGCAGGGACAGAGAATTGCTGCCAGCGTCTCCAGCCTGACCTAATCCATGAGCTGACCGAGCATCCATGGGACTACGACGTTTCTTTTGGCATGAGGAAAATCTCTGGCAAGTTCCCTCAGTGAGACCTCGCAGACTTTCCACAAACATTCCTGACGTAGCAGGAGTCGGGGGACAACGCCAAAGATCATCACAAAGGTGGCATTAGCTTTGTTCTTCCACACTGAAATTGAGCTTTCCTGCAAACTTCAATGCTTTCTTTTTTGATCAAAACCATCCCACCTTGATTTTTCTGGCACAACCATCTCTCTCCAGCATTAAATCTCATTATGAGTTGAAAAGAATGACGGAAACCACAAGGCTGTAAAAGGAGGAAGTGCTAAGGTTGTTGCTTCTGTTTCCAAAGCATGAAATAAGGTATTGAATAATGAGTTTTTCCTTTCAGTGCTTGAGCTCTGTGGGGATATTGCTACAGCTAATTCCGAGTCATGTATTTAACAAACTTACAAGCAAGGTCACTTGGTCACATGTCAGGTATGGGAACCCCATGAGCCCTATGGGTAAAGAGAATGAAAAGCAAAAAAAGCACAAGATCTCTGAATTCACCAGAAACCCAGACAGAAAAAGCCTGTGGAATAAATGCTGTAATCCCTCATCCCTCAGGGATGGAGTGGCTGTCTGACCCAGGGCACTGCTGGTCTAACAGCAGCATTACCTTGGGGACATTTTGGGCTACTTTGCCCAGAGATTGCCTGTGGTCTGCCAAAGAAGCTGTTTCTCTCAAAGCTCCAATGGTCATCCACCAGATCCCCATAGGAGGAAATAACAACCACAAACTTTCTCAGCTTGTCACCACAGGGCTGGCCACATTACGAATGAACTTTTCCCATTCATACTTGGATTTCACCACATGAAGAAGAAAGAGAAGAAACACTGCAAAGAGAGGGAGGCTGGAAAGAAAGAGCAGAGCAAAGTAACAGTCATCATAAACAATGATTCAGGAGATCCTTCCCAAAAGTAACACAAGCAGCTCACTTAACATCCTATGTCAGAAATGATGATTCCATGTCTGGTATTCAGGAATAAGGATCACTAAGTATTGACAGCATTTGCAAATATTAAACAAAGCATTTCTCTGCTGTTGCATGGGTAAGTGAACTAACAGGCTGACATTACATTTCTTAGAATCACAGGAAGGCTGGGGTTGGAAGGGACCTTAAAGATCATCTAGTTCCAACCCTCATCTTAACTCTAATTATTATGAAGCATTTTGAAAGCACTTTATCAGACTCATTCCATGACACAAAGCCTCATTCAGGAAACTGGGATAGTACTAAAGAAAAACCTGGCAAAATCAGGAAAACTGTTAAAGCTCCTTGGCCCTGGAAGGGTCTCATAAGAGGTCCCCATTCCAGCTCCAGCTGGGTGGCTGGCACTGGCTTCTGTACCCCTGCATAAGATTTGATTAATAACAGCAAAATTAATGCTGCCATTCCCCAGTTCCCTCATTTCAGCCCTGAGCAGGATGGGTGCTGTCAGGGATGTGCAGCATGTGATCCTCCCTTGGTTTGCACCTCACCTGCCAGGAGCAGGATGGGGAGCAGAGCTTGGAAAGAGATAGGAATTCTGGATGTTTTTATTTTGCTGTTTAAATGTCTTTTCCTTCCTTGAACTTTACAGCCTTGAGTCCATTACTCACTCCGTGTCTGAAATCGAAATTATGAGGGGAAAAAAAATCCTCCATGCATTTACTTGGATTCATTATCTGTCAAGTGATATAGAAGGAATAAATTGGGAAGGAAATTTTAAAACCATTCTTTTGACATGAGTCACAGGAGTAAGCTATCAGAATCCATGTCAAAGGCACTGCAGTTGGCAAGAAACATATAGCACCTTTATGATTCTTCCTTTCATAAAATCCAAGCCATAAACAACAGAAACAAGGGAAGGCAGGGAATGTAATTTCATTAGAGAAAACGTGACATAAATTTAATAATAAATATTAGCTGTTATCTAGGAAAATATGAAAAGCCATTTTCAAAATCATTAGCTCTAATCACAAATGAATTTTGCAGCTTCTTTTCCATTTTGTACTTCTGTAATGAACTCTGATAAATTCAAGGGACTACATGTTAAATAAAGAGATAGAAGGGTCTAATTTGCTGCTTCATTAAACCAGCTTATTTCTGGAACGTCTTGCATGTTGCTCTGAATTTCCCATCTCTGAAAGGTGGAGACAATGAGCTATCTGTTTCTAATGTAGTGTGGCACACAATTAGGGATTCAAAAGGACGTGAATCTCTTTCCATCAGAGATACACGCAGAGATTATTATTTTATTACCAAATACTGTCAGCGTTACGGATTTCCAACAGCTACCCTGACACCTGACGTGCATGTTAAATTTGCACAAAGCATTGCAGGAAAAAGTCAGATGGAGCATATTTATGCCACATTATTCTTTCTTACTTAAGTCTCTGGAATGGTTAAGTACTCCTGGAGTGAAGATTTGCAGCTGGACAGGATATTTAGAGGATGACCTGCCTGTTTGGGTGTATTTTAACACAGTGATACAGCACAAGCTCAAGTTTACAAACTCTGCTCACAAATCTACAGAGCATTTAGGAACTTATCTGAATGTATCTCTGCTCAGTGAATTTACACATGTGGATCTGAGATCCTGGCCTGCTTGGGGATGAATTCCACTAAAGTTCTCTCAGCTTCAGTTGAAATTTCTTTTCAAAGCACATATTTACACAGAAGTTCTGTAGCCTCCACTTGACTCTAGCCAAGTGGATTTGCAGGAGGAAGATATTTGAAACAGACCTGGAAACACAAAAATACTCAAAAAGGCTTTGACCTCATAGAGAAACACAGATGTCTCTTTAGATGCAGTATCAGCTCAGGATTTATCTCCAAAAACACAGGAGAAACTCTCCTGGTAATCTGAACAACACTGGAAGGAAATTATTTAGGCATTTAGGTTCATGTTTGCCTTCACATGTGTATGGTCAGGATTTCCACTTTTGTACCATGAGTTTGCAAAGTTTCCAACCACTGAGCAGCCCTGGATTCCATCCTCCTCTCCTTGCCTTTCTCAGCACAAGATGATTGGAGCAACCTGATCTAGTGGAAGATGTTCCTGCCCATTGTAAAGGGGTTGGAACTAGAGGAGCTTTAAAGTCCTTTCCAACCCAAACCATTCTATGTTTCTGTGATTCCCATGAAAAAAACAAAGTTCTCAGCAACTTGTTGAGGATCCAAATTGCCATGCCAGAGCAAAGCAAAGCAAGAGCTGTAATACACTTCATAACTATAGGGAAGAAAAAGGAAAGAAAGAAAGAAACTGCCCAAAACACTGGACTTGAAAATTCAAACTCTCAAGTCAGAACATTCAAAATCATGGTCCCCACAGCACCCATAACTCACCTCCTTGCACATATGTCACACATGCTACTGGGTATGAGGTTATATTTATGTCTTGTTCTTTCTCTGCCAGGAACAGAGTTATGGCTACTGGGGGAACTGTAAGTTTGATTTCCCTGACTTATGTGTATTGAATCTTCAAGAAAAGAAAAAAAAAAAGGAACCCAACCTGCTTGCTTGGATGGTAGCAAATAGGTCTCTCTCTGACTTTATTTCCACTTGCTTTTCTGTTCCTCTGCCTCTTCACAGCCAGCTAAAGCTGTGGACTTTACCCACATGAAGAGGAATTAGTTGTTAAAAAGAAGAAACTTGTGTGTTCTTCAGGAGAAATTGTTGACTGAAAGTCTTTGGAACGGGTTACCCAGGGCAGTGGTGAAGTCACCACCCCTGGAGGGATGTAGGTGTGCAGATGTGACACTGAGGGACATGGTTTACTGATGAACAAAGCACTGCTGGGGTAACAGCTGCACTAGATGGTCCTTGAGGTCTTTTCCAACCTGATGGATTCTATGGTTCTTTGGAAGAGGCAACATCTTCCCATGCAGTTCCAGTCCTCAAGGACTGGGTTGGAGAGGGTGCATTAAAACCACTGAAGCCTTCTAAGTCCTCATTACTAAACTATTGCAGTAATCTTTTAAAATAAACTCTGCCACTTTCTTGTGGGTGACTTGCAACAATGCCTCAGCTATGCCTGTCTGGAACTGCTTACAACATCAGCTCAAAGTTTATCAAAATGCAACTGGAGCAACTCAGAACCCCTATTTCAGAGGCATTTACCAGCACTCATTGCATAGCGGCAACTGAGAGGTGAGGAACACTTCTTTTTCTTCTGTCTGCAGTGACAATAGCTGTTGAGTGGCCTTTTTGCTGGAAATAGTATTTGAGAGATTGGTCCATACTTTTAAAGAAAATTTCAAACAAAATTTCTTCTGTTTCTCTGCAGAAAGTTGTGAAGTAACGCCTGTTGCAGTGGCTCAGAGGTGCTTACAGGGAAAGGGGCTTTGCAAAGGCTGTGGGATGGTTCCCAATGCCTTTGATAACCCCTGGATTCAGTTCTAAATCCCTTTGCCTGTTTGACTTCCCCACTCCCTCTTTGGCGTTCCAATTTCCTGCTGACACCCACCATGGGCAGAGGCACAGGTACAGCAGTCTGTGTGTCCAGGCACTGGGCACAGCTAACAGGGACAGAGGGAGAAATAACCAGCACTAACAAAATGAACACTCAGCATTTTGATGTTCAGCAGAGCACTGCTGCCATGGCTCGCTCTGCGAAGCAAAAGATGCTCCTCATTCCCTTTGGTCATTTATTTATAGGAGGAAAAAGAAAGAAAAGAGAATTAACCTGGATGCTGCTGCTGTGTCTCTATGCTGTGATACTTTCTTGTGGAAGCCCCACTGATTCAAAAAATGCTTTTGATTTGATTTCCTGGAACATTCTGTTGTTTTCAACTCCAGTATGGGTTTATTTCAGACATATTTCCAAGGCTTTCAATGAACGAAGATGCAAAGAAATATATTGCATTTGGGAAAACCATACAAATGGTAAATGTCTTTTCAAATAAGTTATAATGATATTTCAAGGGCAGTTTAGACCTATTCAAATTGCATATTCTCATTACCATTCTTAGCAACAGACGTAAGTCCTTCAATCTCCATGTAGTTTTGTTACTCTCTCTCCACAATTTTCAATTTCCTTACAACTATTCAACTGATTTATTATTTCCCTCCTGTATTTTAAATGCATTGTAACCCCATACATTTGTTTCACTCTCTCAGCTTCAATACTCAAGGTCGTTAAAACCCCCCAAATATCCTTTGCTTATACCACAAGTTTAAATGTGCTCTTTCTTGTCCAGTGGCTTGTTACGTAATTATGAGTGGCGAAATCACCCTGTTTTTATATTTTTATGATTAAATATATAAAAATGAACTCAGCTGAATAAAATGTAGGAAGCTACTTGCAATATCTATGGCAATTCTGCTGCTGCCCCAGTTGCAGAGGTGACAGAGAGATGCAGAATTAATCTTACTCGGTGTGTTGCTTGAAAGTTAACTGAGAAGAAATAAATTATATAGTATTAACATCTGACCCTTCTGATTAAGTGCTGCTTAAACATGCAACAAATTTTAAATCAATTGCATTGTAGAGAGAGGCAAAGTACAGGCCAGCCCAGGCAGTCCAAATCTGCCTTAAAAATGAAGATGTCCTGCCAGCCATGTCCCAGGATCACACCTCAATGGACACCATCCCTTTGGTCCTGTGCCTGGCTGGGAACTGCTCACCCTCCACACACCAAGGCAGCCCCACAGGCTCCCAACATGCAGGGACACAACCCTGGCCAGTTCTGTTTGAAAATGCAAATCTACAGTTCAGCCAAACTCCAAACCTGACAGTGGAAGCAAGAAGCCGGCGCGAGCACATCGCGGCTCCCTGGGAACACACCACGCGTGGGCATTCTGCTTCCCAGCCGTGCTGAGGGAGGTCAGGAAGGCTGAGGAAGGTCGAGGGAAGGTCTGTGAGAGCAGAGCTGAGGGCAGGGGGTGTCAGGATGCTGCTGCAGGGAGCTCGGGCTCAGGGACCCGCCAGGTGCTGCGAGGGCTGCGCTGACGGAGCGCGGGGTGACGGCCGTGCCCGCTGCCATATGGGACTGTCAGCACTGCTCACAGAGCAGCAGCACGGAGCTGCAGGGCACCTGCACAGCCCAGGCAGCCAGTGCCCTGCCCCAGAGCGGGATCAGGCCTGGCAGACCCTCCCTGACAGCTGATTTCTAACAGATTGCTCCTGCCTCCTCTCCAGATCTGGATCGCCCGTTCAACACGCCCTGCCTCCACCACCACAGGGCTCTCTGACTGCTCATCCACATCCTCCTGCCACCCGCTCCTGCCAGCCCTTTGCCAGCTCCTCGCCAAGCCTGAGGAGCACCAGCTCCTCTGCAGAGAAATTCTGATGGAGGCACACAGGGAAACAACGATGCAGAACACTGCAGTTGTGGTTTTTATCTCTGTGTTCCTTAGTAACCCATTCTGTGTGCTGGAAAAAACAGCACAATATCTGAGCCCCTAAGCTGCTGTAGAGAGCAGTGCAAAGACTATGGACAAGGGGCATTAGAGACAACCAAGTTCATGGCCAGGTTGCCTGAAGGGCTCTTGGAGCTCCTCACTTCAGACATCTTTTCTGCTCCCAGTCCCTTTGCTCCAGGTGTAAACCCAGTGATGGAAAAAGAGGGGACAGTGCCCTTCCGGAGCTGTCCTCGGCCAGGCTGGGATCACTGCCATTTGTTCCACTGCTGGCTCCAAGAGGTGTCAGTGTGTGTGGGACGTGCCAGCCTCCTGCAGGGTGTTTACTGCGTGGATGAGCCCCGGAGCTCAGACAGGACAGGAAAGGATCCGCTTTCATTCCCGCTAGCCCGGGCCCTCCCCTTGAATCACAGCCTTGGCTTCCAAACAGAAGGTTCATGTAAACGTATAGCTTGCTTTCAATCTGAAGCTGCAATTCTTTTCTACTAAAATGTTATGGGGTTTTTTTCCATACCACTGCCAGACTTGGAACCTGCCTGGTGCAGGCACAGGCAGTGCTTGGAGATGGGATGGGGACAATGATGTAAAACCCATTGCTGGTAGAAACTCCTCATCCTGAGCTCCCCTGGGTCTGGGATCCCGTGGCTCTGGTGCTTCTCTGGACAGACACAGCCCTGCATGGATTCCCCAGGAATTTCACCAGAGGAGATCCCTGAGGCTGCCCTAAGAGACAGCCCCTGGTGCTGGAGGGGAGCCGGGGGATGAGGCAGAGCTTCTTCAAATGAGGCAGATTTTCTTCAAAGCTCGTGTTTAACTTATGAAAACAAGTGAAAGGAAACCTCTACCATTACTCACTGCCGGGGCAGCCGGGCTGTGAGCGCTGTGAGCGCAGGGAGGGCAGCCGGAGCATCCCGACAGGCGGCTCTGAGTCACCCCTGACACACACACACACACTCACACACAGAGGCTGCTGTGACACCGGGGCTCCCTGCCACCCCCAGCCACCATCCCCTGGCTGCCCCGGCCATCTGCATCACTGGCAGGTACCTAAACCCTGCTGGCTCCCAGCCCATCCAGGCACTGAGCGCACAGCGAGCCTTTGGCCAGCCTGGCACTTTCCTCAGCATTGCCAGCAGGTTCTCCCAGCTTGTTCTCAGCTTTCCCCCCACCTGCTTTACCTCCAGCAGCACAGCGCCACCTCCCACTGCTCCTCACTGGTCCAGGCTCTTCTTACACATTTCATCCGTACAAAATAGACTTTGCAGTAAAATACACAGACTTCATTTGCTCGTTCAGCTGGGGCTGGTGGGAAAAGGTGCCCACAGCTGTCCCTGGACCGAGTACCTCCAATCCTTCACTCTTCCATGGCTGGTTTTCCTGGGAGAGACTACAGCAACCTCCTTGGCAGCTTCACTGCTGAGAGAGCAATGATGGCAGCAGAGCCCCAGATTCCCTGCCTGACACGCCTCACTGTCCCCACATGGAATGGTTTTAAAAGCAGAGTTTAAGTGAAGTAGACAGTAAGAAAAAAGAAAACAACCCCAAACCTGGCACACAAACACACGACCTCCCTCACATCAGCATTCTACAAAAGCAAGCTAATTTTGCACCAAGTCACTCATTCCCATCAGAGACAAAGAAGCCACTGGTGCATCTGCTCTCCAAGCACGATCCTTCAAGCTAGCTCTGCCATCCTCAGGGATCTGCTAATTTCACATTCCCTAACAAGGGCTGCAGACCCACACTGCTGACTTGCTCTGTGTTATCACAACCATTAAAACACTCATTAGAGAAGTGCTCTGCTTGCTCTTTGGCCTTTGGAGCTCATTTGAGTCGCTGAGTAGCTGGTCAGGCTCTTGGAAGAGTATTCTTAAGAAAATAATATCTGATGATAAATTTACAGCTCCAGCAACTGCATATTAAATGCATTTTAGTCCAGCTAGTCCCGTGTCACAAGTTGTCAGTACAGACTGGTGGGGAATGAATATGAAATATTCATGAGGTTATCAATGGGGCCAAGATATCTGGTTAATGATGCTGCTGAGCAGCTCCTCTGCTCTGGATGCCTGGTGCTGACTGGCTCGTTAGGGGTGCTGTGATTTGCTGGTGCCTTTGTGGCAGTGTTTGCTCCACACCACAGACACGCCACCATCTCCTGGACCAACTCCATCTTAATTAGCTCTGCTGCCACTGGAATTAGGCAACATGTTGGAGGAGTCACTTAAATTAACTTCTGACTCTTCCTCAGACAGATGGGCCCTCGGTAGCCGTGCCTGCCTATTACATTTGTTTAATCATTCCTTAAAGGACTGTCACAACTCTCTGCACTGGCTGGGTGCATCACAGACGTGACCTTGGCTCCAGCCCTGGGCTCTGAAAATGAATGCTTTTCTTAGAAGGTGTCTGAGCCTTGCCAGGCAAGCTGATTGGCAATTTAGTGCAGAGGTTTCCAGGTAGCGAGGTGGCTTGTGCAGCTGGTGTCCCAAAATGGGACCCGCTGTGCAATTCACATCACACCCCACCCCCAGTGCCACTGCTGACCCTGGTGATGGGGCTGGGGTCCTTGGTGGTCTGTGCTGTTTGGGTCCCCCCATGGCACAGGCTGGACACTCTCTGGTCCATACACAGAGCCCTGCTGATGGGTTTTGCATGAATGGGCACCACAGGAACCCCTCGTGCACCCCTGGCTGTGCTGAGCTTGCCTGGGACACCACCAGCCTGTGGCTGAGCTCTGACATTGAAAACACAGAGGGTCAGTGCCCTCTGTGCCCATTCCAGCCCGGGTCTGTCCCACAGGGAGAGCCTGGAGAGCTGCAGTGTGCTTGTACCACAGCTGTGTGTGAAAGGGACTATAGCATTGCCCTCCTAAAGCTGCCTGCAGTGCCTGCAGACTGCAGGGAAGCTGGAAGAAGCCCAAATGCTACAGGATGGGACATTCTGGAGTATTTCAGCCCAAATTCTGGAAGGGAAAACTTTAAGACATTTCTACAAACATTAGCAATGACAAATGAGATTGTTTGGTACCCGAAGGTCACTGTGCTGCTGACCTGGCCCTGTCACACCTTCAGTACCACCAGCCAGGGCTCTTGCCTGCTGCAGGAATGTTCCTCTACCCACCACAGGAACAGCACCTGCTGAGGATCCTCTCACCCACTCTTGCTTCAGTTTGAGTCCAGAACCACAGAGAGATGGCACGGCTCCAGTCCTACCCCTGTATTTGGGTGCAGGAGCAGATCTGAAAACCTGAACTGATGCTTAGTCAAGGGACTTTTCAGAGCCCATCTAGTCGACTTTATGTGAAGAAGTGAGCAAAAAGCACTCTTAGTTTCCAGGGTTTAAAAAAAAAGGTTCACATTGCTTCCTCCCTGGAGGTTTGCTTTCAAGTTTCAGCTTCAAACGAGCCCAGATTTCAAAGTTCCGGCTCACACATCGCTCTGCATGCAGACCACGCAGGTTAAGGATTTCCCTGCAGCTTCCCACAGTGCTCAGCCCCTGCTGCTCCTTGCCTCATGTACTGCACAGCTTAATTGTGGCAGAAATAAACCCACATCACTTGCAGGACCTGAGCTGTACATTGGTTTGGGGATGTTTTCCTTATTTCCCTCAAGATTTCCCATAAGATACCAGCAATGCTGCTGAAGTGATAGCATCTTTCTGGTAGGACCATACTGCAGCTTTTCTGAAACTCACAGCAAGGAGCAACAAAAAATGCTTCCACCATGCCTTGCCCTACTGCAGGTTTACTTTAGTGCCAGCACTGGTGCTGATTTAATTCCACAACTCTAACTTTTAAAGGCAGGCTTAATCTGCCGTACTGCGGCCTCTCTGTTGCAAGCCATCTTCCCTTATTCCAAGCAATTTATTCCCTGATGCAGTGAGGCACTTAAGTCCGTGCTTAAGTGTCATGTAATTCAATGCACAGGCCTTATCTCTGGCAGAGTCAGAGCTCCAGCACTGTGGAATCCTCTCCTGCAGTGGGATGGGGCTCTGTGTGCATGGTGTCCCCTCTTTGGGGTACAGGATGTCTCTGGGTCACAGCCCTGCTGACCTGGAGCTGCCCTGCTCAGCAATCTGGTTTTGTGGGAATTAGGGGCAGGGATGTCTGCTGTGACTGCTCTGCAGTGAGTTTATCAAACCAGAGTGGGTTTGGAGGCCATGCTCCCAGCCCTTGCTGGGTGTTTTTTACAATGAACATTATTCACATGGAAATAGCCCTGGCTTGGCATTCATTCCCTAACCCATGCTAACATCTCCTGTTGTTTCTGTGCTGATCCCTGAGTGCTGCCCCTCTCTGTGCAGCAAGATCAGCCTTCCATGGCTCCAGGAACACTTCCCTGTGCAAACTGCCTGCTCTGCAAAGAGAAGGAGCAGCATCCCCTGCACAATAGTGCACAAATAAGGACATGATTAAACCATACTGGATGCTGAGAGGCAAACTACTGCACTATGATGTTCAAAAAGCCAGAATAATGTGATGGTTATAAAGACAGACAGCTCAGGCAAAGCTTGCCTAGAGCACAGAATGATTGTCAGGATGGGCAAAAATGTAGAAAATCATGTGAGTGTGTAAGCTGCCAAAGCCAATTAATCCAAAGAACATTTTGCAACCATTAGGCTTCTATTACTGTGCATGCATTGTAATTACCATGGGTCTGCACAGATATGATTGCAGATCTTTAATGATACTGAGGTTCTATTGGAACTTTAATTATTTTAATTTAATTTGTGTTTAATTGTTGTAGCACCTAAAGTTGGAAAAAGTGACTTATTTTTTAATTTGTCATTTTGAGTGCTGCTGCACCCAGATTGTCCTAGCAACCAAGGAGAGGAGTCTGCAAGGGCTGCTCAGGAGGAAGAGATGCTGTGGTGTTTCCCTGTCTTGTGCTGCTTTACAGGCAACTCATGCTGTTAATATCAGAGCCTGGAAAACAGCAGGAACAGGGTGATCAAGGAAACTTCTGCTGATAAAAAAGTACAGAGAGCACTTTTCTAGGCAGCTTTGACTGCAATCATTGTCCTCTATGTCAGGGTTGAAGCAGCCAGAGGAATAAAGGTGAACCCAAACCTTACAGTCAGGACTGGATCCACATTTTGCTCTTGGCTTAAAACAGTGTTGCAACAGCCTGGACTCTAACTGTGAGAAATATATAGGATAAAACTGAGATTTCAGCTTGGTTGTTTGCGTTTATCCTCTGCCCAAAGACAAACAATGTGAGTTTATATCACTTTCCTCTCTTGATTGGTAGCCCCTCCTCCCTGTTAAAGAGCACAAAATCTGTTTTATCAAAGTGAGAATATGAGAACATGATATTTCTCATCTTGGTGTATGGCTGACCTGAGGAAGGTGCAACAACAGTTTGTCATTTTTAGGGAAATGAAATGATTAATCAGTTATTAAATAAATCAATTAAATCCAGTGAATAGTCTTTCATATTTTCTGTCCATGTAGTTAAGGTTACTGTGAAATGCTGCTAGTAGGAAAAACATGAGAGAGGGAAAAGTAGCTAAATATCTAGCAGAAGAGTTTAAGACACAAAGCCCACTGGTTTGCCACCAGTTGAAGCATCTTAAACTTCTGAAACTGAGTCTCAAGTCTGTAAGTTGCCCATCAGATCTCACGAGTCAGGGCAGCACTTGGGGTTTTTTTTAATATGTCTGCTTTACTTAGGAATGACAGAGAGATTTGTGACTGACAAAACTTACAGCACCATCTCCCACCTCCTTTGCAAACCAGCCCTGACCTAAAATCCTGTAAAACAAAGTAAAGCCTGAGCTTCTCCCTCCCTCCAGCCCTGACAGTATGGGCTTTGTGTTTATTTCCTTTTCTTTTGCTTTATAAAACATGCACAAACATTACAGGCAGTCCTGTAAGCACAAACCCCGCACCCTGCACAGCCCATGCCCACCATGTAATGGGAATTTACAGCCCAACCCATTCCCCAGCCATACGAAGACTGAAGCTCAATCCCTGAGCAATACATCCTCATGACTAATAGAAACAATCACTTTAGAGGAAGGCTCACAGGTATTTAAACAAGTTAACAGTGTTTCAGCAGCCTGATTAAAACAAGCGGGCCAAAATCCAAACACAATTTTCTTCCTGGCCAGCCTTAGCAGCGGCTGTAAATCAAGAGTGGTTGCAATGTTATTAATTACTATTTCAGGTCCTGTTAGCAGCATTATGGAGACAGAGCACAAAGATCTCCTTACAAGTCGGATGGACAGCTCTGAAGTGCTCAGAAAGCCAATGAGTGCTCATGGGAGCACCCTTTTAAGCTATTAGTTATTTAAGCAATTCATAAGAAGAGGGAACTGAGTTGTGCTGGGAAGGAGAGAGTGTCTCCCAGCCCCTCACCACAGAGAGAGCTTTCCTGGTTTGTCTACATCAAAGGCTCCTAGCTGCACCTCCTACTCATTTGATCTTAATTCAGCTCAAAAAATCTCTGCTCCATGCGTTTCTAGGTATGACACAGACATGAAACATGATGTGATGGGCCTGTGATGAATAAGGGAACATGCACTGGGAGTCATCTGTGCCAGGAAGATCTGATCTGATTTTGGGAAAGAGGTGAACACGTAGCCACGCACGCACATACGTGCAGCTATAAATAAAGCAGGAGCTGTTTGCAGGGGAAACAGGAGCCCAGAGCCACTCCCTTGATTCAATTCATTGTCTCAGCTTATCTCTGTAATTTTATCAGCCTAAAAATATCCACACAGGCAGCGTTCTCTATGCAAATCATCATCATTGGAAGCGAAGCACAGGGCAGCAGCAGGAGCCATGGCAGGAGCATGGGGTGAGGCCAGGCTCTCCTCTGGCTCCCGAGGTGCTGCTGGCACCACAGGGAGCAGCCCAGGCTTCCAAACCTCCTGCTCTGTCCCCCACAGTCCCTCAGCAGCCACAGTCCCAAGGAGAGCCTGCAGAAACCTGCCAATGGCTCCTGTGAGACACATTAAACACTTTAACTGTCTTGGGAGCCTTCTCAGTCACTAAATAACATGTGCTGGAGTGAAATAAAGGCTTTTTCTGGTGCTGTCTGAAAGGCAGATGGGCTGGCAGCAGGCAGGCAGTGTGGTGGGGGCCAGGTCACTGAGGACACCCCCAGTTTTGGGGTGCAGTGCTACCCCAGCCCTCCTTCAGGGACAGGTAACTGCCCTGTCCCCACCCTGCTTGCACCCTGATTTCTCTCTCCTAATTTTCTTCTGAGATGGGTAATTAATATTTCAGTACAAACAGTTAATTACTTGAGGACATTTTTCAGCTCCTTCACTGACCATGTGTCCAGGGTCAATGTTTGCTCATGTGTAGCTCTCAAAACAGGGATAGCAAATGACTATGAAGTATTGGTGACTCCCGTTCCAGGGAAGAAACCACCAAAGGAGGAACACCACCAGTGCTTTCTGTCTAAAAAGCAGCAAAATTTTGTTCTGTGTGTCTTTTGAAGCAGGGTGGCCAAGGCAGGGAGTGCCCAAAGCACAGAACACAGAAATCAAGGTGAGAGAAGAGATTTGGAAAGCATCAAACCTTAAAGGATGCAGACACAAGAGATTTCCAGGGGCTCAGAGAGCTGAGCAGAGAAAAAAGCTTTGCTTTTATATCAGGCACATGATGCTTGACAGATGGGGCAGATCAAGAGGTCTGTGTACACCAGGGGAGGGAGATCATAATTCAGAGGGGAAAATGCACCAGGGACAGGGGATCCAACCACTGAGGAGGACCAATGGCCTCTGGTTGGCATCATTTGTTTGGTGTTTGTCCAAAAGACATCCCAGCAATGCTTACAGAGTTTCATAAAGCACCAAGGAGCAAAGCTCAGCCCAGCTGGACTCAAACACACCCTTCTCAAAGGGCTGCTCGGTGGTAATTGAAGGTTTTTTGTAAATGGCAAGAGTTGAAGCAAACCAAGGCAGATATTTTTCTGTTCAGTGCTGTGTGCTGAAGCAGGGCACTGTGGATGTGCTGTTCTCAGCACACATCCCCATCTGTTGCACCCCAGCACAGGGTGGGCACCTCCCTAAACATTGCCGCTAACAGAATGGCAAGAGCTGGTTACATATCCCAGAAATCTGTTTGGGCTTTTTGTAATGAACAGGTTCTGAATGACATCACTGGGTTAAAAAGGCACCATTATGACAATGCCTGCCTGACCCAAACCCTGCTAACATCCACACAAGTCTTTTAGTGACTTCAGCAGGCAATGGGTCAGGCCTGACGAGAGCACCACACACTGAGCCATCTAAAATCAAGACAAACTCAATCAACTTTGTGAAATAACAAGATTTACCTCACTGCAGCCTCCATAACCCCTGCTAATTCCAGGGTTCAGGCACTGAGGAACTAAATATTAAAGGCTTCTCCGACATGAAAGTCAGCAAGTACTAATTTTGGGTAAACCTCCACTGGGACACAGGGATTAGCTGGGGGGGAACAGCTGGGCTGCTATTGCTCCTGAAAGTCAAGTCATCCTTTTCCTTCTTTCAGCCTTTAATAAGCTTCACTGGAGGCAGCTTTTAAAATAAAACCCAAAGCTTGAGCACAAGCCCTTCATCCCTGTCTGTCCTGGGCATCACCCAGTCCCTGCCCTGGTGTCTGTGCCTGCCCAGAGCAGAGGCCATGGGGCTGTGCCAAAGTGCCCAACCCATTCTGCAGGATCAGCTCCTGCCAGGGTTACGCACTGGGCTGCAGAAGATACAGCGCCAGACCCCGTAATGCAAACAGCTTCTGAAAGAAAAATTAATGTATAGTGTCAACAGCCCAGAGCTGCAGATAGGCCAGAGGAAAACAAGCTGTGGGGCATTCTGTGAAGGTGAGGAAATGAAAAGGCTGTTTGCCTGCATTTCACCTTGCACAGATGGGAAAGTGGTGCACGGGCACACTGACACTCATCACCTTTACGAGGTGTCCCAGGGCTAAATCCTCACTCACCGTGATGAAATGTAGGGGCAAGCCTGCAACTTTTATGCTTCAATAATAGAAGAAGCTATTTATACAGATATGTGAAATATTTAGACTCAGAGTGTTTCATTTAACTTAATTTAATACCACTTAACACTTGTGGAACTTCTATAAATGAAATCACTAGAGATTCAGATCCCTACTGTGTCCAAATGTATCTGGAAAAGAAATGTGTCCATTTTCAGTGCAACAAATGCTCAATTGCAGATTTTCAGCACAATAAAATCCCCAGACTAGCAATTTAATTATTCAGCTGACTGGTGGAAGAATAAGAAGTTAGAGAAATCTAAAGCCATGTGATGAAAACTCTGGAGCAAGTTAAAACAAATGTTTGCTTTAAGACACTAACTGAGCTACCCAGAAGCTTGCACTTATGGGATAATGATAATTTAATAATTATGCAAGAAAGTACCATCTTTGTTCTCATAATCTCCCCACATACAGTCAAAACTATTTTCTTTCTTAGAGCTACATCAATAGCAGTATTCTTCATGCCAGAATTTTTGACCAAGATTTTAATCCTGTAACAGGAGGCATATGGCCAGACACATTCATTTCCATGGGTACCCATGCAAACATAAATCTCCTGCCCTGAAATCAGTGTGCTGAAAAATACCTAAGTCACACTATTAGGTCAACTCTCAAATTACTTGGCTCTGTGCTCCTTGCTCTTCTCCTCCAAGCACCTCCAGGAAGGTCATCACACTTTGCTACTGTCTTGATATTGGTGGTGGGGACCAGCCAGTTCCTGCCATCTCAGCACTGAACCACCCAGAAATGGGAACTTTCAGGGGTTTCAAGGCTTAAAAACCCAAGCACAGATTCAGAACCAGTAATATTCCCTGTTTGCACACAGCCTGTGATCTAAAGAAGGGGAAAGGAGGATGGTTGTGTTCCACACAGCTGGGATTTCAAGGAATAAACAAGGAGAGCGTTGTCAGCACATGCTGCTGGAGCACTGCAGGAGCTCATTCACCCAGGCTCCTTCCAGGGAAGGATCCACCAGGATTTGGTCTTTGTAACTGGCTGATGAGCTGTGGGAGCAGCCAGCACAGGATGCAGGCCCAGAGCTGGGATCCAAATGTATTCTCATGGCACAGGCTGTTATTAGCCACAATACACTTCTGGCATTAGACAATTTATAATTGCGTTACTAATTACATCACCAATTAAGTACAATCTGCCATTTCTGGAATTCTCTCCCTAGTCAAGCGCTGTCCTTGAGGCATTAAAAATCCGCTGACATCCAGCAGCAGGAGCAGCAAATCACAGCGTCCTCGTTATCACAGGATCCCTCTTGAACTGCTGCCCATCAGATAAGCCTGCAGGAGCCTCAGCATCCTCCAGCCAGCTCAGGCTGTGCCCTCACTCACCATGCAGCTGATGCAGCCCAAATGACAGAGCAGCACTGGGAAAAAGGCATCTCCCATCACACCAGGGCAGGCCCCTGCCTGCTGGGGTCGGAGGTGATGCGAGGTCCTGGCTGCCCACACAGATCCAAAAAGACTGAAAATCCTCCTCTCCCTCCTGCTCTGTCTGCTTCAGGCCATGCTTTCCACAGACTCATCTCTGCCATGGAATAATTTTTTCCTGTTCTGGCAGCCTCGAGACCCAGCAGCCCTGATGAGCTCTGTGCACAATTGGGCACCAATTTGGGACACAATGCATTGGTCATGGGGACTTTATGGGAGCCATGGGAAGGGGGATGGCAGCAATCAGGTGCCAGATGAGCCCTCCCTGCTAGGGAGAAAGGCAGCTCCCAGCTGGCCAAGGTGCTGGCACGTTTGCCATACCCCCAGTGCTCCTCACAGCAGTGAACAGGCACAGTGTGGCTTTGGGAACAGCCTCCACCACAGCTGCTGACAGCTGGGGATGTTCCTCTGTACCACCTGTGTGGGTCTGGAGATTTTCCTCATCTTTCCATCACCCTCCTGAGAAAAAAGAAATTGAGGAGACCCATCTGGTTTTGCAGACTGTTTCACCCTTGGGGGACACAGCTTGATGAACTGCACCTCCTCTTCTCTCACCCCACTTGGTGCTCTCCACAATCACACACTTCACATCAAAATCACTCACAAAGAAGCTCCCTCTTGCTGCCCTGCATTTTGTGCCATCAAGCTTGGTCCCTCCTGCCTTGTTATGACAAAGCCAGCCAATCACTCACTCCTAGCTGGTTTATTTTAGATGCTGCTTTATCCATCACAGCTCTTACTGGAAAGGGAAAAGCAGGAGACTTGCACTGCAAGGATAAAGAGCAAATGCCCCAGTAAATCCTGTGCATGATGCTGCAAGGCTGGTGCTTAAAGTTGTGGCTTCATGTTTGCAGAAGAGTCAGCAAATAATCTACAGAAAGAAAGGAAGGTGATGGCCCATGAACTGTGCATCAGTGGGGCACAAAGGGTGACAAACTCAGGCTGTGACCCAAGGACAGTGCCAGAATCCCCCTCACAATGGGACCAGCTTCCCTACAAAGACCCCCTGGTCCCAAAGGTGCCAGAAGAAAGGTGTGATTGGGTCACCTGTAACACAACAGTGGCACCAAAACCTTTGTAACACACTTGATCTCCACTGAGGAAAGCTGCAGCACAGAATTAAATATTTAACTCAGATGACCATGTTAACTCAGCCTTTTCAAATTTAGGTCCCTTCAATAAAATTTTTCTCCTGCACAAGCAAAGGCCAAGTGAGGAGTCATCAGATTTGTACAGCAATTCTCCTTCCTGTGCATTGATTTTCCAGACCTGACATAAATCCATTTCCTGCATCAACTGCCTGCCCAGGACTCTCCTACACTGGAGCTGCACTGTTGTCTGGTTTTGCTTCAATACAACTTGTTGGAGGCAGCACAGGGGCAAGTCAGAAATGCCTTGGGGCTACGGAGTCCCAGTGTGGATAATGCCCCTGGAAGAAGAAACCTGCACTAAAAACTGGGAAACAGCACCCCAAAACTCCTCACAGGATCACCACTGAGATGAGCTGAGACCACCTGAGTCCTGCTATCCAGGGGGATGCTATCTCCTCCCAGCACTGTGTCCCTGCCATCCCTGGTGGTGGCACAACCCATCTTGGGGAAAATTTTACCCTCTCAGATGCAAAAGCTGAGTCTGGGCTTTGGATGCTTTACAGACTGATTTAATGTTTCTTGACAACTTGTCTTCTATTGTGTGGATTTGTTTAAAAGGGAGAGAGCAGTTGTTAATGTCTACAGGAAGGGAAAGAAAACAGAGTCCCCGCTCCACTGGTCCCACAACCCTGCTGCCACTGCTGCCTTGTCAGGGGAAATTAGGCTGCAGGGGTGCAAGTCCCACACAGAAGTTGTGTTTTCCTGCTAAATGCTCTTTAAGAGACCTCAGCTGGCCTCTTCCTGACAGCGATACTTAACTCCAAAAGTTTCCACTGGCTCCAATTTCTCTGAGGCTGAGCTCTTCAAACTAGTGGGGAAGAGATGCTTCTGTGGGAGTGAGTTCCTCAGGAGCCCTGAGCATCCTGGAAGCTGAACTCCACATGAAAGGCACACTGAGGACAGGCAGGGAAGGAAATACAAATCATTTGCCTAATGAGCAGACAAACTTTTCCTAGCTGTTTTCACTGCATTTCCAGAGGAATAATTCTGATTTCTCCTGCCAGGTTTCTGCTATTGGTCTGTGCTCTTCCTGCTGTTGTCGTCATCCCAGCTAGCCCTTGTCCACTCAGGAAATTCATGGTATGTATATTTTTGTGCATGGTGCTCTTGAGATGTCTGAAAAATGTTCCTGTGAACCAGGCACAGATTTATCACTCTCTGGAGTAGATAAATTTCTGTCTGCTTCCTGCATCTCTGTGTTAAGATACAATGTGAATACAAATTTGTTTGGAAAGGTTGCATTAGAACAATAATATGCCTTTCTCTTCTTGTATTTTATGTAATGCAGCTATTCCCATTTCACATTGGAAATGCAGGATATCAGTATTTGAACAGATATTTGGCTGGGTTAGCTGAAGATGTCTCATCGCTGGCTAACATTAACTTTGCCTTTAGGATTATCTGTCTAATTTTCATGAATAAAATGGGAGAAAATACTTAGAATTTGGTGGTTACAGCTGTGCTGAGGAGTTGATTGCTCTGCAGAATTCCTGCCCCCAGCCCACTCCCCAAATTTTCTTATGCTCACTAAAACAAGTAAAGATGCAGCTCCTGATAAATTCAGACTGATAGACAATGCTGATCTCTGATGCAGATCTGGCTAAGGAATGGAAACAGCCCAGCAGCCACAACCTCTGTGCAGCAAAAACAAATCTCTCCATCACATCCTGATGACCCCACCATCCTCCTCTGGGATGAGCTGGGCAACATCATCACAGACAAAACCACAACAGGATTTTTCCAAATCCCCCTTTTTTGTGTTTTTTTTTTTTTTTAATTTTTTTTTTTACAGATCTTGGATGTCAAAGATTGGCAATACTGCCCAAGGGAATCTGGAGAAAACAGAAAAACACATCTAGCCTTTTGCCTGGACTGGGAGCTAGCAGCACTTTGTAGGCTGAACTCAAATACTCTCAACAGCAGTTCGTCTTACTCAGGCAATTTTCAATAAATGTGTACATTTTTAACAGCCTACATATACATCAGGTTCCTTTTGCAGATAATGACAAGAAAAACAAGGAGTTCCCTTAGTGATGTGCCCACGTAATGGAGACAGCTCTCAGGAGCTGGGAAGGCAGGGAAAATGCAGAAGAGGAGGATATTTTTTTACATGGTAAAAACTGTGCAATTTGGCTCATGATATGTCCTTGGACAAATCTCTCATTCTGACCACATTTAGGGAAAATTACCCTATAATAGCAGCAGATGAGACTTTTATTTGATCAACAGTGTGAGAAGAGGGAAGCATTTGGGCTTAGCAAATGCTTGCTTCTGCCTCCACATTCTCACTCTGCAGCATTTTGTTACTGAGGATAGAGCATGGCACAGCATGAACCCCCTCCATTCTCTCACCTTCTAGGTTGAAATACTGGGACTGAATTCACAATTAGAAAGAGACAACAGCAGCTAAGTGAGCAGCAAAATATTTGCATTGTTGTAAACTGCCAGGTTGCATGAACTGTGAAGTCCCCGGGCTATTTTGGGATAATTCAGCACCTTTCAACTGTCACATAAAATTTCATGGGGGATGATGCTTGGTATTGTTTATATGACATTAGCTTCACCTTTTCATCCTACTGGGGACCATCAAATGCAAAACTGGATTAAATTTGGCAGATCACATTATATATGGGGAAGTGAGAAATATTGCTGTATCACAAATGATTTTCCCAAAGGCACCAGCCAACCTCTGGTATTTTGATGCTGAGGCGATAAATAATTTTCCACTAGTAATTTCCATATTCAGTAAGCTGAGAAGTTTTTCTCAGTATGCAAATGAGATTTATTTAAAGCACCATTTTCTGTTGCTCACAATTAGATTGATTTGGATGGCTGCAGGAGGATATTTGTCTTGGGTGTTGCTGAGTGGGCAGGAGCACAGGGAAGTCCTTCACGCAACACAGATTCACCTTTGAACTAAACTTGCTGGGCTTGTCCTGGCTGGACAAGAAATGGGCCAAATTATGAGCATGTGGGTGATCTGGAGTTTTATGTTTTGGGCACTAGATTTATTTTACTTGATTGTAAATACTTGGCTAGACACAGAAATGAGCAGGTAACACAAAATGGGTGAGCCTCAAAACCAACCCTGATTAGGTGGAGAAAACTTCCCTAGTACCAATTCTGCATTTGGGTTGTTTCTGCAATATCACAATTTCTTATCTATTTTGACACCACCATTGAAAAGCACCAACACAGTCAGGTCCACTAATATTGTAGTCAAACATAACAAGAGGATAAATGCAATGCCCAGAAAGTGAATAATGAACTTGATCACAGACATAAAAAGGAAGATCTTGACCCAGATATACTAAAAATAGAACCAGCACCACTTTTAGCAGAACCTACATTTCCTTCAAGACACCAAGATAATCAAATAGACAAAGTATAAAATGGTTGTTCCCCAGCCCACTGGTTGTTCCCCTGAATGATAAATCCAGCTGAATTTCTGCACTGGTTTCTCCTAAGCTCCAGGAGAAAACTGTGGCCAGCTCAGCACATCCCATCCCCCTGTATCATTCAGTGACAACACTCTGAGAAGTTTAATTTGACATGTTTTTGCAGTTTCTGATGGGCTGGATGGGAGCAGAGCAAGCAGGAGGGGAGAGCTGGGCTGGAAGGGCTGTGATCAGCACAAACAATGAGCTGAAGCATGTCCTGGGTGCTGTGCCCTGCTCTGCCACCAACATTGCCCATTCCCAGACCTAGCAGAGCACTCACACAGGGGCTCTTGGATGCACTGCAGAAGCCTCAGTGAAGGAGTTAGCACAGAATAAAGCCTTTCCTCCCAACAGCTCCTCCTCATCTCGCTCACAGGATGAATCAGTCTCGGGTAGCGCAGCAGGAATGTCCATGAGAGCCCCTTCCCCTGCCGCAGCTCCCAGCCTGGCTCTGGGGTGCAGAGCCCCCTCTGGTCCCCCTGGCTGTCCCCCTTGCTGGCTGGCTCACCCAGGGTGACACAGGGTTGTTGTTCTGAGTCATCCTGGAGCTGCTGCTCCAGTGCAGGCCCCGCTGTGCGCATCACAGCGCGCCTGTTCCCAGTTTGCACACCACGTGGAAGCAGCTCAAAGGAAACCCAGCCCCATGGAGAGAGCCAGCACTGGGTTGATGCATCTCACAAACCCTAAATTAATGAGTGATGCACACAGAGAGCTGAACTCAGCTCTCCAAATTTGCTTTCATCACTGCTGCAAGCCCTGTGGTGGCTCGATGGCAAAGCCCATCCTTCCCTTCCCAGCCTGATCTGGCACCTTCAGAGGAGGTGCCTGCAGGCACTGGAGAACAGCCCATGGATTAATCACACTTGCTGGACCTTTCCAATGGTCCTACACTCTGTCATGCTGTTGCATGGTTTTAAATTTGCTTCCTAAGGCTTCACTCCCAAGCTAGACATTATATTCTTTATTTCACTGGCATTGCTTGCCTCCTTTTGCCTCTCCCCAGCAGGCAGGAGTGCATCTCAGTGCCTGGCTGAGGATCTCTGCTGACACAAAGGGGTGCATTGCTATAGTTTTGACGCTGCTGCTCTCATTTAAATGGGGAGAAAGTTTGATTTCCTAAAGTTAAGAAAACTCGCTCAAAAAAGTTTGAAATCTCCACACTGGGAGACTTGTTCTTCTTTTTATGGCAGCACATGAAGTGCTGCCTGTTAACAAGGTGTTCCTGGCAGCGGTGTGTAAATCAGGGACGTGTGAGTCTGAATGCACGGATGTAAAGCCCACTCTGGTTTGTACATGAGCTGCTGAGTGACCCAGCAGTGCTGGAGGGAGCAGAAAGCTGCACTGAATCTGCATCATGGGCTGCTGGGGCACAGCAGAGCAGTCAAGAACCAGCTCACTCAGATCCACAGCCCTGCAAAACATGGCAAATGATGGTTAAAATGTCCTTTAGCAAAGGGTGGTTCCTGGTGCCTGAAAGTTCAGGGCCCATCTTGAACACTCATAGAAAATTACATTTTTGAAGCAACTCTCTTCCAAACAGGAGACCCCCTTCCCCACATCCCAAGTCTGATTTAAAGTTTGCCATTTACTTGTTCTCAGAAGGAAAGCTGGGAGTGACAGAGCAGTCCATGGAATGAAGCCTGTCCTCCTCCCAGGGAGTTCAGCCTCCCTCAGAACCCCTGCAACAACTCAGCACCAAGGAAAAGACAGCAGAGCCTGAGTCACTCGCAAGTTTCTCTTCCTTGAGGCTGTTATAAATATGATAAACCATTTTTTGTTGTTTTAAAGTGCTGCCTAGAGTTTAATAAACGTTCATATGTATTATTAATCTGAAATATTAAACCTAAATCTCATAATAAAGTGACTCAAGCGTTCCAAGCGATCTCAGATGCTTGCAAAATCCTTGCAAGATACTAATTAAGCTACATTGGAACAATTGTTCAGTAAATTTTGCAGTCAGGTTTCATCTTCTGTTTAGAAGAGCAGACTACAAATTTATGCAACATGAAATGGAAGCTAATGAACTTGGAGGATATTCAGTATGGAGCATGCATCTAGGAAGTGGGAATAAAAACATTAACAGTGCTTTGAGATAATAGACTATTTAAATTCATATTTGTAGAAGCCACAGACTAATCGGCAGTGATGTACAGTTTAGATGCTGTCTCCTGGAGGGCACAATCCTGAATACTCAAGGATTCAGATTCTCCAGTGGGAGGAATCTCACACTGAAAATGGTCTGGGAGGAAATGAGGTGCAGTGCAAAGGACCAGAACATGCCAAAATGAACATCACAGATGCTGCAAAAGCAGGGGAAAAATCAAGGAGGAAGACAGAACATTGAGGGGAAGATATGAGAGGCATAGCATGGATACTGAAAAAAATAAAATTCTTCACCAGTGTGGAAGCCATCAAAAGGCATGGGATGCCGTGAGGTGCAGGGACATGGACCAAAGCTTGCCAAAATTGATCCCCATTGAAATCTTGGAAACAGGAAAGAAGGGCTTACAAACACTCTGGACTGGAGATACCATCAAAGGAAATGCAATTGAAGAAAAAAAAAATTGGGAAATTTGGTGACTACAACAAAAAGGACCAGGATTACCTGAGGTGCAGTGCAAATCACCAAAATATCTCAGGTTGTGACAGCCAGCACAGCCTGGAGACCACACCATGCTGGGGATCTGCAGTGTGGGAGCATCCCATGGATCTGCAGGTTGGCCTGATGCTGAAGGAGGAATCCACAATTTGTTCTCCTTAGAGCTGAGGGGTGGCCCTGGCCTGGGTACCCAGTGAGGAACAGATGCTCCTGCCCAGGGAGAAACACTCCTCTGTGCAAGGGCCAGTGTAAGGGCCACTCTGCTCAATGGCTGGCATGACAAATATTAAAAAGTAAATAATGGAACCTGTTAACAACACTTCAGTCACTTCAGAGCTTTGTACAAGGATTTTTTGCACATTGGAGAACCCAGAGCTCTCATCAGCACTTGCAGCAATCCTGTGCTGGATGAAGGAAATCCAGACCCACTCATTTCCACAGCTATAAGATGGGTTTTGTAAGGATAAGCTCTACATCCAGCAGGACTCAGGTTCTGGTATCCAGCCAATTCATAAAGCCTTATAAAGCCTCCTCTTTTACTCCATATGTGGCTGAACCAGTGCTGGCATGTGATGAAAACAGTGAATCCCCTCCCTGAGGCAGCCAACACAAATCATTTCATTCCTGCTCTGCCAATGGCTGAATTTTAGCGTTGTCTCCCCAGACCTGGAGCTGAAGGAAATTTGGCCATCCATTATTATGGCTGTGCAGCACCACATCCTGGCCTTTGATCTGCAGCACTGGCATAAATCAGGTCCTCAGGGACCAGAAGTCCCTTGGGGAGCTGTGCCTGTGGCCCACATCAAACACTGCTGGGAAGCACAGACCCAGCCTTTAGTATTTACATCATGTTTCCAGCTGTCTGCAGTGCTACAATGCCAATGATTTATTCATTTATTTATTTCACCCTTTGCACAGAGTTTGCAATGCAGAGAGCGAGCGAGATGCAGGCGTGCATCTATCTGTGTGTTCTGTGTGTTCTGGGGGTTTTTGGGAGCACCCAAAATGTGCTCAGCAGGACCAGGAAGGGCTCACAGCCTTCAAGGACACCCAGGCAAGCACTGGCACCACTCCCCAGGTCCACAAAACACACCAAAAGCTGCCACAAGGCAAATCAAGGAAGGGCTCCCTCAGGGGCTGGGCAGAAACGGGAAGGGAGGTTTAGACAAGAGAAAAGGGAAAGCACCACAATTATCTCTGGTGAAATTCAGGACTTCCCTGGGACTTTCCCATTTGGATTGGTGGGAATTGTTAAGGCATGAAGGATGTGTTGCAAATGCTTTTGTCCTTTGGGCTGCACTGACTGTTCTTTGTTAATCTAATTCTTTCTTAGATTAAGAACTCTTAGATTAATTCTAAGATTAAGCAAGAAGGGATTACACTGATACATGCATCATATTTCACCTATTTCATACCAAAAGGACATTAAACCTGGGTTTGGTTTTTTTTGTCTACAGCAAAGCCAGACCCTAATGGATACCATCTTTGCTCAGAAAATGTCCCTAAACAGCCTGGGCCAAGGATGTTTGGAGTGTGACGTGAGCTTGTGTCCTCTCTCCAGCCTCTGCCTCCTCCTGGTATCACAGGCTCCAGTCCAGCCTGAGGACCCCAGGATGCTCCACACCCCGTGGTGCCTGGACAGAAGATGCCCTTGGCCCTGAGTGAGTGCTGCCCTGCAGGGAGCTGCTGGAGCTGAGGGCACGGCCAGGAGCTGCCACAAGGACAGGCTTCAACCAGGGCTGGGGCTCCCTTTGGGTTCCACTCTCAATCCACGTTGAAGATTGCAATGCAAGATGTTTGCCATTACCATTTATGGCAGATCACCTTTGTCAAGTGGGCGGTTTGCCTTATCTCTCTCTTTGAGTGACCGCATTCACACCTCGGGAGGGGACATTGCTGATAACAGCTATTGAATGTCACTGCATGGCTGATAAGAACTAGAACATCCCATTGGGAGATGCTCCGCCCAGAGGGAGGAGCCAAGCATTCCTACCCAGATATAATCCAGAGGTTTTGAGACACCAGCACAGCTTCTCCACAGGATTCCCCAGAGGAACAGCAGCTGCCTCTTCTTCCACTGGATCTTCAGAGGAAGAATACATCCTTCTCTACAGGACCCCCTTGCTCCAACAGAACCAGCCCTGACACTGCAGGAGGGCTGCAGCCACATTTCCAATTGGATTGCTACACACAGGGTGTCAGGTTGGGGTCTGACTCTGGCAGTGTTGTTCTAGTGTACTGCATTGTTTATTTTATCCTTTTATTTTTTCCTTTTCCCTATTAAATAACTGTTATTTCCTGCTCCCACATTTTTGCCTGAGAGCCCCTAATTTAAAATTTATAGCAATTCAGAGGGGTGAGGAGGGTTTACATTCTCCATTTCAGGGGAGGCTCCTGCCTTCCTCAGCAGCCTCCTGGCTTTCCAAACCAAGACAATCCACAGCAGCTGCCCACCCCTCTGGCAGCAGAGGAGGCCATGAAACATCTGCTGGAGGCTTCTGGGGCTCTCAGAGCTCTGAGGGGCTGTGGTGGGTGTGTGGCCAGGCTCAGATCCAGGTGTGCAGCATGAGCTGCTCTGCAGCACCCGAGCCACGGGAGAGCTGCACAGCACATCAGAGCCTGATCAGTGACAGACATGCCTCATGCTCACATAACCTCTAATTTCTTGCAGATGATGGAAAGCTCCTCTCTATATCCAGAAGGATCAAGCAGTGTCAGGCAGCTTAGCAAAGCTCCCCAGCATGCCAGAGGAGACTTATGCAGCTCCAGCCTCACGCTCCCCCTCTGGAAGGGAGCCAGGCAGAGTCTTGTGCTCCCAGTAATCCTCACGCTGGCTGCTTACACAAACACACAGCAAAACAACCCAGCATTCCCCAAAGTTACAGTTTTCAATTAAATTCCTTGGGCAAGACCTGAGTCATCTCAGCCCTCTTTTGTCTTATATAAATTTTAGCTCTGTTCTGTGATTTTCATAACTCAGGGCTACAGGGTTATTTTTTCTCCTCAGTTTCCAGCAGGTCACCTGCTTTGCTCTGGCATCTTTGCTTGTGTTTATCAGTGACTGAACTTTCTCTGTGCTGTCCCCAGAGTTGCCCAGCCTGGCTGCTGGAGGCAATGGACCTTCCTGAGCAAAACGGGAAAGAAGCTGGACTGTGGATTGGATCTGGATCAGGCACAGTTCCAGCCTCAAAATGAAGCAAAGATTATTGATATGGCAGTAGCAAGTCAGAATAAAGAATGGGCTATACTTAATTCTAACAATTTTTGTGATAATGCTGAGGATGGAATGATAAACCTTGGCCAAGCCAAGGGGGCCTTTGCCTGAGGCAGGAACTCTGTTAAACCACAGAGCCTTTATGCACTTAGGAATTCACCAAAGCAACTTCCAGAAACATCCCCAAGACATTGCTATGCCAATGATCAATTAGCATTGTTATTTCCATGGTGCAATAATCTTCCTCATTAATTTTCCTTTTAAAATTCAGATGGGGAGATGAGGTGGATTAGATAAGGCACGAACCCAGGCAGGGAACAAATGTGTTTCTTGTACACAGAGCGTGTATCAGGAAGTACAAATGTCTGAGCAGATGTGCTAATGGACACAGACCCTGCACTGGAACCAATTACTTCATCATTAATAAGAAAATAACCAGTTACATATCCCTGTGATGTAAAAAGGGAGGACAAGAATTTCATTAAAGGTAAGCTTGAACTGGAGCAGCAGAACTTTTACCTATTTTTCACCTATTTTTCTGGGTGCCCAGCACAGCACAGCCATACTGAACCTCACAAATCCTCACTGAGCCCTCCCTGGCAGCATCACCCTCTGAAGCTTTCAAGGATTCCTTTCATCTGGTGACTGGAGGGCTGGAAAAGTCTGATGCTTTTCCTCCCCCTTTCTGAAAGTCTGCAAAATGGAAGTAACAAGCTCAGAAAAGGGTCTCCCCACCTCCAGGCTGATTAGCACACTGGGCAGCAGGTGTCAATGGAAAGGCCAGAACAGTTCCTGTGATTCCTCCCAAATTTGGAGGATGCCTGGCAGCATCTTCCCATCACCTGTCCTGCACTGCACATGACCTCAGTGCCAGCAACAGGGAACCACATATAATGCAGTGGCCACCTCTGCTAGAAATTGAGATGGTTTATGGCAAGCAAAACCAGTTGTTAACAACAAACAGGCTTCAAATTTTGACTGAACACCACCGGTGCTGGACAGGGATCATTTCACTGCTGAAATCTCTGGGCAAAACCCTGACACTGACAACAGCCTGATGAATGAAGATCCTGGAGCTTGTCCTGGCTCCCAGGAAAGCAATAAATCAATGACACAGGAAAACCCCAAGCCCTTGAGAAGTGAATAGTGAAATTTAAAATCGATGGGAAGCGCAGCGCGGGGCGGCGGCAGAAGGGACCTGCAGCTGCTGCTCAGCTGGGCTGAGCTGCCAGCAGGCTGGATCCTATAAGCCAATTTTACTTAATAATCCCACTAATATGGAGTGACACTGGTTGTAATCCTTCGGTGATTACAGTGTGGACCAGTGCCTCAGCCTCTCTGTGAGGATTTCAGGGACAGTGCAGCATCCAGAGGGCTGCAGCCAGACTTCTCCTCTCAATGGGAAGGGAAGAAAATGTCAAGGCACAGAAAAGCAGGAGCTGCTGCATGCTCATCCATAGTTCTGGAGAGAAAAAAGGGAGCAAAGCTGGGGCTTCCTCACTGTGATATTTTCCAAGTGCCTCTGCAAAGCAGAGCCCAAACCCAGAGAAGAAAAAGGGGTGCAAGCACAGCAGGGCACTGCAGCAGAAACGTGGCACAGTGTGGGGAGAAGTACTTGAATGAAACCAGTGCAGGGAATCAGGGGCCAGCCCTGGGTTTGAGGAGTAGCAGAGAGAACAAAGACAACATTTACAGCTGGGGGGATTTTGATCTCTGCTTGCATCAACTGGGACCAGGAGAAGAGACACTGGGGAGCAAAAGAAAGGCAGTGAAAGGGTGGAGATAGATGATAGATAGATAGATAGATAGATAGATAGATAGATAGATAGATAGATAGATAGATAGATAGATCAGGAGCCCTTGATCTATCCAGGGACATAGGTTCATGGAATATTTTTTGTTGTAAGATGTCTTAAAGATCATTTCAATCCACCCCCTGCCATGGCAAGGACACCTTTCACTATCCCAGGCTGCTATAACCCCAGTGTCCACCCTGGCCTTGGACATTTCCAGGGATCCAGGGGCAGCCACAGCTGCTCTGGGCCAGGGCCTCACCATCATCTTTGTAAAGAATTTTTTCCTAGGATCTAGGCTGGATCTACCCTCTTTTCATTTAAATCATCACCCTTTGTCCTATCACAACAGGGCCTGTCTGTCCCCATCTTTTTAAGTATTGAAAGGCCACAAAAAAGTCTCCCCAGAGTCATCCTTTCTCCAGGATAAAAACCCCAAAGACATCTTAGGTATCATTTCATGGTCTCTTGTCCACCCTATGGAATTTCCCTCACCAATAGATCTCTGAGCTTTTGCTGCAAACAGCCTTAGGATAATGCTGTGTGTGGGTTTAGATAGATCCACCTCCTGATCTGCGAGGAGATGCCAGGCAGAACCCACCAGATCTGAGAATTACTACCAGGAGTTTAAATGACTGCTGATTTACTGGAAGTGCCACTTGTACAATGTTTTCAATGTCTGTCACCAGCCTGGGGAGCGAGGAACTGGAGCACAGAGAGGAGGTTTCACAGGCTGGTGAATCACCGAGGGGCGTGCTGTGAAATGATCAGCTGGGTATTGAGAACTGCTGGAACCACTCCAAGGGCTGGGGACAGATGCAAAACTGTAGGAAAGACTGATTCAGCATCATCATCACATCAGCAGTGTATGAGCCATGTGGGCCAGGAGGCCTGAAGAACAGCTGGCCAAAGTGGACTTGCTGAATTATTGTAACAAAATTAGATAAAAACCACAGAGGAAATGACTGCAGCCCTTTACATTAAGGCAAGAGGCTTTCCATGGTGGAACAGCTGGAGGTCTTGGAGAGACCATGCTCTCCCAATAGTAATCACTAAATTGGTCAAATTCAGCCAGTGAAGATGTTTTATTATGAACAGATGGAAGTTTGAGGCTTAACTCTCTGCTTTGCATGGGTGTGTTCACAGCAGCTGGTAATCCCTCTGACACAGGAGAGGATGTCAGCAGGACAGAATCACAGACTGGGGGGAGCTGGCTGCATCCAGGGGCTGCCCAGAGCTCAGGGCAGCCACAGGAAACAACAGAGACAAAACTGAGGCAGATGCTTGGCATCACCACCAACAAAATACCCACATTGCTTCTCCCAGATGAAATGGCCATCACAGCGTTTCCTCCTCCCACTCCAACATTCCCACAGGTGACACAAGCCACCACCTGCAAGGACACTGGCAAGCCAAGGTGGAACACCAAGAAGAGATGTCTTCAGGACTTCTATCTCTCTTGAGATTCCAGAGAGGGAAAAATACCTTCAAACTGCAAGTTCAAACAAGAGGCAAAGGACAGCACAGAGCCATCTTTGCTGGTTGTGAGATCACAAAGCTGCACCCCTGGAAATGCCAACATGGTCAAGCTGATGGTTCTCCATGTCCTGCATCTTATCTCCAAAACTAGCAAATCAGCGGCCTTCTAGATAAAAGCTATACCAAAATGTGAAAATCAGAGAAAAATCTTCTTATGCCTCAGTTAGAGGGTGTTGCACAGCTTGAATCACAAGGGTTTGCATTTACATCACAATCTGGTTGTAAAGAGCCTTTTAACTGATTTATTTTGAAAATTACCATGCTCTTGGCATAAGGTGCCTCTCAAGCAGAATGATTATTTTCCAGCCGTGGTTGTGTGGTGCCTCTGAAGGCACTGAGACTGCAGAGGGAGCAGTGTGCTCTGATGGGCTGCTAAGATGCTGCTCTGAGCCTAAAACAAACTCAGAGATCCCTGTCTGCTGGCAAATGAATATTTCCCCTTATGAAAAATCACTTTAAATTCCTACTCTTTCAGTAAATGAACATGTGCTTGGCAGTGCTGAAGCATTTCATCCCAAATGACCTCATTCTCCATGTTGTTCAGGTTGTGAGCTGTCCCTCATCATTCAAGGTTTGTCCCAATATAGAGACTCTCTCTCCCCCTCATCCCAGGGTGCTGGGATGAATCATAAATCATATTTGTAATTGTGAACCCACATGCCAACCCACATCTGGAGAGATGACTCCTTTCAGTAGCCTTAAATCTGCAGCTCCCTTTGTCAGGGTGAAGTTTTACAGGTTGTTTTCCCTATCTCTGAACAAAGAGGCTTTGAAAAACCTGCAGTGCTCAGAAATGCCTCCTTGTTTCGTTCCTCCAGTGTAGGCAGTTTCCATGAACTTTGCTTATCCTTGCATTATATTAACAGGGAGACTGAGAGTGACTGAGCAATAACAGCTTTATGAGCCTCTTGCAACAGAATTGGAATTAACTCAGAAAATCATCCAAAAAGGAAACTTCTGCAGGGAGGAGAAAGGAAACTAAAATATTGCAACCACAGACTGAATCTTTTTGTCCGTCTGACCAGAACCACACATGAATGAGGACTTCTGGAAATGTGTTTGCTCTGTGCTAGACCTGTGACTTCACCTGATGGAAACCTTGGTTTCAGCCCAACCGAAGCATTTTCCTAGCTTGGACCACACCAGGAAAATGGGCAGCTCAGATACCCCCTCCCACCCTAAATATTCAATAAAATATTTATACCTTAAATATTCAATAAAATCCCAAATGAAGTCAAACACTTGGTGGAGGCAATGAACAGCACAGGTGTGAGGTACCAAGGTGCAATAACCACATTTTCACCGCTGTCTGCATTTCAGTTACCAGACTGCAATCATCCAGAGCTAAAAGTCATCTTGGGGACTGTGTCTATGAGCTATAAAGGCTGTGGCAGTCCCAGCAGGCTGCACAGAGAGTGAAACACACAGTAACTAACAGACCACTAATTTTAAACCTCCCTAAAACCACTGGTTAATGGATGCAGAGGGGAAGCAGCAGCACTGCTGTGACTCACAGAGAGCTGGTCCTGCTCTTGCTCAAGTGATTATAAAAGTGATGCTGCCTCTCACTTATTTATTTCCCTTTTCCCTGATTGACCGAGAAGGGGAAATGATTTGCACTGAGGGATCTGTTTCCTGCTCTTCCATGGACTAACCTTAGATCAGTTTCAGCATCCTCTGCTAAATCAGTTTGTATAAATGTATACATAACAACACAAACACTGCTGCAGAAACAAGCACAGCAAGCAGCAATGCAGAACCTGCCCTGAAAAAAGCAGAAAATTCTGGCAAACCTTTTGCTATGTGCTCCTGCATGGACAACAGGTTCCTGTTAGCCTGGAGGAGCTGCCACTTTTCAGACCTGTAGCAAACAAATCATTGTTTTTTTTACTGAAACCACTTAGGAGCTCTCCACAGAAAGCCTTGGGTGAAGAGAAATAAACATTGGAAGCTGTTCCCTGCAAAGCAAAATTGCTTGTGGACCATAGGACAGCCCCTCCAGGGTGTCACCCACCTACACAGACACCTGTCAGGGATTTCTGGGGGAAAATGTGAAAATGTGCTCATGAGAACTGCAAAGGGCACCTAAAAACTGAGGAGGAGCCCCACGGTGACGGCTGCACCTCTGGGGAGCCTGGGTAGCACCTGGATGGCAAAAGGGAAAATCAGAGCATCATTCAGGCAGTGCCCCACAGCCACAGCCCATCCTGGCCCTGCACCCACAGCAAAGTGCAAACCTAGATTTAGCATGAGTTTACACTCCAAAAAAGCACTAAAATAAGTCAAGTTTGACCCCCTGACCCATTTCTCTGGCCACATCAGCTGCTTCAGATCAGGGGGCTACAGACATGCAAATTTCTTGGCAGGATTTTTAATTCAGCCCCAAAGATATTTTGTCCTGACATAATCTATTCTCCATACATTTTAATTTTTTTTGCCGTTTGAGCATTCCCCTAGACTGCTTCTAAACAATGAATTTTGCACCTTCCCTCCCCAGAGATGATGTGCTTTTATACCTGAAAACATTTAAGTGGGATTTTTGACTTGGTGCCTTTGTTCCCATTGTTAAGCCAATCAAGCTCCAGTACTTTGGAGAAAAAGAGAAGAGAAACAATGTTGTTTTGTCTGCTAACATGATTGATAGACAACTTTCAATTATTGTATCTTTACTGACTGGGAAACACTTAAAGAGAGACAGGCTGCTGAAAGATGGGTTATTTCCCAGCTCGCTGCTGTTTTTTCCACAGAAAAAGTATACAAGGATGCTCTCTGGTGGTAGCTGTAGGGCAGGGCTCTGCTCTGGCCACCACACTTTGAGTTTATTTTATGGCCTAAGTGATTGTCTGAAACCTTGTTGTCAAAATAGTAAATATATATTTATTTTTAAATCACTAATTGGCGCAATTAATTCTCTTCGAGTATTCCCAGTGTGTGGGCAGATTGGAGGGTTTGTTTTTACAATTTATAAAGAACAGTGATGCAATGATGCAAAGATGCTCTTTAGGGTCGTGCTGGGATGGGGATGCTCCTTGCAGAGCATCCATTTCCCATTTGCCTCTGTCCCATCTGCCCTTCTCCCTGGGGTTCATCTCCCCATGCCAGCAGCACCAGCCACGCTGGGTTTTGCACTGAAGTTGTGTGGATGCCTCAGCTTCCATCTCCCAAATTCAGCTGCTTCTCCAGCCCTTTTCCTTCTACCCCAGAATTTCCACCCATGAAATCACTCCATACCCACAGCCCCACGCTGCAAAGTCCTCCTCAGCCAGGGTTCCTGCCCCGGGCCAAGGTTTGGATCTTGCTCTTGCCAAATACCATAATATCTGACTAAATATCAAACCCGAGCCAGCCAGTGTCACCCTTTGAAACACTAATAGTTTTTCTATTAAATCACATCTCAGTAAATTGTGCCAGTGCAAAGACTCCTTTGGCTTGACTCATTGTGGATTTTGAACTGGTGGCCAGCTCAGGGGCTGGCACATGACTTCCCTAAATGCAAGCATTAAAGCAATTTTCATTTTACAAGGACTGCACTACAGTTTATGGCACATCAGTGTTATTAAAATGAGCTTCTCATCAATCCATTGCAATGCCCAAAATGACACATAGACCTTGCACCCTTTTGCTGGCCGAGTGAGAGAATGGTTTTTATCCTTTGATTCCCCTGCTTAAGGCTCTGAAATGAACCAAATTCATGCCTGGAAATGAAGATGAGTGGTGGAAATTAAAGCAGTGCTTGGAGGAGCTGGCAGGCTCCCACAGCTGAGCTTTGCTCTGACAGCAGAGTGTAAAATCACAAGCGTGACCCTCAGTTTAGTGACACTGATGATTTTCAGCCTGGGTACAAATACATTTCTGGTGCTGTTTCAGTGCTGGCCTCAGCAGTACCTTTTCTGTCAATTTTCCTGAATATCCTCCACACCAGCCCGTTTCCTCACTGCCCACATCAGCCACATCTCTGCACATGATGGTCCCTGGGGGGATGTTCCCTCAGAGCCACTTTTGAGTGGATCAGCAAATCCCTGCCTGGAGAGCAGGCTCAGGTAATAACATCCATCAGGAAAACACTTATTTTTGCCAACCTCTTCCCCTTCCCTCACTGTCCTGAACACATGACTTCTTTATTCCAAGACCTATAAAAGCAGAATTGCAGGACCTCCAGCCCAACACACCTGCCCTTACCATGCAGGCAAGCCTCCCCCAGGCATGCATTAGAGACAGAAAGCATCTTAATCATCCTCCCTGCTGCAAATACATTCACAGAGCTTTAATTGATTAACAGGCAGCCCTTGCCAGCAAATGAGCGGTTGGCTCCAGGGAGCTCTTGCTTGCTTGTTTTTAAACAGTGCAAAGTGGGAAAATGGCAGGAATAAGCAGGGAAAGCTCCAGGGAGCCCTGGGAGGGAAGGGCTGGCAGGAGGAAGGCAGAGCTGATCCACATGCTGACCTTATTACTGCAGGGATGTGGAGGTCAAGTGGTGGCAGAGCAAAACACCACAGGGAGCAGGGAGGAACTAAACTGCTTCTAACCCCAAACTGCCAGCTCAGCTTCAATCCACAGGGGCAAATAGTAACTGTTTGTGGATCCTCAGTGGCTAAGGTATTGCTAAAACTGCCTGAAACCCACTGATGTGCTCCTCTCTGATGACACAGCTGGCCTGGCCATGTCAGCCAGAAACAGCTCTCCAGCATCTACATGGATGGATGAGCAGGGGAAGGGAGAGGGCAGGGCTCTCCCAAGGGCTTCCATGGCCACCCACCAGCTGCTGATCTCTTCTTCCAGCCATCCTTGACCCAGGAGAGCTGGCCTGATTTCAGAACCCCTTGTAAGCCTGAGGAAGGCACAGGTCATACAGAGAATGGGTTTGGCAGCACCAGAGCACTGGTGGCAGTGCCACCACCCATGAAGAGAGCAGGTCCATTGACAGACCCCTCTGCAGGTTCCAAACCATCAGGATAGAGGAGGCTCAGGGAAGAGCAGGACTGATGGTTCACTGCTGAAACTGCTTTGTAATGCAGAAAAATACAGAAGATCCCAAAAAGAAGAGGGTCATTTTCTAACCAGCTCAGCTCGAGCACCTCTGGCCAAGGGACAGCAGGGCTGGGCCCTGGCCACCCATTCTCCCTGCGCTGAGCTCCCCTGCTACTGCCTCTGCTTTGGCTGCACAGGGAGCTGCACACTCCCAGCTGCAGGGGAGATGCTCACAGCCCCCGACACAGCCAGAAAATCCCTATAATTAAATTCATGCAATTAAAAGTTGGCACAAAATCCGAGGGTGTTGCTGGCGGCGTGGGCGGGCTGCTCGGAGCCGGCAGCTGGTGCGTGTCCTCACCCTGCTCTGCCTGGGCTGGGGTTTGCTGCACAGTGTGTCACCTCAGTGCCCCACAGGGCTCCCCCAAGGCTGAGCCATTCCCCAGTGGCTCGAGGAGGGGACAGCCCCTCTCTGCACCAGCCCCAACACTGCCTCAGAGCTCCCATCCAGCCCAGCACAAAGCACGAACCACTGAGCTCCAGCAAAGCATCAGTCCTGGCTTAGCAGGGGAAGGAAAGCAGTTTAACAAGGTGGCTGCAGCTAGACAGCATCCAGCTGCTGGCACACACAGCTCGTGGGGATGCATTTCGAGCTGGTTTCTCATCGCTGCTCCCTCCTTTCCAGCTCTCACAGCCTGCTCCTGCTCCAGGTTCCCGCAGTGAGATCTCCAGTGAGAACTTCACCTCCCTAAACTGATGATTGTCAGCTCTCAGCTCAGTCCCTGGTGAGGATCCAGCTGTGAGGATGCCAGTGTACTCCATCACATCCACACCTCTCTGCTGTAGGAGTTGCACCTCAATCACTTTCTGGACAAAATACCCTGCTCCTGGAAACCCTTCCGGTACCAAACCAGCACTGGCCAAGGCTATTTCCAGAAAGCAGGTGTAATCTCAGATGGGCAGATAAAAAGCCTCTGGATGCAATCACTGGCTGCTTTTATAAGTCAGATGGTGCAGGAATATCCTGCTTGCTGTATTTTCTTGCAAAGTTAAAATCCAGTTTCTAACAGAAGAGGAGAAAAGTTGCCCATCTGGGTGCAAAATCCATACCACCATGCTCAGAAGCTCATTTACTCCACACAGCCCAAAAGGGAGATGCAATATGCTGCAGCACTGGGAATCTGGGGCAGTATCCAATAGTAGGAAAACTCACATCAGATTCCAAAGTGCTGTGAACCTCAGCCAAATGAAATTACTCCCGTTGCTGAATATATCATTTTCCACCTTCAGCGGATCTGCCTGCCTGCCCTGAGCGCGGTGCAGCCTCGCCCCAGCTGATAGAGATGTCATTCCCAGGGCTGTCACGGCCGCCCACCCGCTGCTTGATGGCTTTACACACGTGTGACAGGTAGTAATGTCACTGACAGCCTCTCCCTGGCACCCAGTTTTTATTCATACCAACACCTTGTCTGTCTTTGCCGTTCCAGGGGAAGCGCTGTGCCTGCTGTGCTGGGATGGAGATCGCTTCCCCGCTCTGGGGGCTGCTTATCTGTGCTGGGAAATTGGACTGAATTTTGCTGCTGCTTCCCCACACCAGTCCATACATCAGCTGTGAAGGCTGAGCCCCAGATCGTGACAGGGCAGGATTGTAACAAGCCAGGAAATATATACGGTGTCAAATCCCTTGCAGAAGCACTGACAGCCTCCTGACAGGGGAGGGATCAGATATTAAACTGATGCTGCACTCAGTCTGAGCCAAAAGGCCAAAGGAGAGCAATCCCAAAGGGGAAAAGAGCAGCCCCAACCTTTGCCTATCCACTCCCTTGCTAAGCGATGGCAACTCAGATTCTTGTTAAGTGTTAATGCTGTGGGGACTGGCTCTGGCCCTGAGGTGCTGTCACTTCAGCTCTCTGCAAAGCCACTGTCCCTGCTGTGCTGGGGCATGGAGGGACCCTGCTCACACAGCCCCCTCCCACCCCCCAGCCAGAGCAATGCCAAGGAGATGGTGGCAAATGCATTTCTGAGGAGGAAAACTCACTCCTGCAAAGCCTGGGAGCAGCAGGGAGCAGAACATTCCCTCCCCCCAGCAGGCAGGTTTTCCCTCTAATGCTTTTTCTCGTACTCAATATTCAAACTATTGGGGATGCTGTCAAATGGGAGTCTATTGCTGTTTCAAAAGACTAATAATAGAAGTTATTAGACTCTAGAGAAGCTCAAATATCACTAAGAAGAGTTCAGTTGGAGAAATTAAGAAGCAGTATTAAAAAAACAGGCAGCAGCCCAGCAGCCTGAGAACCTTCAGCACTTAACGAAGAATAATTAGCTGTAAAAATACAAAATACAAAATGAGTGCTTAGGCAGCAGCCCTAAGAGGTAGAAGAGGACCTAGGAATTATAACATGAAGGAAAGAAACCCTGTTTTGGAGCAGGGGGAAGCCAATATCCCAGCAGGAGCTATTGTCAGAGGTGGCAGCAGTAGGAACCTTACAGTGCCTGAGAGGAGGAGCTGAAATGGAGGGGGACAAGGAGACAGAGCACAGCTCTTGCCCCATAGGGATGTGCAGAAGGAATGATCATAATTCAGTTTAGAGAGGAGAAAAGCCTTGGGAAGAGATGATAAAAGCCTTCAAATCTATAAAAGCTCCTTCAGAAAGTTGATGTTCATTTTTCCTACTGCTGGGAAGGAGGTAGGGCTTGAACTGCAGCAGAGGAGATTTATTTTAAGATATTTCGATGGGGGAAAAACACTCCTCACTGACTTTCAAAGGTTGATTGAACTCTGTCCTTCCTGAGAAGGCAGCACAATGCACAGGGGAGAGCTGGATCCAGCAAACCTTTCCATTTTGGGTTGGCTCTGCCTTCCCCTGCTCTGGGCGAGCCAGCCAGAGTGAGCAGAGTTCACAGCAGCAGCAGCAGCCCCAAGCCCTGGGCCCCTGCTCAGGCAGATAATTAAGCAGTGTTTAGACATCTAAGCTGTCCTGCTGGCTACTGCCCCAGCGCCTTGGGAAATGAAGTCATTGCTTTGCTTCCCACCAAATTCCCCCCTAACTGTGAGACCTGGGAGGTGGGACATGGAGGTGGAACCCTCCCCAGCCCCAGGAGTCCAAGGAGGTGGATTTTCAGGTGAAGCTCAGCTCCCTCTGCTTGCAGACAGAGCATGGAGATAATGAAATCCCACCAAGTACCATTTGTGCTTTAGAAGGCATGATGGTGTTAATTAGTGTTCAAATTAAGCAGTAAGATTGAAGTGGGCATATAATGGACCACTAATAAATGCCTTGAGAGTGTTGAGATGAAGGTCTGAGGGAAGAATGATTTTAATCACCAGGAGTATATTAATGATGGCCCATAGATTCCCTTATTGCTGTTCCAACAGGCTGGAATGCTGTGTTTTCCCATTAAAACACCCATTAGCCTTGAGCCCACTAAAACCCTATCAGTGAAACCACATTCTGCTCATTTCTGCTCTACACATGACCTAATTAACACCATTGCAGGGATTTGAGCCCAGCTCCAAATACCATTGCTGGATCTGGAAGCCCAGGTAGAGCCAGGTGGTGTTTTTGGGAGGCAATTGGATCCCTTTGGGTTCCCACCACATCAGTATGAGCACTGCCATCCCAGCTCAGAGCCAGAAGAGCCAGCACATCCCTGCACACACGGGGGGCACGTGGCATGCCCAGCGTGATGGATTACACGACAGCATCAGTTAAAATAATTGTATTTTTCATTTCCATGCAGATGAATTACTTCTCCAGAAAGCCATTTGTGCTTAATGTCATTTGTCTGCACTATGGTGCTAATCCAGTGCAAGGACATTTTTGTGCCAAGATTGATTGACTCCGTGTAAATAGGTGGAACCTTTAATTAAAACACGAGCGCCGTCGCGGTGTCTCAGTGCGCTGACAACACGCGGCACACACACCACTTAAGGGGCTGATTCCATTTTAATCTCCCCTGGCATAAATCAGGAGAAAGACCCAGTTCAGCAAAGCACTTAGCACATGTTTAGGTCCATCATATTCAGCAAAGTATTCAAGCATGAGGCGAACTGCAGCAAAGGCTATCGCAGGAAAATGACGGTGCCTGCTGAAAGGACGCGGCTTGAGCGTGACAAAGCGATTTGTTTACCAGGTTTGTGCCCCCTGGGAACACACAGTAGGTTTGTGGCTTGGAGGAGAACTGGCAGGGTTTGTAAAAGTCCACTGAGTGGTGGTTAACCCACCAAAGAGAATTGCAGTAAGAGCCTGGAGGAGGCTGAGCAGAGAGGAGGAATCACTGGATGGTTAAAGGCAGAGACAGTTTCTGCACAATGGGGTTTACAAACAAACCCCACCTGCTGTTTGATAAGTTAAAGGATGGCAGAAAACAGGTCAGAAAAACCCTGCCTTCCTGCAAGGTTTTCATCAGGTTGTGCTTAAAGTGCCAGAGTTTGGTGCTCTGGGAGCAGCCACCCCTTCCCACACCTTCATAGGAGGGGATGTTCCCCTCACCCTGGCAGGCTCCACTACAGATAACAGGGACTACTCAATCCATCAAGGAATCACAATGCCAGCTGTGGCAGGAAGAGGGTAAAATGTGAAATACCAGAGGAGAAACAAGGAACAACTTCTGCTGGGCTGACATGAGCTGCTGGTGTCAACACAAGAAAAAAAATGACTTATGGCAACTGAAATCAGAAAAGCCACTGAATTACTTCCCAAAATAATAGTAGTAGTAGTAGTAATAATAATAATAATAATAATAATAATAATAATGTTGTTATTAGTGTTGTAGTTGTTAATATTGTATTTGTTTTGTTTTGCTTGAGAATGATGAAGTTTGTTTCTGTACTCTGGCCTGACCCAAGCTGCAGCAGTACAATGCACCAGGGCAGGTCACCAGCTATGTCAGAACATTTTATCTCCATGTCATGTTATGCCAATTTCCTTTTGATTATTGTATTTTTAAAATCCATTAGCGGCGGCTGCAGCTCAATACCAATTAAATCCTCTGTCGCGCTTTCTGCAGTGGAGTGCTTCTCCTTTGCTTCATCAAGAAGCAATTTGACACTTTGAATAAAATAAGCATTAATTATAACAATCAATTGGAGCAAACCTGGAAAGATGATACTGGGCTGACAAAAGGAGATTATCCAGGCCTAACCAGTTGGAGTAGTCTCAGAGGAGAGACCATCAGAGTGGGTTGTCTCTGTGGCTGGTGTGGGAATTCTGACAGTGTTAGACACAGCAGGAGGAGATGGCTCTGATCTACCTTAAAATCACCTTTTCTGGACAGTTTAAGATACCATCTGTCACAAGGAAGTGGCCAAAGGGAAACTCTTCTGCAGAAGGAGGTGTGAAGGCTCCTGCTGGCAGCAGGCAGAGAGGATGGGAAGCACCAAATGAGTTACCCTTGAAACTCCAGCTCCTCTGTTGCTAACTTTCCCAAACCATTCAAGTAGCTGTTTTCTAGGATCCTACCAGCTTTATTAGCTACAAATAAGTTGTTTAACAGTCAGCTTTAGTCATTAATACCTTTAGCTATTTTTCTCAATGTTCCCCATAGCTGACATTAACCAGGGCAGCTCCTCTCTGGATTCCCAGCTGGCAGCTTTAGGACCAGGGGAAGAAGAGACAGGTAAACCCACCAAGTCCTTGCTGTTCCTCCTGAAAAGCCTTTATCTTCTGCAGCTTTGCTGAGCTATAAACTGCCTGCAGCCCTGACCTTGACCGAGAGCACTAGGAGAGCAGTGAAATAACACCGTCCTCCATCCAGCCTGCTGCCCCTGGGAGCACCAAATTCACCTCCTATGAACGAGCTGCAATTTGTCGGGTCTGACCTAAGAATTGAAGTGCAAGTGACAACGCTCAGTGAGAGCTGCAGGCCTCCTTTGGGGAGGCAGCTGCACAGCCTCAGCAAACCCAGCTCCCAGGAATGGCCCTGCTCCTAACGAGAGCTGACAAGCACAGTTTACCCACTGGCAGGAAATTATAATAGACAGATTTTCCCCTTGAAAGCAGAAAGCCTCACGTGCAGATCAAATGCAGTGTCAAAGTCCATCCTGTGTCTTTTGGTGACTGTCCCTTGCCTGTGGTGGCTTGGCACAGCATTCCCAGCAGGCTGATGCCTCTGGATGTGAGCAGAGACTGTGAATTGCAGGAGAGAAGGGAAGATAACATCCCTATCAACCCGGCTGATATACATCTTACTTATTTAAAGTCATTTATTTAAAGCTTCCTGTGAAAGAGATGGAGACTCCAAGCAAAACATCCCAGGAGGGAAAACTGCTCCTTTAGCAGGTGGGCAAAAAATTCTCAGTGGCTGCAAAGGTGACCTTGCACAGACACATACACAGAAGCACTTAATGAGCTTACTCCCCACACTCTTAGTCAACTCTTAGTCAACTTTTTGACAAAGTTTCTGACAACCAAATCTGAAATTTCTGAGTCTCTTTAAAAATTAAATTGCTTATTTCTAAATTAAATTGTGATTTTATGATGAAGCTGAATTTTAAAAGGTTTTAACAGGAAGGTAAGTTGGGATTGAAAGGAAGGAACAACATTGCTCCAGGTCAAATGAAACTTTTGATTTGATAGAAGACTAATATTTTTGTCTCCATTTTAGCTGAAGAAAATCCTGCTTTGATTTTATCAAGCTAATCCTCTTTTCCCCTACATTTATTAAGGCTCTCCAAACTTAAGGATCCCATATTTGCTCAGCTTTCCCTTGTAGAGCTCAGAAGCACCAGGGACCCAGCAGGATGAGTGTCCATACCCTCCCTGTGTGCTCAGCTCCCACAGGACAGAGCACTTTGCCTATTACAGCCCAGACACTGCACCAATGTACTTGTAAGGCTCTAAACCTGAGCCTTTCCATTCTAAATTTGATTTGTAACTCAGCATGGAGCCAGCTGTGGCTGGGGAAGGTCAGGCCACGAGGCTGCAGTGCAAGGCTCCAGGTAGCCCTCCAAAAACCCACTGCACTGAGCTTGGTGGGGTTGCCTGGGTGGGAGAAGGTCTGGATGGGGCTAAGGTGCTCCCAGTCATTGGGCAGCCACCCCGGAGGCAGGGAGGGGAAGGAAATGGATAAACAACCAAGGGAAACACGGTGGTTGTAAAGCAAGCTGCCTTTTTTCCCCTCAAATTTGACAGTGGGCAATGCTCAGCAGAGCTGCCAGGGCAGGAAGATGCTCTTGCTGTGCCTCTCCTTTCCCTCCCACATCCAGCTTCCCCTGCACTCTCACCCACCAGCTTTATCATTTCTCCCTCCCAGCTCGGAGGCTTTCAGGTCCACACGAGAGGTGGCTGCACCTCATTTGCCGGCAAATTGCCTATGGAGCTCATGTAAACTAATCCGCTCTGGTGAGCCTCCAGCAAAGGGCATAAACCACCATAATGAACATCCACCAGCTGGGAAGGGTCAGCAGGAGAGGACAGAGCCACCAGCGGCAGGAGCCCGACCTCGCAGGAGGGAAGAGCCGGGGGAAGGGGATGGAGCGCTGCGGGGCACGGCCGCCCGCACAGCATCACTGCTGCTTGAACTGCGGGCAAAAGCCTTCCGAGGCACAGAATTCCCGCATCATTCCTGCTTAAACTGCCGGCAAAAACCTTCCGTGGCACAGAATTCCCGCATCATTCCTGCTTAAATTGCCAGCAAAAACCTTCCGTGGCACAGAATTCCCGCATCATTCCTGCTTGAACTGCGGGCAAAAGCCTTCCGAGGCACAGAATTCCCGCATCATTCCTGCTTAAATTGCCAGCAAAAACCTTCCGTGGCACAGAATTCCCTGCTGCCACATCATTGCTGCTTAAACTGCGGGCAAAAGCCTTCCGTGGCACAGAATTCCCTGCTGCCACATCATTGCTGCTTAAACTGCGGGCAAAAGCCTTCCGTGGCACAGAACTCCCGGGTGCCGGCGCTGCTGCAGAGCAGCCGGAGGCGCTTGCAGGGAGCGCCAGCCCCAAACACCGCCCGGCGCGGCTCCATCTCCATCTCCATCCCCGTGCCGAGCGGTGCCACACGGGATCCCGGCAGGGACAGGCGGGGATGTGACCCCCGGGCAGCCCGAGGGCAGCGCAGGGCACAGACACCGCTCCTGTCAAGGCGTTATCTGCACCTGCCCTGCCATCCCCCCCGGCACAGCGAGGCCGACAAATCCGCTGCCTGGAAAATGCGCTTCCCAAAACAGGGGAAGTAGTTACCATGGAAATAAAGAAAGGTTCCTCGGCCCAACTCCACCAAAATATTTATTTGCCTCCCAGGGTTTCACAGGCTACTTATTAACAACAACAGCAGCAGCAGCAAAACCAGGGAGACGCTGGAGCCGGACTAACAAGTCGGGTTGGGGAAGGACCTCCAGGAATCGTTGTGTGCCTGCTGGAGGATGAGCCCGTGAATCACCCAAGGATTCCAGCTTATATCTTGCACAAAACATGCAGGTACAAAGATGTGCTTTGCTGTTCAAAGGCTCGAGCAGATCTGCTCACAGAAATCCCAGGTTACACCCAGAGCTGGCTGCAACCCGGTTCTTGAGTGTCTGAGGCACATCGAGGTAAAACAAATTGTTACCAAGTGCTGCTGCCCGGGACAGAGCTCTGCTTGTGCTCCTAAATACACCTTCCCCTTGCCCCAGCTGCCAGCACCAGTCCCCTTCTGTCTGGGGAAGGATGTGAGGGAATGCTCACAGCCCAGCAGGGAGTACAGCACAAACCACACCTCCTGAGTTAAACAGGGATACAAAAGTTGTTGTTTATAAGCAACCCATTTCTGAAATAAGTAGGGAGCAGGCAAAACAAAGGAAAACGCCCATTACTAGGAAGATGGTGGAGGTTGGTTGTCCATGAGAGGCACCTGCAAGAGCATCCTGAATGCACTGAAGCTTCCCCAAGCTCTCAGCATCAGCTCCTGCCCTTCTCGACCTGAGCACCCACCCTGTCCTGCACATGCTCCTGACACAGCTCAGAAGAGCTGACACCTTAAATCACCACTGAAACACCTCAGGCTCAGCACAGGACAGGCAGCATCAGGAGCACACAGCCAATGACAAACAGCTTGTGACAGATGCTCAGATGCAGAGAGCCTGCGTGGCACCTGTGCAGCATTGGTAATCCATGGAGGAGCAGTGCAAGGCATGCAGATATTGCAAAGGCCAGGTGTTGCACAAAAATTAATTTCCCTTTTAAAACCTGTTTTGACTGTAGGCTATTTTTTCCTAATTAAAGTGACTTTGGTCAGAAACATGGACCTAGATCAAATTCAGATCACTCAGTCCCCTAAATACCCACAGAGACCTGGTCCATGATACCCAGTTGGAAATGGATTGAATCTGAACACTTTTACTCATATTGCTGGGTCATTTTGGATATTGGACAAAGCCTGCCCTGAGGAAGAAAATACCAAAGGTAATGATCTGGTCCTTACTTCCTACCCCCTGCCTGCTGCTCTCATGGAAGGCTGGGAAGGGCTGGATGATGGGGCAGCTTGGGCAGTGGGGATGACCAAATCCCAGCCACCCACAGATGTCACCTCAGGAACTTCAGGGAATTTAAGGGAACCCATCTTGTGTACATTGGTCACCTGGAATTAGTAAAATAGTTCTGAATAGAAGACAACAAATGCAGCCTTTCTTTGAAAATACCATATTGGAGAAAAAAATGCAATTAAGAGAGTGTTTTTCACCTCAGTGAGCCCTGTTCAGATGGGAAGAGCAGCTTTGTGCCCTGTACCAACAATACTTGGGGGTGACTCTTTTCTGCACCCAGGTTACCCATACTGCAGGAATTTGGGACTCAGCCTATCATTAACATGCATATCTGGGAGTGCCTTGTCTCATCAAAACTGTCTAGGACATATTTTAGCACATCAGAGCTTCGATTTGAAGATGCTTACACAGAAATACACAGATGGGTATCGGCGCAAGATGGAAACACTTCAAAATATGTGTGGAGCTCACAGCAAACTTTGCCTTGCTGATCCTTCCCTCCTTGGAAGGGTTTGTAAAAATCCTTGGGGGGATCTGGATTGTGCTGTGCTTGTGGGAGGGAAAGGGGATGCAATTAAAGCATAAAGGAAGATATATTCTATAAGGAAGACATATTCTATAAGGAAGATATATTCCTTCTATAAGGAAGATATATTCTCTTTGCCCTGCCCCAAAGCAGAGTGCAGCCTGGCACAGGTGGGGCTGCAGCACATTCCAGAGCTATCCCATGCATTTCTGGGCTCTCTGCAGAGCCAGCCTGCTCAGCTGAGTTTAAAACAGGATTTTCCCCAGAATCACAGCGTGTAAATCACCCACTGAGGGCTGGACCTGCCCCAGCAGAAAGGGACATTGCACTGGAATGAGAGCTACAAGCAAAAAGAGGAGGGAGAGGGATTCCCTCTGCTGTCCCCTGCCCTTGGCACTAAAAGCAGCCCAGCTTCATCCACCAAAGCCTGAGGGAAACTGAGCTGAGCTGTAGCCAGAGGTAAATGAATCCTTTGGGGAATCATTCCAACCATGGGAGCTCGGAGGGCTGGAGAGCAGCCCGGGAGGGCGGCAGATCCCACACTGGCTCCAAGCACACACATGGTCCCATGGCCCCAGAGAAAGTTTAATTTGCTGCAAATGTTTCAACACAGCCAGAGCCCCGGTAATGCTGTTTGTTACACACTGAAATCACTCAGTGGCAAAGAGCACCGAGCAGAAAATGCTCTGGGCACAGAGGAGCCCCTTGGCTTTCATCAGGCACCCACACCAGCCTTGGCACCTGGACTTTGTAAGGGAGAAACAATGAAAGCCTCCAAAACCCCCTGAATTGCCCCAGAGCACTTAAAATGCATGGTGTGCCAAAGCAGCCCTGGCTCCTGGGTTTGGAGAAGGCTTTGTGCACACGTTGCTCACAGCGTGGTCACAGCCAGCACAGTGTCAACCAGCAGCAGCAGTGTCACAGACATCTTATCATGAAAAATCCTTTCCTTAGGATTTTTCCTCCTGAGAAGCTGAGACGCCTCAGGAACAAAATGTAAACAATGGTTATCTGCTGCTGTGGAATGCAACAGGTGCATCTGGGATTGGTCTCATGTGGTTGTTTCTAATTAATGGCCAGTCACAGTCAGCTGGCTCGGGCTCTCTGTCCAAGACACAAACCTTTGTTACCATTCTTTTCTATTATTACCTAGCCTTCTGATGAAACCTTTTCTTCTATTCTTTTAGTATAGTTTTAATATAATATATATCATAAAATAATAAATCAGCCTTCTGAAACATGGAGTCGGATCCTCGTCTCTTCCCTCATCCAAGAACCCCTGTGAACACCATCACACACCAGAGCCAGCCAGGCCTCTCCAAGGCCAACAGCGTGCCAAGGATGTGTGTCAACACCTATTCTGCACTTCCCTTTCAGCTGGCAGAGCTGCCACCTCAGTAGGGAGGTAGCCAAGAAAAACAAGCATTACCTTACGTTTGTCATTATCACGATGCTCTGCTCTAACTGGGAGGCCGCATTATGCATCACGCTGCCTACCTCCAAATAATAAGCTACACGTGTAAATAGGCTCCGCTATTTCGGGTTGAACAGCTAACAAATGAGCAAACAAGAGCTCCCCAGCCTGCCACACTCCTGTTTAACTGATGCAATGGGTGCCTTTATGCATCCTGAAGGTGAGGCATCCATCACACTCACAGTGCGAGCGGTGTCTGCATCACTGTCCCAACCCAAACACCCAGCACAGGCATTCTGCAGGGTCAGGCTGGCACTGCCAGCTCCTCTGTGAGCCTCAGACCTAAAACTGGTGTGATACTCCCTCTACATGATCATTATCACAGTTGCTGTGGAGGCTTGATGTGGATTCAGCTGTGTTGAGTGAGTCTCCTCGCACTGGGAAGGAAATGCAGGGTGTTGGGAGGGTGTTTGATCCCATGGGACACCCTGGCTCTGGATTAGACCATGGCAAGGCTCACATAATGAGCCCCTATGAGTTTCTGATCCCCCTCCTGCTGCACAGCTTTCCCACTCCACTGAACCCTCTGCAAATGATGTTTCCTTCACCACAGCTCTAACTCCTTTTGTATTCCCTAATTTCCTTCCATAGTCTGTATTATTATCTATTGCAAGAAGAGTTATTTAAGAACCTTTGGGCTATAATGGGCTTGGCATTACAGGAAAATAAAGCAGCTCTCCAGGAAACTCGTGCTGATTTCAGCCTTCCCATTTACGCCGTGATGCATCACACTGTGCTCTAATGTCTCACTAATCTGCAGCTCAATCTGCTGTTAAACAGGCTCATGATGCAGAAGCCGCTCACTGAGGTTGCTTGATATTCATCTGTTGATTGAATCATTTGCTTCTTGTGATTTGCAAATGCGCCAAAGAGCCAGAAGCCCTTTTTCTTCTAGAAAAGTTAATTGGATCAGCATCCTGCTCTGGCAGGTGGCTCCCGCTCCTACCCAGGCTTACACTGACTGCACCACGGCAGAGGGGCCACCCAGCAGGATGGGGTGCCACGAAAAACAAATCCCCCAAGGAATTAAACACCCCAGTTTTTGCAGAGCAGCCCATTTTTGCAGAGATGCTCCTGCCCTGGAGTGATGCCCCATCCCTTCAGCCTCATTGCAACACAGGTATCCAGCAGCAGGGCTGGTCACCAACAAACCTTGTTCCCAAACATTCTCTACAATGAATTTGCCCCTCCATACTTTCATCTCTCTCATTTTTGAGAGCTAAGATTCACCAACAGCCCCTTTGGACACATTCACAGTCACAGCTACTCCTTCATAGCCTGCAAATGAAGACCCTCCAGCACCACTTGGTTTCAGCTATTTTTTAGTACTCCAGCATGCCACACACCATTTGATATCTTCCTCAATAATTAAGTGCTAAGTGTCATTGTCAGAGAAGCCCTGGATGACATTTCTATGGGGTTTCCAAAGAACTGAGGTCCCAAGCAGGGACATATCAGGCACCAGGCCTGCAGGGCTGGTGATTATCTGGCTGTAAATAACACCTCGGAATATATGGTTTATTGTGGTGATAACACACATTTTGTAGGTTACATAAATTGGAGCAATCCTGCTGACAGAGGAAAAATAGTGGTGTGTGTGATGGTTTCCTCTGGTTGCTAGGAAATAGAGTTAGAGCAGGGTCCTTACATGCCTCGGTGCACACTGGTGACAGATGATGGATTCAGCACATGTGTGGAGCCCAGCCTGTTAGCAAGCCCTGACTGAGGGGAAGGCAGCAAAGCAGTGACAGCAAGATCCATTTAACCAAAATATATGCATTTTTCATTAAGAGAACTACATTTGTTTGCCCAAGGCATTTAGGGTAACGTAAGCAAAGAGTAAAGTTAGATCTGAAGAGACAGGTGGCCCATGCAGGCAAACCCAGACCAGCTACACAGATGCACAAGATGGGCTGTGGTAAGGATTTTAACACCTGTCCAAAGCCCTAATGTGAACGAGCTGTGATTTTTCAAAAATGGGCTTTTATTTCACTGCAAAGCCCAAAGTTCCCCTCCCTTCCACAGGGGCTGTAAGGTTCCTTCCCCTTCCCCTCAGTATGTGGGGTTATATTCTGTTGCATCAAGAAACTGAGCCTGGTTTCTGCTTCTGCAAATGTTTGCTAAAGCAAATTGCAGTTTGTTCTATTGGTCTCAAGCTCCAATTTGCTTGAAATAGCACAGCACTTGGTCAAAGGGCATGGAAAGTGGCCAGAACCTTCTTCTTTGAATATTTGTACATATAAATAAATGTATATACACACCCACACATGCACATAGACACTGTTAGGTCAGCTCATCTCTCCCCCTCCCTCAAGGCAGGCACAGCTTTACCACCCAATCCCCAGGTGCACCTCCAACCTGTTTTTTACCATGGCAAAGCTCAATTGTAAAGACAATGTTAAACCACACAGCTTAAAATAAAGAGAGCAATTGGCATGATTACAGCTGTGCCCTGTCCACAGGCAGGAGATTTCACTCACAGCCAAGGGAGCTGCTCTGGCTCCTGGTGTTGTTATTGCTGATATTATAGTGTTGTCCCATCAGGACAGCTCTGTGACCAGCTGCTCTGCAGGCACAGCACTGGCCTTGGCTTTTTAGAGTGATTAAATTCTCCTAAGAGATGTTCCTGGAGTGATCCAGTCTGTCTTTACTGCTCTCACCAAAACAAATGGGACATCCTCTGCCAAATTCAGCAAAGCAATGTCAGAGGAAATAAAACAGGGTTAGCAGGGTTGCAGACTCCTTATAATTAATTATTTGGCACAGCCCAATGGCCTTTTCTTTAGGAGAATCCTAAGGGTTTGCCAGAGTGTAAACATGCAGGTGTTTCCTGAATTTTGGGTGCTCTTTGGTGCCAAAGTCCTTGGTTTTGGATAACCATCAGGGCAGGCACTGCCCCATGTGCAGGGTGCAGCAGCTGAGGGCGGGTTTGGGCTGGATGGAGGCAGAGGATGGTTAAATGCTCCCTTCCCCAGCTCCAGAGGGTTTCTCCAGCTCTTCCCCAGCCAGCACTGGGCAGGATTTCCTGAGCTCAGTGTTGGACTGGTGCTGCCAGTGGGACTCAGCCCCACACCAGCCCAGCCAGTCACACACTGGAGGTGGAAGCAGAGCCCATTTCTACAGCCTGATAAAAATGTAATTTAATCCCAGCCACACAAAACGCTTCCCTAAGCCTTTGAAAGGCCTGCTAATCCTTGATTTACCCTCAAATCTTGAAATTCTCTTAGAGAATGAAGGAGGAGCTTTGTCTATCGAGTGTCTCTATGGCTAATGAGGTTATTAAGGCACATTAGCATAAACAGGAGGACATGCCCTCCTGACTTTGGCACAGCGGAGCCCAGGGCTTTTGTCTCCCTTAATCTAAGTCCCAGCCCTCAGTGCCCTGAGTTTGGCCCTGCTTTTGGCAGAGATGGCCATCACTTCACTCCAGCAGCAGGGGAGAGTTCCCTGATCCAGATCCTCGTGGTGCTTTTGTTGTTTTGGCTTCAGATGTTTCTGAAGAGCACACCATGCCTTTTCCTACCTGCCTGGAAGACCAAAGAGGTCCCTGAACCTACATGTATATCCTGGGGTCTGTCATCTGATACAGAAATTTATTTAATTTTTGTTTCAAGCAGAAATCATTCTGTTTGCACAGAAGGAACACTGGTTTTGTGTATGGCTGCACATCAACCCAGCAGCCCTAAACCCTCCAGCAGAGCAAGGTCACCTCCTTTAACACAGAGGATTCAAGAGTCTGATTCCTGTGCAGCTTCAGGACAGGAGGACAGCACAGATCCCCATTTCTGGCCTGCCTCCCTTTCCCACCACAGCCATATGGGAAAGGAAACGTGCTTAAATAGCTGGGGGCTCAAAGCAGGGTTGTGCTCCCAGCTGAAGTGAGACGTATCATTTCCCCAGGATGCACTTCTAAAGAACAGAACCTTTGCCAATGTTATGCTTTACAATGCAGTGATTTTCATAACAGCCCAACATGGTTCATCAGCATGGGATCTGGCATGGGCTCAGCATTCCCTCAAACCACCCAAAGGGGCTGAGAGAGGTGCAGGAGGGAGCAGACACAGGATCTGCTTGGTTTCCAAGCAATCCTTGCAGCAGCCTCAGTGCAGCTGGCCCAGAGAGAAACTCAGACCTGGCTCTGCTGGGTTAATGGTTGGATTCAATGATCTCTAAGGTTTTTACATCAATCTTACACCAACCATAGTGATTCTGTGGTGCCCTTCCTGCCTTGGAGCAGCCTCACCTCAGCACCCAACCCACGGTGCTGTGGGCTGCAGGGTCACCTCCCCAGCCAGCCTGGGACCCCCCATATCAATGGGATTTGCTTCATTTCCAGCATGAAGCTTGACAGCCTGCACTCATCTCTATTTACAGTGACCATGGTTAAACAGCTACCTAACAATTCAGATTAGCAGCCTTGAATAATTTCAATAATTTAATGAGGATGCATCACAGCCTTCCCCAGAGAGCTGGGTCCCCTCTAACAGAAGCAGCCCAGAGGTGCCATCCCAACAACATCTTCTCCTGGCAAAGCCTATTTGGGATGTTCCTATGCATCAAAAACAGGGATAAATTTTCTCCTCTTTTTCAAAACTTCAGCTGATTTCAGTGATGTGATGAGCAGAGCCAGGTGCAGGCTGTGGCTGGGATGTGAATGGATGGGGCAGGCAGCAGCAGTGTCCCTGAGCAATCCCTCCCTCCACAGCAATTCCTGCAGCCCCTACACACACACCCCACCCTCCACCCCTCCTGCTTCTGCGCTGGGAGGGCATTTTGGAGAGAGAAAACAGCTCCAGGGCTTCCTGGAATCAAATCCTTGCTCCTCACCATAGCACAGGATTATTTTTAAGCCAGGTGATGTCCCCAGCTCAGCTGGGCTTTGTAGCAGCAAGGGAGGGCGAGGTGGAACCAGCACCTGAGGTTTCAGCTCCTCAGGAGCAAGGAGCAAAATCCCAACATTCTAACCCCCATCCCTGGCTTCGCAAGAGCTGGAACGTGCTATCCAGCACAGTCTGGCACAAAGCCCCACGAAGGCTTGAGCAACTGGGAGACAACATTCCCTGAGGGAATGAGGAGCTCTAACTTCTGTAGCACAGCAAGCATGCAAGCCCAGCATCTCGAGGGAATAAGTAAGATATGTCATTTCATCACTGCTCTTGGAAGGAGGACAAAAAAACCAGAGGAAAACAAAACAGAGCACCCCCTGGGATCCATAAAGAGGAAACTAAAAATATGATAAATAGGCTGGATCATTATTTTCTGAGGATGACATATTGCAGCTCATGTTATATATCTAGATTCCTATTGTCACAAAGGATAAAAATTTTGGCACAAAGTAAGTCAAAGAGAAAAATTTAATTTCAGCCATTCAACAAACTAAAAAAAATACTGGTAAAGAGCCATCTACTAAAAATATAACCCAGAAATTCCTGTAGGACAAGAGAGGAAGGGGACACCTCCAGCTTTCCTTGCCAACAGCAGGCAAAGGGTTAAGCAAAGATGTAATTCATCAAGTTAGCTTTAATGTTAGGAGAAGCTAAGAGAATTACAAGATCAGAAAATAATTGCAAAGTGTGTAAAGATAATCATAAATCCGAGGGAAATAATACAGGCTAACAAATGCTCAGGAGATTACACTAAAACACCTCCTGGTTTTATAATCAGGCAGAAGAATGGCTGGGTACCCACTGCAGCAGGTTATCTCCTGCACAGGGGGACACTGTGGCCTGCACTGGGATTTACCCATGGAAAAAAAACTCCCAGAGGAATCTGGAGATAAAGGCAAAGAGTGGAAAGCTGAGTAATATTAAAAATAAATTCGGAGAAGGCAGAAAGCTGGGATCCTTCATGCAGTTTTAAAGGCACAACAGCATAATAAGAGCAGCAGCCAACAGAGATGGGAACCCCGTCTTTTAGAGCTGCTTGGCACCAGGAATGAAATCTTCAGTTTTAGATGTTGGGGAGGAACCTATACATTAGCACATTGTGACAAGATTCCTCTACCCTGCTGGCTTTCCCAGAAAATAGGGGTCACAGAGCCAGCCTCTTCTCAGAGCTGGGGAATTTCTCCTCATTTTCTTCCTGACTCTGCTAAGTCATCTTGTAGTGAAGTCTCTCTTGGTATAACTGCTGCTCTTTTAACTCTTGAAACCCTGAAATGAGACTGGGAAGATTGTGGATTTGTGGGGTTTTTTAGGCCCCAAGGCTTAAAGCATTTTACTGCTCCTTCACATCAGCACTCAAGGGCCAGTTCCTTCTCATCCTGCCCCAGGTTTCACATGGGCTCTTGAAAGCTCTGCTGAACATCCAGGAACATGTAACCTCTCAAAACCTGAGATTGTCTAAGTACCAACAAAATCCATTTGTTTGATTTCCCCAGACACCTACCATGGGAAATGAGGATGCACAGAACACATTCCCCTCATGTTCCCACCACAGGACTCAAACCATGAGTTTTGAATGAAGAAAAATCATCTGAGGGTGGGATTTCCTATGGAGACCTTTGGGTGCCAAAGCAGGGCACTCTCACAGGTTTCCCTCATAGGAAATCCCATCCTCAAATGTTTTTTTTTCCTCACCCAAAACATGTGGTTTGAGTCCTGTGGTGGGAACGTGAGCAAAGTCACAGACCCGCTGCAGGCTCAGTCCATCCTGAACACCCTTGTGCACATATTTAGGAAAATATTTCTGAGTTACAAAAAGCCTTGTACCTGCAACTTTGTCTTGGGCAGGAATGGAGTACCATCAAACACAGGATAACTCTCAAAGTAAAAGTTTTTAGCACAGTTTGGTGGAAAAGAACAAAGGGGGAGAAGAAGAGATAACCAACACCTAAAGTAGCTCCTGTTTTCAGCCTTCTCCTCCTGCATGTTTGAATCAGCCCCTATTCACCCAGAATTCTGGATCTTAGGAAGACACATGTACTACACCAGGCCTCTAGCAGGCTCCAGTCAAATTTAATCTGTTAAGCCCTAAAAAACCAAAAAAACACCACCAAAAAGAATCTAACACAAGTAGACTCTTGTATTGAATCTAATACCTGGATAAATCCCTGTGGAACAGCAAGGGAATAAAAAGAGCAGAGCAAGATGTGTATCCTTTCACTTCATAGCAAAAACACAGCCACTATTCACACTGCAGAGTCTTTCAGATGATAAATACTGATCCATCCTTCATTGGAAAAACATGGACCTGCAATTTCCACGGGGACTCCTTTCCAATGCTATGGCCCCATCCTGTCTTGGAATTTTTTTTCCCCTAATTGTACCCATAAACCAAGGATTTGCTCCCTACATAATTAATTGATAGATATCTATTTCTGGACTATGATCTCACCTTGTTTATGTAGGAAAACTTCCAGAGGGCTCCAAAGACACACACACACACACACACACAAAAAGGTACCCACCTCCCCCAAATTATTCCCAGACTTCTCTGGCCTGAACGTATTTATTTGCAATAACGATTGTGGCTTTATGTGAGCAGATGGGCAGTCCCTGAGAGGATGATTTGTTTCCCCTCTTTCCTTACTGCATGACGTATTTTATGATTTCAGCAGGTCAGTGGCTGCCATGTGTTTCTCCCTAATCTGCGAGCGCTTTTCGTTTGCCTCACTCTTGGCAGCCGCCGTATTTACCAAAGAGATCAGACACGGACAGATGATGGCACACATCCAGGCTCCTTGAGAGCTCAGCACTTGAATGTTGGCAGCAAATAAAGATATATGGGTTGCTGTTGTTGGTTCAAGCTTACAGGGGCTTTTTCCCTCATTATATTTCAGTTTATATGTGCACATATACATATATATATATATATATATATAGATGGATGTGTGTGTGTGTGTGCTTGCACACATGTGTTTTTAAATTCTCTTTGCAATACCCTGGGCCAGATAGAATGCAGATGAGCTGTTGTACAAAGAACAATAGATGTCAACTAGATTACTACCCACTCCTTTTTTTCTTTTCTCCTCTTCCTTGTTTTCCCTCCTTTCTTTTTTTGTAGGCCAGGGTTGTTATAAATCCTCCATGCCCATTAACCTCTGAACCCCACTGATGATATCTCTTCCGAGCTAAATTGCCTGTATTTCCAGACATTTGTTTGTTCACTTAGAGGTCTGTTGGCAGAGGGAGGGGGAGGACAGCCCATCCCTGAATAGGTCTCATGGATTATAAATGAAAATTCTTTCTCTCCTTGTAAGATGATGCTTTGAGACCTGTAGCAAATGGACAGCTTGAGTTTACAAGCCCACAGGCAGAACTCAACAGCAGAAAGGTAATCACAACAACAACAAGAACAACAATATCCCAGCAGCACTGTGGGAGAAATGGATCCATCCCTGGAGGTGTGTCCTACCCATGAAAAACATCTGACCTGCTGCAGCAGAGGCAGTGAGGGGCTGAGAGGGGCTGGGACACTGCCCTGCAGGGCCAAGGGAGGCAACAGAACCCCTGGAATGGACCAGGACAGGGACACTCCTGTCCCAGGGGCACTGACAGAGCAGTGAGACAGCTGCAGGTGCACTCAGGGCTTCCATGGCTTTTGCTCCCATTATTGCCCAGAAAGAAGAAACCTCTTCACCCTGCTCTGCCCTTTGGATGGCTTTGATGGCACAGAGTTCAGCCACCAAACTGCCAAAGGTGGAACCCTGTGGCTGTCAGTGGCCCCCATACATTCTCCAGCAGGACCTACCATGCAGCTTCTCAGTAAACACAGCCTTAGCACTTCCAGGGGGCCTAGCAGCTCATTGGGAACATCCTGAACAGCATTTCCAGTATCCTGACTTTAAAATAAAACCTTGGAAGCAGTGAGTGTGCTGGCATTCCCAACACAGATCTCCTGCCTTTGTTACTGTTATATATATTTAAACTTTTAGTTCCACAATAACATTTTACTTCCATACATCATTACATTCATTTAGGAATGGCTTCCATCTGATCTGTCCTGGAGCCAGTTCCTGAGTCTTTGCTGCTCACCGTGGGTGTGTGTCTCTGAATGCTGTGGGCACTGGGAACAGGAGTGTTTTCCCAGATCCTCTGGCAAGTTACACCTCCCTCCCAGCCTTTACATGGAGGGCATCCTCCACCAGCCACTGGTGAGTTATGGAGCCTCTGCCCAGCTTTCTGATCCCATCTCCTGGTTCACTCTCTGCCCTGGGAACAGGTCTGGACAAGCCTACCCATGAGATACCCATGGGTAATTTGGGGTGTTTTCTGCCTGGGGTTTGTCCCACCCTGCTGTGACCCATGGCAGAGCCTTCCCAGGTGATTTCCATGCCCTGGTTACAGTTCCTGCCTCCTCCTCTGGACCAGTCAGGGGCCAGAGCCCAGAGCTGCAATGAGAAGTGCCCCCCATAAATGCATGTACTGCCTGCTGTCCTGTGCAGCTGCAGCAGCAGGGACAAACACCTTCCCAGAAAGGAATTCAGCAATCTGGGATTTTACAGAGCAGAGGACAGGAAGCTCCAAAAATCCATGGTTTTCCAGATCATTCATGATTTTCCTGCTTTTTCAGTAACAACTCCTGATTTCCATGGCAACCCTCTCATGCTTTGGTACGTGGTACTTTTTGCTTGTGTGGATCCCTGTTCCCACTTTGCTGGGATAGCCAAGCTCCCCACAGAGCCAACAGAAAGTTCCCAGCACAAACACTTCCCCCTCTCCATCCTCCTGTGCTGGACATGCACATTTCCCCCTGCCTGGGATGGGATCACCAGGATTTACCCTCCTGTCTGATCCAAGAGCTCATTTTAAACTTGGCCACAGCTTCTATTTTAATCCCACACAGACATTTTTGGAAACACTTACTAAACCATTAACACATTTATAGGGAAGGAAGGAAAGATGGTGATTAACATTTCCCCTCCCCCCCAAGCCCCATCCTTTTCTTTTTGTGTGAATTTTTTGGCTCAGGGGCTGCAGCAGATCGTGGTTACAGCCATGCACACAACTCCAGTGGGCGTGAATTCCTGCACAGCATAAACTCGAGTTACCTCCCCCTTGTTCTGCTCTTCCTCTATTTCTATTCACACTGTTCCACCAACATTGTAATAAGATGAACATCATGAGCTTTACCCCAAACTCACAGCCCAGTGTGGGAACTTCACCTGGGTTCAGGGTGGGTTTTTGAGCAGCCTGTGTTAATGTTCATTAAGACAGTTGATTTGCCTGCTCTGGAGCGGATGTGCCTCCTTTCTGCACCTTCTGAGATGTTTTCATAAGCAAGAATGCCTTCCAATAGAAAGCAGCAGCAATTAGTGCATTTATTTATTTTACTGTAATTCACACCCTGGCACTGGCAGTCTCTGATGGCTGAGGTGCAGAATAAATAAACAAAATCCACTTAAGCTATGTTAAATTTCTCCCATATGATGGGTCAGAGGAAAGTCAAGGCTGCTGGGGGATCTTTGGCCACAGGAGATGGTGTGTGCAAAGATGGAACCAACAGGGCTGCAAATTAGCACAGAGGGGAGAGGGTTCGAGAGGGATGCTGAGGATGCTCAGCAGCTTGGAGCTGGGGAGGAAATCCAGGCACAAAGAGCTTTTTCCTTGGTGAAAACTCTTCCTGAGTGATTTTCCAGCTGCCTGGTTTTCTTCCCTGCACTGAAGTCTCATTTGACACCTCCCAGCACTCATCAAGGAGCTGCATTCATGATGGAGATGGCACCCCTGGCCAAGGAATCACAGCTGCTGGACCAGGAGGCTGCAAAGGAGGGTGTGCCATGAGGTTCTGCCCAGAGCAAAAGCACCAGTGTCTCTCTGGGCAAAGATGACTCTGAATATATCCCACATCTGGCCAAGGATGCCAAATTTATCACCTGTGAAGCTGGAATGATGAAGTTATGTTGCTTTCAGGTAGGGTTAGACCTTCTTTTGACTTTGTGGGATGCAGAAGTTTCCCAGGAGAGGTTCAGGCAGGGCACTGGGGACTGGACTCCCAACACTTAGCTGTGTCACTTACTTGTGTCACTTTGCTGCCTTTCATAGTTTAAGGTTCCCCTATGTCCTGCTGGACCTGGAGCTGGGACAGGCTCAGACCTCTGCTTGCACTGCAAAATCCTGGCTTTTCTTGGACTTCTGTCTACAAGGAAACATCTGATACAACAGTATCTACCCACATTGACATTAGCACTCACCCAAGATGTCACTGCACTCTGCTGTTTTCAAGAGACACATCACACTCAGAAGTATCACAAATGTTCATGAAAGACAAAACCCATAGCTCTGACATGAAAGATTCATCCAATTAGTCTCTTACAGTTCTGAGACATTTTTGTTGCATCCAATTTGCCCCCCTGAATCTGATGGGTATTAACAGGAGAGTGGGAAGAGATGTTTCCATATAAAGCCTCTCCTCTCCCTATAAAGCTTCTCCTCCTTCCTCTGCTTTCTTCAGAGAAGAATGTAATCATTGCTGAGACAGCAGAGCCATCAGGATGGAGCAGGGAGAATGTTTCCACCCTCCTTATGGGTCTGCACCAGGCAGCAGAGCAAACCAATATATAGATTAAAAACTCAAGGCCTTTCCCTTGACTTACAGCAGCTACAATAATAAATAAAAGCCAACTCATTTTGTAAAAAGCAGCTCTCAATACCTGTCATTTGCTCCTGGCCCTGGAGGGCCTGGAATCCCATCTGCATCTTTTGAGAAGCTGTTCCCATGCTGTTACACTGGGTATGTGTGGCTTCCAGCCTTCCCCAAGATCTGTTCCTTGGCACTGGCTGAGATTTCACTTGTGCCAACGATGCCCAGAGCTGCACAGGCAAGGAAGGACCATTCCAGAAGCTGAACTCTGAGGAAGAGGTGTAAAACTAAGGGCCACACAAGAAATTGTAGCTTCTTCAGGCTTGAGGGGTTGAGGGATGGCTCAGGCAATGTCAGCTCTGTTTAGATGAGAGTCAGCAAAGCAGCCAGCCCGTGCTGCTGCAGACACAGCCAGCAGAGCCTTCCCATAACAGCAAAACCTTCCCATAACAGCAGAGCCTTGCCATGACACACTTCTCAGAGTTTAGAAAGGAGCCAGGTTTGCCCCGGTGCTCACACAGAGACACAGGGAGATGGGTCTGTGTGACCCCCACGCACATGCAAGGCCCTGGATGATGGGAAGAAACCTCATGAGCTGCAGAACAAAGCCAGAGGTTGGGTTTGGAGGTGGAAGGAAGCCCCTGGTGTGTTAGCAGCAGCTCCAGGTGGCCACCACATGAGCAAGGGGAATGAGCAGAGCGATGACAGCACTGCAGCCATGAGCAATCCTCTGCAAGATGCACTCAGGCATCTGCTCTGGATTAGCATTCTTTTACTTAAAATGAGCATTGGGGAGATATTTAGGCAGGTAAGTGGCTGCACCCATAGGGAAGAGGCACTGGAAAGCAGATGGGAGACACCTGACAGGCTGGATGAAGTCAGTGCAAGACAAACACCAGAGCACCTTATGGGCTTTGTCAGGGGACACAAAGAGCAGCAGTGGCCCAGGTCAGCAGCACAGGATACTGCAGTAAAATGCTGAGTAGTGAGAATTGTGAGAGTTTTGAAGAAGTGCAATAAAAAGGCTGAAAGCTGTTGGTCTGTTTCAGCTAGAGACTGTGAACCCCAGGCTTTATCACTTAGAAAGAAGAGTCCTTTGTTTTTATGGCAGGATTACAGTGCACACCACTTGTTCTCTGCAGTTAAGGGACATTTGCCAGCCCAGCCTGGCTGGGAAGGGGTCATGAGCCAATGTACTCAGCCCTTGCTTCCCTCAGCGTTCTGCAGTGTCTGAGTTTATTTGTAAAGCCCAAATTAACAACTACAGCATTCAACCTCAGATAACACCCAAATACAACCACTGTGCAGATGAGCAAACCAGACTCAGGTAGGGCAGAGGACAGCTTCAAAGGCTGAGTGATAGACACATGCAAACACCTAATAAATATGACAAAAAACCCATTAGGAGCAGACTTGACCTTGAGGCTGAGGAGGGAGGAGGAAGCCACTCAGTGGCTGAGGCAAAGGGGATGTCAGAGCAGGAAAGGAGTTTCTGAGGCCAGCACTGAGCAGTGACAGAGGCAGGGCAGCAGCAGGGCTCGTCCTCCAAGCCCAGAGCAGGTTTGTTCCTCTGGAGAGAACAGCCAGAAGCCATTTCTTCTGTCAGCCAGTGGTGTGCACACAGGTAAAGCCTCAGCTTTTCATCCAAGACAGAACTTTTCGCCCAAGACAGAATTTCAGCCCAGTGAACTCAGCACAGTGGGATGGGTTTGGGCTCACAGAAAGTCTCACAGAGTGGTTTGGGTTGGAAGGGCCCTTAAGGATCACCTTGTTTCAATGCCCCAGTCATAGGAGGGGACAACTTTCACTAGACCAGGCTGCTCAGAGTCCCTTCAGTTTCCATCACCAGCTCTCCCCCAGCAGGAAATGCACTCAGTCAATGGTGCAACACCCCTAAATGCACCCTGTCAATGGTGCAACACCACAAATGCACCCTGTCAATGGTGTAACTCCCCAAATGCACCCAGTCAATGGTGCAACACCCCAAATGCACCCTGTCAATGGTGCAACACCCCAAATGCACCCTGTCAATGGTGCAACACCCCAAATGCACCCTGTCAAACCCAACTCTGCAAGCACACACAGAGCCAGTGACTGCCCTGACAGCGAGCAGCTCCTGCACAGTTTTTAACTCCCCAGTTTTCTAATTTCCCCAGCCTGACCCACAGGACACAGATGACAACCTCAGCCTGCTCTTTCCAGAGGCCAGAGCACAGGGATTTCACATCCATGTCCTAGTTCAGGCTTTCCTCTCATTTCTTTAAGAGACTTAGTGCCTCCAATGCTTGGATTCCAGGGTTTTAATGGGTTTAGCTCTGTTTCCCCCTTTCCTGCTATGCATCTAATACTTCAGCCCATAAATCTCTGCAAGCACACAGCACAAAAACAGATAAGGAAAGCTGTAGAGCCATAAAATATGCTGGAAAGAACCAACATAAAATCCACCCAATACAAGGTTTATAACCAAGGGAAGAAGAGGCAAAGAAAGCCAGATTAAGCATTGCTGTCAGTTTAAGTAAGTGGCAGAAAAGGTGCCATATGATAGCTTAATTAAGCCACAATAGATCTTAATCAATGATAATCACTCTGCTGATGGAAGAGCTTCTGAAGAGCAGCTGAAAACAGGACAAGCCAAGTTTGGGATATTTTCTGCAAATATGGTGCTGTGCTAATAGTAGAGATTCCACCTCTCCTCAAGTCCCACATCTCTGTACCCCTCTCCTCTATCAGGGACGAACATTTAGAAGGGGTCTGATGGAGCCATGTCCTTTAGGGGTCTGTAATGCCCATGTCTTTTAAGGGGTCTGTAAATGCCCATGTTCTTTAGGGGTCTGTAAATGCCCATGTCCTTTAGGGGTCTGTAAATGCCCATGTCCTTTAAGGGGTCTGTAAATGCCCATGTCCTTTAGGGGTCTGTAAATGCCCATGTCCTCTAATGGTCTGTAATGCCATGTCCTCTAAGGTCTGTAATGCCCATTTCTTAAGGGGTCTGTAAATGCCCATGTCCTTTAAGGGGTCTGTAAATGCCTACCCCATTAACCCTCCCCTGGCACAGTGTGCAGGCAGAGCCTCCCAGCTCATCGCCCTCAGCATCTGTGCAATGATGACACAATTAACATGAATAACTATTCCACTCCATAGATTTAGTCCTTTTCCTCTGGGTAATTATCATCTTCCTTCCCCTCCCCAACACTCATTTCAAATCCTCCAGGGTAATATGCAGTCAGCTGATTTTACATTTATCTCGGTTCTATTTGTTTGACACATTTCAAGCAAGCTCCACAAAGCCAAAACCTCCTGCTCGTTAATAACATTCACATCACCTCCTTCTTAGCTTCTCTAACATGCTGCTTTTATTTGCTCTAATTGCAACTCTCAGCGTGATTAATCACAACATTTTTGCGGGGAGCTGGGGAATTCGATATCCCTGTCCTCATATGGATCTGATCACAGCCATGCTGAGAGTCCAGGCGCACTTCCTGCAGTCTAAAATGTAAAACCTCAGTGTCAAACAACCCTCCTTGGCCACTGCACACTCATTACCAGGGCTGCCATATCCACCCAGGTCCCAAACGTGGATAAAAGATTGAAGGTGGGTAATGGGATCCCATCCTGGGAAATAAAGTTTTCTTATTGCAAAAGTCTCCTTGCAGGTAGGCTCCTTTCTCAATGAAATGTCCAGGCCTTCAACCTTTACTACACAGAATTATAGAATCATTTAGGTTGGAGAAGACCTTTAAGACTATCAAGTCCAACAGTAAAAAGTTACCAGGGAAGTTGGAAGCTTAAAGAACTAAAATCACACTCAGAAAGACCCTCAATTCAAGGGGCTGAGTCCCTCTGGAGAAAGACTGCAGAAATGGTAAAAGGCACGATGGAGAACAAGCTCGGAATTCATCTGAGTTAATTTTTCTTACACGCAGAACCAAAACCACCAAAACTCCTCAAACCTGAGTTTGATTCTTGCAACAGTTACAGCTTGGATTTTTAATTTCTTTTTTCATTTTGCAGTGCTACTGATGAAAAGTTTTTAAATCAGCAATCTCAGAATATTGTCTCTTTCTTATAGAATTCAGTGGCAAAGCTCCCATGGACTTTAAAGAAACATGAAGAGCATCAGTGTAGGTTTCTGAAGCATCACCTGGAGGTCACACATTAATATTTGATGGTGACACAACCTTGCCTCCCACTGGCAGGAACAGCAGGACTGCGGTTTGCTCCTCCACTGGAGGCTCAATCTTTCCCAGTTAACCAGTGATGAAGTGTCTCACCCACTTTCCACCTTACAAATCCCTCTTGCTGCCCCAAAATCAGCTGGGGAAAGGCCCAGGCTGTTTCCCAGGAGTGAAATTTCCTCCCAACACGGCAGACTGTCAGACCCGATGAAAATCACGCCAACAGCCTCTCCTACCCACTGCTCTCCCAGGCTGCATATTCTCCACATCATTTGCTTTGTAAAGCCCTTTAATTAATCGGGAAAGGCCCAGTGATTATCACCTACTCAGAAAACAATATTTGAGAGCAGGGAATTAACTGCAGGCTCCGTCTCTAACCCAGAGCTTCATCTTTTTCCCGATGATCTCCTACAAGTGCTATTCCCCTCTCGGTGCTAGACCAGATGTTATCACTTGGACGCCGAAAGGCTGAGAAAGCCAAGAGCTAAACACGAGATTGGGGATGGTGTGTGAAGGGGAAAGACCTTTTCAGAAGAGGCAGAAAGGACATTTGGACAAGAGGCAGAAAGAACCTTTAGAGAAGAGACAGAAAGGACCTTTGGACAAGAGGCAGAAGATAAAGCAGCTCGTGTACCCCATATCCCACTCATGGAGGGGTTCTGAGGCTACAAGGGCACGGATTTCATGAGCAGGGAGCTGTGAATTTCCCATGGATGGAGCTGCATGGTCACCCATAAACCATAAAGCATCCCTGCTCCAGCCAGCAGCCACTGACAGGGTTGAAACCCGCACGACCACACTAGCAGAAGGTGATAAGTGTGTGATAACAGGATGTGATGCTCCTAAAATCTTCCACCTAAAATCTCTGGTTGTTTACTGAGCATTTTTCACACATGAACATCTGCAAGTGTCTGTAGCCCTGACAACAGGCTGCACACAAAGCGGTGTTTCTGGGTGTAAGGTGTTCACCCAGCCAAGGCGTCCCAAAATAAAATGGGAATACAGGCTCTGAAAAGCCCCCCAGAGCACAGGGCAGCCCTGCCAAAACCAACACCTCACAATTTCTCATTTTTCTCAGCTGTCTCTGTGCCGATGCCTTTTCCAGGTGCCCAGATCCCAAACTCCTCCCATCCCCACCGGTGCTTGAACTGTGACAAACAGCCCTGGAAAAGCATTGCTGCTCTGGAACCACATTGTTTTGTTTGAGTTCTTTAAGGAAAAAATACTTTGTTCCTCTGAATATTTGTATAATATAAATGTATAAAAATATATAAATATTTATATTTCTATAATATAAATATATAAAATATATAAATATATTAATAAACTCCATCTAAGTCACAATTAGCATTCTAAAATGCTGTTAAATTGCATCTGCACAGGTACACGCTGTCCTGCTCTGGGACCATTGCTTGGAGAAATGCAAGCTGTATGGATTCTGCCTCGCTTTCACCAAAATAAATGCAAAATATCTACAAATATGATGAATAAAGGGATCTGTAAATATAACTTATTATCCAACCATACTCTTCCTCCAAGCTGCCCAGGGACAGCAGGAGCCAGGGATCTTCTGCTGATGCAGGTGATCCAGAAGGGTTGATTGTCACAGACGTCTTTTTATAAAAAATTCTTTCCTTAGGATTTTTCCTCCTGAGAAGCTGAGAGGCCTCAGGAACAAAATGCAAACATTGATTATCTGATTCTTTAGAATGCAACAGGTGCATCTGTGATTGGCTCATGTTGGTTTGTTTCTAATTAATGGCCAATCACAGTCAGCTGGCTCGGGCTCTCTGTCCAAGCCACATACCTTTGTTATCATTCCTTTCTATTCTTAGCTTAGCTAGCCTTCTGATGAGAACCTTTTCTTCTATTTTTTAAGTATAGTTTTAATGTAATATATATCATAAAATAATAAATCAAGCCTTCTGAAACATGAAGTCAGATCTCCATCTCTTCCCTCATCCAAGAACCCCAGTGAACACCGTTACAGTTGATGGAAGCTTTTGCATCCACACAGAGCACTGCAGGCTGGTGTCTGCACAAGCTTTCCTCACCATCCCCATCACTCAGAGCAAAAAACCACACTCAGAGCAAAGGGGGAGCATCAGCCAAGGCTGGGAGTTTTCCCTGCTCCAACGTTACGCTACGCACAGTCAGAAAATCTATCAAAGCACCCGCCCGAGCAGCCTGCTCCAGCTTTTAATGTGCTTAATATAGACTTGTGAGGAGTGTCTTCAGTTCAGACACAGCTCACTGAGAGCGCAGCGTGAGCATTGCACACAGGCAGCTTTGGATCTCAGCAGCAGCACACGGAGCAGCTGCCAGGCAGGTCTGTGTTTGCCACCTCCCCAGAGGGCTCTGTCCCCACAGGCTCCTCTGGCCCAGAGGGACAGACAGACACACCTGTGGGTTCACAGCATGCCCCTGCTCCTGGCACACACCCCATACCCCTTTCTGTTAGTTTTTCCCTTCTAATAACTCAGTCAGGTGCGTTCTCAGGTGAGTTGTACCTGGAAAAGAGCGCAGAGCTGGCAGCAGGAGGGACAGGCCTTACAGCTCAGTGCTGGCAGCAGGGACAGGCCTTACAGCTCAGTGATGGCAGCAGGGACAGCCCTTACAGCTCTGTGATGGCAGCAGGGACAGGCTTATAAACAGCTTTCAGATGATGGCAGCAGGAAGCTACAGCCCGTTAAAAGAGCTTCAGTCGTGATGCACAGGACAGTACGCCATGATGGCGGGACAGCCCTTACAGCTCAGGGATGGCAGACTCAGCACCAGGTGCTCTGCCCTGCATGCTGCTGCTCAAACAACTTAAACACATCCTAAGGACACACCAGGGACCATCCTTGCCTGGCTAAACACCAGGGCCAGGACAGATACAGATCACTGGGAGCATTTCCTCATGGAAATGCACAGATCACACACCAAATTCAGCCTTCTTCAGCTCAGCATGAAAAGAACCCAAACAAAACACCCAACACCTCCTTCCTCAGCAGCAGCAAGCAGCCCACAGGGTTTCTGGCAGATTTGGGATGAGGAGGCCCGTGAGCAGCATCTGTGTTTCCCACTGATGGAGATGTGCACCCGCCCAGCATCAGATGAAGAAATTTGTGAGAGGAAGAGGGAACAGCAAAGGCAGCAGAGCACACATGACCCTCTGAGCACCACTGTGCTGGAAACAGGCTGTTATCACCTGTCCCAGCTCACACCAGGGATTCTGGGGGTTTTCTGACATACAGGGATGCAGATTGTATTTCATTAAAAGCCCCTTTCGAGGAGATAAATGAGTAACTTATTTTAACTCCAGTGTTTGGCTTTACTGACTCTGGCATCCTGAAGAAGAAAGACTGTAAAGCTTACATTAATAAGAAAATTACAAATGTAACCAAAATGGATAAGTAGCTGAATGGTCTTTGTCTCCTACCACACCACTTTATCATACTTGAAACAGAAGCCAGTTCTGAAAAACATATTTGAGGACCTTTTTCATCTACCCAGATGTGTTAGGGTATTTTAGTAGAAGGAAGGGGCTACTTCTTTGTGTCCTATAAGGCAGAAGGAATATCCACCCCTCCTGAACTTTAATTCTTTTGAATTTTGTATTCATGTAGCTTGTGCATCCTGATGGAAAAAATTCACATGGTTCTAGATATCCTGAACATATTAGAAAGGCTTTAGTGAAGCCCACTTGTCTGGCATTAGTCTGTCCATTGTTCTTTGTTGGCTACAAGCAGGGAGATGAGAAGGAACTCCTACAATAAAAGGAGTGCTTAAATCAAAGCTCCCTGGTTTTCCTGCACACATCAGAACTTTAGGCAGGCACTTTTACACCAATGATATAATTCAGTTTTGACAATTTCAACCTGCTTCAATTTGATTCCCCAGAAATATTTCACTGTTTCTCCCATAAGTTATATTTTGAACTGAAAAATAATTTGACCTGAAATGGAACCAGTTTAAGAAGAGGAAAACCAGCGTGTCATATTTCAATATACATTTTGCACCAGAAAATGTTGCTTGATTGGAATGAGTACTGTTCTGTAGCTTTTCAGATTTAAAAAAATAAAAAAAAAAAACACCAAGAATTCTGAATTCCTTGGCGCAGCATTTTCACTGGAGTCCCGGGGGAGCTAGTGGTGTTTGCTCCCTCCTGGCTCACTTCAGACCCTCCATGCACCGTGACTCACCTCCTCTCTTCCTGGAGAGCTCAGAGGAAGCTGCATCTTCCCAGCGATTAGCACACCAGGCAGTCCTTTCTGTGCAGCTCCTTCCCTTATCAGCAGCCCATTTCCTAAAAACAAGAAAGGGGGGTGGGTGGGGGTGGAAGGAAAAAACCCATCAGCAAACTGCAATCTGCTTGCTCTCCCTTGTCCTTAAAATATTAACTCGACATTGACAGGCTGGAGTGCTCGCTGCACGAAACCTGCTGTGACTGGGGATAACCAGGACATTACAGAGGGCCATGAATCAACTCAACTGCACAGGCTTCCCGTGCTTTTGCTCGGCAGAAGTGAAATATGCTCCCTCACCACCAAGTGACCATTTCCGTATTTTTTCCAGTTATCTCCAGAACATTTATTAGATTAGGGGGTTTTATTTATGGACTCTGAAGCTGTGCTGTTTCCCAGTGAAGCGTTTGTTATCTGTTTAATGTTCCTTTTGTTCTCCTGGACATTTGCATTTATTTATTGTGATTCATTGCTGCACAGGTACCAGGCTCCAAGTACCTGCAGTTTTAAACACATTCACAACACACACATCTTTGCCATTTAAAATGCCTTTCCTCTAACAGCCTCTCCAGAGCCAGAATATCTCCATTCCCAGATGAAACCTGAGATCCTAGGATCAAAACTGCTTCCACGTGACAGGTTAACAGCAACCTTCCAAAGACACTTGTGCAGCCCTGTGCAAGTTACTTCATAGTTTGGCACATTTATGGGAAAGTCAGAGCTTATTACAATGCATTTATTGAATGTAAGGCTTCATAAATGGGGCTTCTTTCTGCAATGCCTGGTGTGTGTGTATATATATATATATGTATATGTGAATAATTGGGATGTTATTTACCAATTATGGGCCCAGCCCATCCAAAGTCGGCCTTGTTAGCAGCGAAATTCCACTTGTTCCTCTGCCCATTGTCAAGGTTAAAAGTTTGCCCCTGTGTCTCCAAGGGGTTTGAATTCAGGACTGAAAGCAGAAATTTTTTGCCCACAGCCAAGCCCTCAAATCCAGATGCAAGTTTTCCATGAGCTGATTTGTTTAACACTGATGCAGAGCTGGATCTGAACCACCTGCAGGACCAGGGCCTGAGCAAACAGAGAGCCCCCTGTGCTCCTGCCAGACACAAAAACGAGCATGGAGCAAGGAAACTGAAGGAAACCAGGCATGAAGAGTGTCTCCACCCCAAAATACCAAGTTTCAGATTTTGCTGGACTCGGATGGGTGTGTAAAAAGTAACCCTGAGCATTGGTCACCAAGCCTCCAGTGCTCAGCAGCTCTCCTTGGGGCAGATGTGCTGGGTGCATGTGCACTCCTATATTCAGTTCCTTTGGTGCCAAAGGTGTCACTTCTTATAATGTGTATTTTACATTTCATAGATATTTTTAATGCCTCTCTCAATTAGGAAAATTATGGAACCAAATAATACATGAGCAAAGGCAACATTTACTACATGGGATTTGCATGCTTTCATGGAATCCAGGTATAAACTCTGGGGACCCTTGAAATCAAAGTTCTTTTAATTAATTAATGCAGCCCGTTGATTTGGAGCAGGCCTGTAAAACAGCTGGAAATTCAATACATCAGGGTTCTTTTGAAGAGGTTTTTTTATTTTTTTTTCCTGACATGACTACCTGTGGTTCAACAGATGTTCATATGAAAAAAAAAAAAAAAACAAGCAGGAAAAGGAAGACACAAGAAGAGTATTCCCCCCTCAGCCCAGATTCCAACAGCAGGGGAAAGACAACACAAGGACATGGATTTCCAATGGATTTCCAGGAAATTTGGACCTGCTGGAGGATGCTGATCATTCCCCACAAACAGGAAAGGCACAGGGATGCAGGGGGGCTCCCTGAGGGGTGAGCCAGGAAACACCAGGAGAGCACAGGAGTGATGGCTGCCTCTGCTAACATTTCACAAGCTTGTTATCCACCAAGAATTCCACCTGGAAAAGCGCTAATAAAGCAAGTCAGGCTATTCCCCAGCAGGGGAATCAGAGCTAATCAGTGAAAGGATGCCTTCCCTGCCCCTCTCAGGCTGGAGCACAGGCAGAGCTGTCGCTGGGAGTTTGCACTGTAACACCGTGTGGGTCTCTAAAGGAGGAGCAGCAATTGTTCTAATTTCTGTGTTAATGGCACTGAGCACCACCCATGGCCTGGGGAGCTGCTGCCCTGACATCAGCCAGAGATGCCAGCAGGAATTTGGGACATGGAGGGAGCAGGACACAGAGGGAGCAGGACACCACAGCAGGAATTTGGGACATGGAGGGAGCAGGACACCACAGCAGGAATTTGGGACACAGAGGGAGCAGGACACCACAGCAGGAATTTGGGACACAGAGGGAGCAGGACACCACAGCAGAGGCACATTGAACCTCAGCCCTTGGGAGCCACCATCCCACATCACAGACAGGACTCATCTCGTGCTTCTCAGGCTCTCTAGAAGAGCTTTTCCTATCTGCAGCAGCACACCAGGCACACAGCAGGGCATCTGCTATAAACAAACCCACCCTCAGCTGTGATGATACCAGCCCTGCCTTTGTTGACTCTGAAATTCTGCTTTTGAAGACAGCAAGGGAACAAAACAAGAAGATGCAATCCTGGCTGCCAGCAAGGGAAGAAAACAAGAAGATGCAATCCTGGCTGCAACTCTCCAACCATCCTTTTTCCCCTGGCTTATCTCACTTCACATATGTAAGGAACAGCAAGAAAAGCATCTCTGAAAGGAAGCAGACACCAGAGCATGCTGTATCCCCTCCAAACCAGGGTCAGCACAGGCAGCTCTCATTCATCCTGCAGCAGGTTTTTAATCCCTGCCTAAGGAAGGGAGGCTGGGGACCACTAAGGACCACAAGGATCTGCTGAGAAGCTTAAGCTGTGCCATGTTTGGTGATGGCTTTGGGATCAGTGCACAGCCCAAGTCCAGACTGGGGAAGCACTGCTGGTCCTTCAGCATCTCCTGAGCAGGGATTTTACCACCATCCTTCTGGCAGATCCACAGAATAGGCATGAAGCCCTTCTTTTAAAAATTAAAAAAAAAATAAAATAGAATTTTTAAAAACCTACAGAATGGGCATGAAAATTCACTTGAAAAAGAATTTTAAAAAAAGAATTTTTAACAAAAGATTTTAAAAAAAGAATTTTAAAAAGAATTTAAAAAAAGAATTTAAAAAAAACAAATAAAAAATAATAATTTTAAAAAAAGAATTTTTAAAAATACACAGAAAGGGTGTGAAAATTCACTCAAAAATAATTTTTAAAAATCCCCCCAGTTAAAACAAGGGATCTGCTTCTGAACCCACAGAAAATAAGAGCAGCTTTTAGAATAGCTTTAGAGAGAGATGTGCATGTGGAAGGGTGGGACTGAGGTTGTCAGGGGTGCAGGTGGTGAGGGAAAGAGCCCGGAAATGAGCTGTTCTCCATGTTCAACATTTCTCCAATCATTTTCTTATTAGCATATCTCTAAGTGCATATAATTTTCACATCAAAGGGTAATTTTTTTTAGGTATTTAAAAAAAATAAAAACAACAAAAAAACCCCTTAGGATTGAAGTAGAGAATAATTTCTTTCCTGAAGTCTTTCAAGCAGCTCCTCTCTATGACATGACAGTAAAATTACAGAGGAGACAAGTGTTTAGAAAACTCTTCCCTGGAATTCAGATTATTCTTCAAGCACACGGTAAAATGGTTCAGCCAAACTGCGACAGGAAACATAAAGGGAGTCCTGGGAGCAGCAGAGCCTCAACTTTACAGTGTCTTCATCAGGAGCAGCCTGAATCCTCTGCCCCTTGCTTAGGGGCTGAGATAATCAGCATTTCTGAGCTGATTATGGGGAGGGAAAACTGAAGACAAGGCTGAGCCCGTCTTGTCTCCCACCAGTCCTTGCTAGCCAGGGTGGTCCCTGTGCAAAAGCCAGGAGTAACTCTCTCCCTTTCCCTCTGCACTGCTCATCCTCTGCTCTGCAGTCTGCAAGGCTCTTTTGCTCCTCTGGATCCAGTCAGGGGCAGCATGGATGAGCACTAAGCATTTCTCTCCAATGCTCACTAAGACTTTGCAGGGCCCCTTTCACTCTCCCCTGCCTCCTGCAGCAGCTCAAGGCTGCTCTTGGTGCTGTGTTCCAGCAATCTCAGGAACCAGGCTCGAGCAGGAGCTCTCCTTTAATGAGATTTTATTAAAAGACTCTATTACAAATAGCCACTTAAGCAAGTGAACCTTTGGAGCCTTTAGTCCATGATGTCAGAGCTGTGGCTGGATGTTTCCTGGGAGCACTAAACCTGCTGCTAATATAGGGCTGCTCTATATGACAGCTATAAAACTGCTTAAGCGTACCAGGCAGGAGGCCAACAGGGCTTTTTGTGGCTATCAGGGCTTGGCTGAAGGTCCCCTGCAGCAAGGCAGGAGGAAGCAGGGCCCTGGGCAGGGGTTCAGCTTCCCCTCACCTCCTTTGCGAGGCTGGAAAGGTCCAGAGAGCAGCAAAGCCTTTGCATCCTGCCCAGCTCTCTCTCCTGTGGCTGCAGAGATTATCCAGCTCTGTGCCCTGCCTGTGGGGCCCCCGAGGCTGCTCTGCATCACCACACCACACCACCTCTGCCCCTGCATGGAATACCCCAAATTTATGTAGGAATACCCACAATTTATCTAAGCCCATTGGACAGCATGTGACAATAAACCAGTGGTTTATTGTCGCATTGACACCAGCCTGGCTTTTCTGAGCCCTGCACTGCAGAGCTGCCCACCTGCCCTGTCCTCAGAGGCATCCCTGGGGCTGCACGCGTCCCCTGGCAGCTGCCTGCCCGCAGCACAGCCTCCTGTTTGCAAATCACACCCAGGATACAGCAGGAATGCCAGCGATGTTTGCCAACAGGCACCGGCATTAAAGCTAACAGCAGAACTGGCCCGACCCACCTGTCAGCTGGGGAGAGATAAGCAGAGGGCATAATAACGCACATTAATCACGTTTTAATCTGCAGTTTTCCACCAATAGGTGGCACCAGCAATTTTTGGATGTGCTACAACATGGTACATCTGTTCCCTTGCCACAGGGCACCCAGCCCATGGCAGGGCAGGGAAGATGGATGGACCATCTATTGCCACGGCAGCACCCAGCCCCTCTCGTTTTCCCTGAGGAAGAAAAGGTTAAAACTCCCACAGGCCAATTTTTCCTTCCCCAAACAAACTTATTTCAAGTTAGGATTAAGCCCAACTTGAATGAGTCTTTCAGGGAGTATGAGTCTGGAAGCTGTATGCAAACAGATCAGAAAAAATTGCTTGAAATGGAAGGATAGACTAAGCCTCTGTAGGAGACACAGCAAGAACACAATTTAACACAGCAAACCCAAAATTTCTTGTAGCTGAGGCTGGCCACTCATGTGAAAACATCTAAATCACAAAATAATACAGTTAAAATATATTGTATAAATATGTTACCTTGACTAGAGTGTCCAACAGAGGAAAACATCACACCACACAAATGCCTGATCTCTGTACACACAATAAAGGAGAAGCAACCCCAGCCAGGTCCAACCAAGACTGTGGCCTGCACAACTTCACAGGAAAAACTGCCCAGAGCCAAGGCAAGGCAGGAAACTGCCTGAGAAGCAAAGTCCCACCAGCTGTGCCACGCCACTACAGGTGCAGAGCATCCAGCTTACAACTCCACGCAGCTGAATCCAGCCCGTATAAATTATTAAAGAGTCTGCAGAACATTACACAGTTCATGTAGTTAATGATTATAGTTCAGTGTCTAGGTCAGATATAATTAGATGTTACATTAAAATAGCTTCACAGAGCCATTTATTCTGATTTAATTACTTAAAATGATAATATAATGAGCAGCGCTTTCAAAGAAAAAAAGAAATCTTTTAATGAGCTCATTTTAAGTTAATATAAGGCAAATTAATCATTTAACAAAATGCGGTGAAAAGACAAGTTCATATTTCAAAACATGTTGTGCCTTTGTCAAGGGAGCTTGTTTATTACCTTGCTGGGAATGACACACAAATGGGTGGCTCTTGAAACAACATCACATCCCACTGTACATCTGGAACATCTTTAAACCATATTTTCTTCCTTGCCCAGATATACCTGCTACGCCAGAGCCCTTTGAAATACAGCCTGAGCAGCAGATTTATGACCATCAAGCTGTGTCTTTATTCCAGTGTGAAGCAGAGCGATAGCTGCGCAGAGCAGCCACCCGAGGAGGTGAGCTCCTGATGAAGGGTTAATCGTGGCTTGCTTCATTAATCATTCATTTGCTGGCTCAGAAAATTAGCTTTCACTTGTTTGTTTGCTCAAGAAGCGATAAGCCCGTTCCCTCGCTGGTTCATCTATTTTCTTCCCTTTGCATTGTTTCAGAGATTTTAATCCTTTCCAATTTTTGTAATCAGTCATTTTGGTCTTTTAGCAGGAGCATTTCCAAGCGTGCAATTACTGGAGTGAAAGCAGGCAGCTCTCTGCAGGGAAGGAGCAGGCTCTGGTTCACAGCCCTGCCAGCAGCCACAGCCCTCCTCCTGTCCCACATCCCTGAGCAAAGGTGTTCCCAGCTCCAGATCCATCCCATGGCACCTCACACAGCCCCAGAAAAGGTGTCCCCATCTGCAGAGCCAGCCCAGGGCACCTCACACAATCCTGAGCAAAGGTGTCCCCACCTCCTGTCCCACAGGGCACCTCACACAGCACACCAGCAAAGGTGTCCCCATCTCCAGAGCCAGCCCATTGCTCTGCACACAGGGCTCCCTGCACTTCCACAGGCGTTTAAATCAACATTTATTCAGGGCCTGAAGAGCAAGGCAAGGCACACGGAGTGGTTTGCAGGTCGTGCCCCAGGCATTCACCTCCTCTATCCTAACCTGGAGCTGCAGCCTCACTAAGCCAGCAAGGAAAACCTGGAGAAGGTAAAGGGGGGGTCCTACTCCCAAGGCTGATTTCTTCCTCCCAACACAAACCTGCCTCAATAAAAGGTTTTCAAACCTTTCCATGGCATCACCTGCACAACACGAGGTCTCCCATGCCTTGGATGCCTCGGTGAGGGAGAGGAGACTGACTGTCACACGGCAGCCGCACTCCTCCCACCAGGAACAGAAATAATTTGGGGCTGCACATTCCTCCCTCTGCACATTGCCTCTGCTCCCAGCCAGGCAAAGCTCTCGGCTCCCTGGCAGTGCTGCGAGGGGATGTGGTGCTATGACAACCCCGTGGGTGCCATCCATCTCACAGGTGGCACCGCCAGCCCCCGGGGGCACCGACCGTGACCTGCCCGGCCCCTCCCTCCCAATTACTGCTGCTGCAGAGGGGATATCACTCTCCCTTTGGGATTTTCATTTTCCCCTTTTTTAAAATCTTTTTTCACAGCCCAACCCACCCAGGTTTGCACAGCAAAGCCCCCCTGGCTGGTTGCCCACATTTGCCCACCAAAGCAAGGATGTGTGCAGCCCAGCGTGGCCTCAAACTCCACTCACTGCTGCTTCCCCTTTTCTAGGCTGAAACCTGGGTTTTGAAGAAAAACACATCTCTGAGCCACAAGGCCCCAGCGTGAGGCTCGTGTCACACAGTCATTAATAAGGCTTTCCAGACAAATCTGACTGGAGAGATAATAGGCTTAAACAATTAGAAAGAGGAAAAAAAATTAAAAATATTTCTGTGATGGAGTATTTTCTTGTCCTATTCGCTGTAATTATTTTCTAAATGTAGATCATTATATACGATGCAGGCAGCAGTGTTCCAGAGCTGATCAGGCCATATGTTTCCACATTTTGAAAAGAAAACTAATTAAAAAGAAATTAAAAATGAAAAGAAAAAAAAAAAAAAGAGGAGGTTTGTGAAGAGGACTGGTAGGTTTGGGTCGGAGAGGAGTGGTGAAGGAATCTTTCAGGAATGTATACATTCACTCTGCTCGGCTCTGCGTTTTGTTTTCAGAATTGTTTCTGGCAGAAACCTAAAGAAAAATATGAACCAGATGTACAAGGAAATAGTTTCTTCATCAGAATGAGAAGAATAGCTCTCTGTCTGCCAACAGACTTGGAGCCTTTACATTTTAGCAAGGTGATGTTAAAAATACCCTTCAGCGATGGGTTCTCCTTCAGCAGTGCCAGGGGCTAATGGGACACAGGGAGAGCATCCCTGGGGAGGGGGGTGCCCCAGGAGAGCATCTGCCCCTCCCAGGTGCCCTGAGGTCTGGGGCGAGTGGTGGCACATGGCAGTGCCAGCAGGGATCCCACAGGGCTGGGCAGGGCACCTGGCAGGCAGCTCCTGCTGCTGGGTTTGGGCTTCTCCAGCCTCTCCCATGCCAGGGGCTCAGTCCTGAGCCAGGCACAGCCCTGGGGGCTGCACAGGTCCCAGCTTTCCAGAAGACTTCAGGGAACAACTGTTTGGAGTGGGGAAGAGCAGGTTTGAAACTCTCATCCAAGAGCAGCCCTTGGCAGAAGGGAGGTGGGAAAAGCCCAGAGCCTGTCTGCCCTTTGGGAGAAGGGATGGGATCCAGCTGATATATCCTTCATTGCCTCCTCCTTTCATGTGCCAGGTAAAGCAAATCCTCCCCAAATTCTGGTTTCTCCTCTGCTCCAAGGCTGCAGCACAGGCCCTGGGCTGATGGCCTCCGTGCCCTCCTCCCCTGGGCATCTGCACCACGAGGGAGAAGCATGAGCAGCATCTCTGCTGGCACAGATCCTTCCCAGCCTGCTGGAAATCATGGGAAAGGTCCCAGAAAGGGTCAGCAGCTTCATCACAGCATCTGGGCAGAGGTGTGAGGAGGGCAGGCACTGAGACCAAGGAGTGGGGAGGAGAAATAGTGACAAATTATTCCTCTGCTCCGAATTACTGACTCCTGACAAAACCAGCCACGGGCAAGAGGGCAGCTCCTGAATGCTGAAGTGCTTCAGTGCCTCATCCTGGGGCTGTGGCCATGCCTGAAGCCCTGCTCCACTCCTGGGGTTTTCTGTGTCACTGAGGCACCAGATCCTGCTGGGAGAAGGAGGATCTACCACAGCAGGTGACCCTCAGACACCCTGGGGTTCCACCCTGTCACCTGTGGCACTGCCACCTCTCCAACCCAGCAGAATCCTCCGTGACTCCCATGAGGTCAGTGGTTTGGGAAAGGAGCTCAGCTGGAAATTAAACAGGACAGAAAGAAAGCAAGAGAGAGCAACCAGGGAACTTTAATCTCATTAAATACACCTTGAGGCTTAATTTTGCCAGGAGGAGTATTTTTCTTGCCTCTAACCTTGCTCCAGCCTGCCTGCACCAGGAAAATTCTTCACAGGGACTTGTCCTTCTCTGCTTCGGGCAGTCAGAAATCTCTCTGAATCCTCCTGGATGCTGGATTTGAAAGGGGGTGGGAAAGAAAGTGCACTGATCTTCTGAAACCAGCTTATTTTGAAGGAACCACGTCAGCTTTGATGAGCAGAATTGCTGATGAGCACCTCCAGCAGCAGGAGCAGGCGGTGGCTCTTCCGTAGGCGTTTGTTGTCCACAGAAGATGAATTTCTGTCTCTCAACAGTTTTTAATTCCAGTAGAAAAAGTTTTCCAAGGTTTTGTAATTAAAGGTAAGGAAACCCAAGGCCTCACTACAGTAGTATTACAGGATCTTTGTTTTCTGGCCAGCACTACTTTAAAACAAACAAATGCTGCAAGCTCTGGAGTTGGCTCAGCAAATTGGCTTAGTCCTCATAGGCACTAGCTAATACAAAGTGCAAGGAGTTCAATCTTTCTGCACTGAAAAAACCCAGTTTCATCTGTCTGAAAGCCAGCAGCATCAGCTTCCCAGGTCTATCACAACTCCCCATAAATTAAAAAAGCTCAGTTGTATTGCACAAAGCATCTAAAGCAGCTGAGATTTCACGTGGGACACCCGGGAGAGAAGTTTAACAGCGCATGTTTCATGGTGATTGGCAAATTATCAGGTCATTGCTCCAACTTCCACAAACATCAGCAGCCAAAAGCAATAAAAATACAGGTTTTGGTCTCAGGAGCCTTCAAACTGTTTTCCAGAGTTGGACTGCATGACAAGATGCTCACTACAACACTGCAGAAGCGCTGAGCTGCTTAATTAGAATAACACAGATGCAGCTCAGTTTTTAAGTCAATCAGAACAATCAACACAGAATCAACAGATTTTCACAAGAATTAATCGAACACTTCCCTTGCTTTGTGTTTTAAATGCAATTTTTCTGGTTTGTCAGTAGGTAACCCTGAAGGATCACATCCCTTCTTCGGCATCGCTATAGGTGGCCACTCTTCAGTTTACCTGGAATTTGCCTCTTTCAGTGGTCTCAGCACTGGGAAAAGGCTCCCACACACATTTTTCCCAGCTCTGCCATCTGACAGGCGAGCCAGAATACGCACGGGGCGGATATCTCCAACCTCAACATTTCCCTGACAACAATATCAAGAAAAAAACTCCAGGGGTTTTGTTAATAGAGACGAACTTCAAACATCCTTTATTCCCGGATTTAAGCAGGCTGTAATCCTATCGGGTTGATTTTTCTCTCACTGGTGAGAACAGATACCAACGAGTTGTTTCCTGAAACACTCACAACCGCTACTGATGCTTTTTTGGTTTTTTTTCAACCTCGCTTGAAAAACTTGGAGTTCCTCAGAGCAGCCAGGAGCCAGACACTGCCCCTCCTTTCTGCTCCAGCTTTGGGAAGGGTGCTGCCAGTGCTGGAGGCTATGGGGCACAAACCTGCGTTGGGTTTTGGCCCAAAAGGCACAGCTGGGTACAGCCCATCTGCTGGAGGAGATTCCAGATGCAGCCAGAGCATCCTCCTGTCCCTGCTCGGTGTGTGCATCCCTCCTGCTCCCGCCCTGCTCTCCCGGGGCTGAGCAGCGCTGCCAAGGGGATAAGGGGCTGCGATTAGGAGCTGCAATTCCCTGCTCGTGTGGGCTGGCAGAAAATTACTGCTCAGCCGGAGAGGAAAATAACATCTTATTTACCGTCTCTCCTGGGACTCGTCTGAGGGCTGAGCAAGTGCTGACTCACAGGCTGCGGAGAGGTGCCGAGATGCAAATCCCAGCTGCGAGCTGCGAGCTCTCCTCGGCGCTGGCAGAGCCCCGCAGCATTACCTGCACCTGTGCTGGCATCGCTGCCCACGCTGTCCCTCCGGCTGTCCCCATGGACCAGAAATGCGACTTTCTGCCTCCAGACACCTCGGGAAGCTGTGATGTCCCTCACAGGCAGCAGCTGGCTCAGCCAGCACCCCAAAGAGCTGAGATGCATGGTCGGGGCTGGCAGGGACAGGCAAGGGGCCATCCATCACACACTTGCACCCCACAGAGCTGCCAAGAGAGCCAGGAGTTTTAAAAGAGGGACCCTGCCTCCCCATTTCACTTTCCTGCTGAAAACATCTGGTCTGCTTGGCACCTATGCCGCAGCAAATATAGCAGAGCATCTTGCTGGCGGGCACGGCGCCACCGCGACAGATGGGTACGAGCGCAGGCAGCCAAGAGACCTTGTATCAGCATCAAGTGTGTTTGCTGAGGGCAGGATTCGCAGCCAGAAATGTCAAAATGGCTGAGTCTCCGTGCCTGCAGATACCGGCGAGGCGAGGCTGTGCTAAACCAGCTCTGGAATGGTGGGGGAAGCTCAGCTCTGCAGCTACACAGCACAAGTTTCTGGTCGCGTGGAGCGGGATTAATTTCTGGCGTGGGGATGTTCCCGTTTCCAGGCGAGAGAGCCCACGGGCTGCCCCGGGGCTGGCGGGACACCGGCGAGGCGAGAGAGCCACAATCCCGCAGCAGCAAATTTGTCTTTGCAAAATGGGTTAGGAGAGCTGCTCTCAATTAACCCCGGGTCAGCTCGGCAGGCACGGGGAGGTGGCAGCGCATCCCCGCCGAGCACACCCTCGCAGCCCCGGGCAAAGCTGCGCCTGCCTCCGCCGGGCCGCGCTGCCTTCATCTTCCATCAGGGGAAGAGCAAAGGACTAATTGCGCTAATTAGCGTTGCCCTCATTTCACAGCAATTTCACGAGCTCGGCAGAGCGCTGAGCCCCGTGGCGGGTCGGGGAGCGCGGAGGGAATGAGGAGCGGCAGATGTGCAGCGGGAAAAGGTGTGGGATGGGATGTTCCTGGTCACTCCGGGCCACACGAGTCCTTGGAGCCGCCACCGGCACCAGGGCACCGCGGTGACAACAGCGGGAGCGCGGCTGAGCATCCAGCATCCCGCATCCTGCATCCCGCATCCTGCATCCTTCATCCCGCATCCCCAGCTGGGGACACTCGGCCCCGGGATCGATGCCCAGCGGGGTCGGGAGGGGAATGATCAGTGCAGGGGCACAGGGAGGGAGCTGCCCGTGCCACCCTCCCCGCTGACAAGTGAGTGACCCGGCTATTGTGGTCCTGCCTGCTCACAGGAACAAACATGCTCCGTATAAAAATCTCATCTTTCTAATCCCAAAGATGCTCTCTGTGGGAAAACGTGGTTGGTTGCTTGAAGAGGGGACAGAGAGGCACGGGATGAGCTGTTCAGAGAGGCTGGAGGGAAACGGGGAGCAGGGCAGGGATGTTTTTTCTCCCCACACGGTTACAGCCTGCCTCGCTCTTTCCTCAGCTGGTGCTTTAAGAGAAAAGTAATGCAACACACACCCGGAATGGGAAAGGAAGGAGAATTGGCAGGAACCAGCACGTCTGCACTTGTTTTAAATTTTTATATTTATTAAAATACTCTGGAAGTCTCTTGCATTCCAGCAGCCTTTGGAACAGCACTGGAATAAGTTACATACTGGGGAATGCTTGATTTCCAGCAGCTCCAGACAAACACATCTCCTGGAGGGACTGGTAAGAATGGGCGCAGGAGTGACTTGTGCTTAATCCCATCTGTGAAATGTTCATATTCTCCAGTCTGAGCCCTTCTGGCAGAGGCAGGAGCCAGCAGCAAGCTGACTCAATCTAACCATGAGGGTGCTTGGATTGAGGTGTTTACAGAAACACCCTGCACCTCCAGTAGCTCTGACAACCTCCAGCTAACAGCTGCTCTAAGAAGGACCATAAAGAAAGTAATTAAATACTGAAATGCCACTAAAAAGACAAGAGATGGAGACAGCTGGCAGCGCCCTGACCCTCTGTGCTGGTGCCAAGAATCAGCCCAGACCACAGCAAACTCTGGTGAAGAAGGAAAATACTGCCTAGACAGCCAAGCTTTGTGAAAAAAAGATGATTAACCAGCTTCCAAATCTGCCTCTGAGCCCCTGACCAGGACACCAGGGGAAATATTCCATAGATCAAGAGCAAACTCAGTGCCCAGCATCAGTGTTTAGCTGTGGCGGTCCCTTCCCCACAGTGATGCTCATCCTCCCTGCCAGGGCTGCTCCTTTCACCCCTGAGCACTGGAACTCTCCAAAGCCCAGGGATGTTTTTGCCAGCAGCCCCTGGAGTGCAGCCAGTGCTGCAGCTGGAGGCACGGATGGAGGGATGCAGGGGAGCGGGCAGAGCCAGGGCTGGCACAGGGACAGGGCTGTGGGCACTGCCAGCAGCAGCACGGGGGCTGGCACCCACAGACAGCTCTTCTGATCAAACGGGAGCAGGGCTGGCTGGGGAGATCAGCCATGTACTGATCAAAGCAATGGGCTGATGTGAGACCTGCTGGGAAAATGACCCCTCTCCAAAAAAATATTATTTTGGAAGAAATCCTAAGTGGATCCAAGCAAAGGAGGGGAGGCACGAGTGAGAAAAAGGGAAGAAAGGAGCAGGAACTGTCCTGGGCAGCTGAGAAGGACAGAATGGAGAAAGTCTGTGCAAATACTGGATGAGGAATGGATATTTTGCACAGACTGTCCTTACCTGAGCCATACTGCTCCTCAGGACCCTCTGATTTGCCACAGTCACATTCTAAACTCTGGAATTCCATCTGGAATATTAATTCAAACCTGATTTTAAAAGTGCATGGCAGCTTTGGGGACACAAGAGCAAACAAAAGACCTGGCTGTGGGTACAAGGGGAAATGCACCATTTGCCTTTCATTTTGGGGAAAAAAAACCCCACAGATCTGCAGGTCTAGATATCTGAATCCTTTAAATACACACCGCTGGTTTATACAGACCCTGCAGCTCCAGCTGATTGACAAAACTCACTCTGAATATCTTGAAATGTCATAAAATGTAGGAAGTGTGTATCTGACAGCCACATCCTACAACAAGGACATCCCACAGCACAGACATCCTTTATCCCCCTGCAATTACCTTCACACTGCTCTGCCTTATTCAGCAGCTCTGTGGTCTCCAGACTTTGGAGATTTACCTCTTTACTTTTACTTTTTTTTCCTTTTTTTCAGTTATGAATATTGCAGCTTCTGAGATAAAAAGAGGCTGGGAAGAAAGAGAACTCTTTACCTGTGAGGAATGAACAAGAGAAATAGGAGGACACAAAATAAACCCTCAGAGTTTCTCCATGTTCTTTCTTTGCATCCTTTGTATTCCCCTAGCTGAAAGTGGTAAATCACAAAACCCCAGTTCAAGACAAAGTTCCACAAGGCATCAAAATAATTCTGTGGTGCCCATAGACCCAATAAATTAAGAGCATCCAGCAAAGACCTAGAATTTATTGTTGTTACCAGAACAGACCCAAACACACTGCTGTTAAAAAATTAGGGAAAGAGAGCTGGAAGTGGCAATAATCCCCCAGCTCTGGGGAGAAGGAATCTAACTTAGCTTCCTTCTGGTGCTAATCATTAGGAGGACTTGTGAGGCCTGAGGGGACATTAGGTTGTTCACAATTTGGCCTTTAGCAGATAGTTTAAGGACTTTAGGAAGGCAGCAGAGATTTCCCAGGAGGGGCTTGGGCTGGGCAGGTTCTCAGGAATGCCCCTTGGAATGAGACAGAAAACAGCTTTAAAGGGATAAAAAATGGAAAACAGGCGGAATTAGCCCAAGAAAAAGATCAATATCCATCCAGGGCACCTGGAGCTGGTACCAAAGCTCGGCCTGCAGAAAGGAGGGGACTGAGGCACTGTTCTGTGGGTGGAATGGGACCTCACCACGGATGGAACAATAACAATGCCTTCAGTCAGCTAACAGCCTTTCTGGGAAAGAGGCAGAGGTGAAAACTGCATTGCCTGCTTTAATTCTTTCCTCCCAGTTCTGGAGCTTTTTGCTGTTTTGTCCTAAATGGCACAATATGGGACTTGGATCAAACAGGCCCTAGGTGAGTCCTTCCCCAAAGATGACAGCTAATGCCATCTGAAGGGCTGCCCAAAAAGGCTCCTTTGGAAAAGCTCTTTCTCCAGCTAACCTCTCCTCCAATTTAGTGCTTTACATCTGAAATTTTGAAGCCAATTTTCTTTTTACTGAAGCTTTAATGAAAGGAGAAAATTATTTATAATGGCAGTTGTTACTCTGGGAAGAGGCAAGTGGAGCTCTTAGGACTTTTGCCCTAGACCTCATGTCACTTTTTGTGCTCTGTTTGAGCAGCAGAGACACATTTTTTTTTTACTCCAGTGGCTCGTTTATTCCACACAAATTAGCACAAAGCCTTGTGACAGCAGAGGAGGCTGGGGGGTCACCTTGGTGAGCAGGAGGGATGTGGGAGGGTCTCACACAGCTCTGGATGGTCACAAATGGCCCTTGGGAGCCGGCACCACTGCTCTCAAGGGGGTTTTAGCTTCTCATTATAGCAAATTATAGCATTTGGGCTATATGGTACCCGAAACAAGGATGTGTCTGGTGGGTGTATTGGCCAAATACCATCTGTTTGGGAGATAATGTTTGGGTTTTTGGTAGAGTGGCATGAAGTATGATGTGGATTATCCTACCTTTCATGGACTGTCTGATAGGGCAGAGAGTGTGATGCATTATTATACATACCCTGAAAGCAAGAGGAAAATGTGCTGGGGGAAGAAGGGGGGGTTTATCCCAGGGGTAAAACCAGGGGGGTTTTACCTTCTTATTATCCCACAGCTCTGCTTGTTCCCTGGCACCAGACATTTCCTGGTCCTGCTCCTTCTTATAGTCCAGGTGCCCAACACCAGCAAGGGCGCCAAAATGTCTCATTTATTCGAATTTAATCAGCAGCTTCTAAAACAAAGGTGTTTAGGGACATGAGCAGCACCAGAAGACCCATTGCCCATCCTTGGGGAGGTGAGGATGCTCCTGGGTTCACCCAAGGGAAGTGCCTGAGCCTCTGGAGGGAAATGGTGAGCCTATAGACATTCCAGCTGCTGTAAAAAGTTGGATTATTATTTTAATCAGCACTGTCTGGGCCCTGAGTGTGCATTTTCTCTCCCAATCATCACACGCAGCAGCACAAGATCCCTTGGAATAAATGGACAGTAAAGGAAGCCAAACCCACAACTTTTTAAACTTCTGACTTTCATAACAATCTGTTTATTTTATTAGCTGAGAACTGACGGTAGGGTGAATGTTGTTTGAGTCAACTTACATATATAGGTGAAAAAATTCCCAGTGACTTAGGGAAGGAGTCTGGGAAGGGAGAGGCAGGGAGGTGGGAAACGACTTATTGCTTTGCAATAAAGCTTTTAAAGAAAAGAGAAAGGGGTGGGGAGAGAGGAAAGAAAAGAGCAGCAGGAGGCCATCTAACAAAGCAGATTCTGCCCAAATTGCCAGCGAGAGGCCCAGGAGTCAGTGGGGGCTCATGATGGGGGAAAAGCTCCGGCAGCCCTGAGGATATTGTGAGGTGAAGAAAGTGCTTTGCAAAGTGGGAACAGCCTGCCCTGCTGCCGGGATCCTTTCTTTGTTTGCTCAGCCCTGCAAATCACTCTCTGGATGGTGTTTTGTAAAGGCAGCCCTGGCCTGGTGGGATGGGCAGCTCCCTGTGCCCTGCAGCATCTGCATCCCCTTCTGCTCCGAAATTATTTCAGGGCAGCTGCACTCATAACTGCCCTCCACAGATTTGCCTTTGGACCAGAGGATGCCAAACTCACAGCAGAGACAACATCTTGTCTGAGTGTCACATCCAAATTAGAAATAAGGGTTTGTCTATGTCGCAGACATCTTTTAAGAAAATCCTTTCCTTGGGATTTTTCCTCCTGAGAAGCTGAGACGCCTCAGGAACAAAATGTAAATAATGATTATCTGCTGCTGTGGAATGCAACAGGTGCATCTGGGATTGGTCTCATGTGGTTGTTTCTAATTAATGGCCAATCACAGTCAGCTGGCTCAGACTCTCTGTCCAAGACCAGAGCTTTGTTATTCATTCCTTTCTATTCTATTCTTAGCTAGCCTTCTGAGATGAAACCTTTTCTTCTATTCTTTTAGTATTGTTTTAATGTGATATATATCATAGAATAATAAATTAAGCCTTCTGAAATATGGAGTCAGACCTACATCTCTTCCCTCAACCTGAGACCCCTGTGAACACCATCACATGTCTAAGCCAACAAGCAGAAGCTTCTTGAATAACCCCACCAGTGGCTCCTTGCTCAGTGCAAACCAGCAGGATGCTCTGAAGCTCAGTCTGTAACCTGCTGTATCCTCTGTGCATGGCAGAGCACACAGCCATTGCTCTGACACACTGTGTTAACAATAAATGGTGTCAATTTTGGAGCAGTGCCTCGCTTTCCCAGCCAGTGACACGGGCAGTAAATCCACCCCACAGACTCCCCATTGCTTGCTGGTGGGTGGGAATCCGTGTGAGCCCACTCTGAGCGCTGTGGATGTGTCAGAAGCCACATCTCCCTCCACAGAGCCCCAGCCAGCAGCAGCCCCTGCAGCAGAACACTGAGGGGACACTTTGAAGTCGTGTCCTTTCTTCTCTTTCAGGGGGCGATTTATCTCCTTGCTGCCAAGAGAGTGATGGACAAAAGGGCTGGATCAGCTGCTCTATAGCCAGGGGTGAAAGCCTGGATCCATCAAGGTCAGTGGCAAAATTCCCACTGACTTCAATGAGGGCAGGAATTCCACCCTGCTCTGCTTTGCTGGATGCACTTTCACATGGAAGCCTTGTGTCACAGCCAAATGTTAAATTCAGCTTTTCCTTCAGCACACACACCACAGGGACTCATTGGACAAGGTGCTTCAGAGAATCCAGGCTGGGAGTCAGCACACACCAACACACAGGCCCTTTCCCAAGGGGTTTGAAATCCTGCAGAGCTGCAGGAAGACACAGTTTGGGAAAGGAAAGCTGCAAACCTTACCCCAGGCTTGGGCAGCAGTGACCTGCCAGCCTGCCAGCGAGCTCCATGGGTTTTATGTGTTAGTTTACTCTGCTGGTTAATAAAACATTTGGTATTTGATGGGATTTATCAACCAGGAGAGACACAGCTCCCAGGAAAGAACAGCAGCATCCTCAGTGACACAGCTGCTCTCAGGACTCTGTGCAAGCCCTGAGCACACAGTGCTGAAGGAGAGTCACCCTTGTTTGACATCATTGCTGAGAGATGCTGAGAAACCTGAGAGATGCTGACTGAAGCTAAACCAGCTGCAGGATGTGCTGTGGGTACCAGAGGCAGCCTGGCTCCAGGCACACAGCTCAGCCCAGGCTGGCACAGCTGCACAGTGCCTTCACCCAGCCTGGGAGCCATCCCCACCCCAAGGACCACGCAGCAAAATCCCCAATTTACAGAGATTTGCTGGAGAAATACCTGCTGGACCCACTCTCTGCCTGCACATATTTTGGCCATGTGGTGTCCAGCTACATCCCCATGCAAGCATCCATCAGCCCCTGCTTATCTGCATCCTGGCCCGTGCTTAGCAGGCATTTTTAGGAGAGACATCTCCCACATGTGCTTCAGCATCATTGTGTGGCAGAAGCTCAAGGTCCAGCAATGCTCCCTCCTTCCCCTGTGCTCCTCCTGCATTTTGCCAAGCAAGCAGTTTTGGGCTTCACTCTCCTTCACAAACACCTCTTTATGAGCTCATGCTGATCCTCAGGGGAGAAGCAGTCAGACAGCAGGGGAAAGGGGGATTTTCTGCTTCCAGAGGAGACAGCACATGCCCCAGCAGCAGGGCTGCTCACGGGATCACTGCCACAAAACCCTCCTGGACACTGGGGCAGAGCAGGGAGCACTTTCTTCTCACTGTCCCACTACTGTAATGGAGAAGGAGGCAACTCTCCTTCACCATTCCCTCTGAGCCTGTGATGGTGTTTACAGGAGCTCTTGGATTGGGAAGAGACGAGGATCTGACTCCATGTTTCAGAAGGCTGATTTATTATTTTATAATGTATATTACATTAAAACTATACTAAAAGAATAGAAGAAAGAAGAAGAAATGATAACAAAGGCTTCTGTCTCAGACAGAGAGCCTGAGCCAGCTGACTGTGATTGGCCATTAATTAGAAACAACCACATGGGCCAATCACAGATGCACCTGTTGCATCCCACAGCAGCAGATAATCATTGTAAACAATGGTTTTTGGCACTCCAGGAACACACCAAGCCCTTCCCGCTGGCAGCAAAGCCCATCCCAGAGGCTGGGGAGACTTTGAAAATTAATTTACAGGCACTGGAGTCTCTGAGCCTCTATTGCAGGGCTAAATCTAATGAGGGGGCTGGATAGGACTCACAGGCTGTGGCTTTCCAGCCAGGCCTTCATCAATGCACAGCCTGTAAAAGGGAAAGGTCTGGGCAGAGAGGCCAGACTTGCAAGGCCTGGAATAAAGCACAGCCCAGCCAGATTTGGGTTCAAATTACATCTTCTAATGTAGCACCAGAGATTTTGGCTCTGTTGTTACTGTGCAAAAGTATTTGTAATGGAATGGAGATTTAATCTATTATTGATTATTGCATTATTAAAAAAAAAATAAAGTCAGTCTCTTTGAAGGACAAAGCAATATATTCTTAAAAACCCTGAAGTTCCACAGTAACTCTTCAGTCTTTACTGCTCTTCCCTTTCCCCAATACAAATCTCATTACCAGAGACAAAGTTTTACTCTTGTGCTGTTTTATATCTCATAGTTTTATCTTGCAGCTGTCCACTCCAGCCCAGCATCACCTATTTTATCTCCCCTTGTCACCTGCCAGCATTCCCCTCCCTTGCCTCTGCCTGGGGCCACATCTCTGCTCCTCCAGGCTACTCCAGCTTCAGCCACCACCTGGGCTTCCTTTCACTCCATTTTCCATCCAAAAAAATCCCCCAACCTGAAACACACACATGTAGAAAAATAACTTTGTACTTTGGCTATGGACTATCAGATTGAACGCTCTAGTTTGGAGACGTTTAAAATTCTTTGGGGAAATGATTTAATGTCCCATAACTTGGTGTTGCATGACATGGTTTAGTACTCTAGAACTGTGAAGAGGTGAAGACAAGAGGTTGGAACACCAAACCAAGCCAGCTCTGGTGCAGGTTTGGAGGCAGGGAGAGGGGTGAAAAGCAGGGTGGAAGCCAGAGAGAATCTACCTGTGACCGTGTTCACAGGGGTTCTTGGTTGAGGGAAGAGATGAGGATCTGACTCCATGTTTCAGAAGGCCTGATTTATTATTTTATGGTATATATTACATTAAAACTATACTAAAAGAATAGAAGAAAAGGTTTCATCAGAAGGCTAACTAAGATTAGAATAGCAAAGAATGATAAAGGTTTGTGGCTCAGCTCTCTGTCCAAGCCAGCTGGGCTGTGATTGACCATTAATTAGAAACAACCACATGGGCCCATCAAAGATGCACCTGTTGCATTCCACAGCAGCAGATAACCATTGTTTACATTTTGTTCCTGAGGCTTTTCAGCTTCTCAGGAGGAAAATCCTAAGGAGAGGATATTTCACAAAAGATGTGTGTGACATCTACCCACAGAAGGAGGGGGGGAGGCAGCATCCCAGCTCAGAGGTGCCCCAGAGCTGCCAGAGCCCATTTCTGCACCAGGTGTGGACAAGGGTCAGGTCACCTGGCCACGCAGGACCAGGGAAGCTCAGCCCTGTGCTCTCCTACCAGGGGTGCTCATACTGTGGAAGGAATTTTCAAAGCAACCCAGTGTTAAACCCAGAGGTTTTGGGCAAAATGTGTGTATTGGGGTTCATGTCAAAAACACAGGGTGCACAACACAATCCAGCCAACACTGCTGGAACCTTATCTTTTCGAATCCTTTGTAGTTTCTGTTATTGTAACTGCAGATCTAAGTCTACTTAAAACATCTCAGTGCTGCTTTAACAGAGGTTTTATTTTGCATCTTGTACAATTAAGCCTCTCAACAGTGGTTTGGGATAAGAGCACATGGGAGATCAAAGTCGTGCAGCCACATTTCCCCTCACCACCTGAGGACCACGAACAGAACTATGCAGATCACAGAAACCTCATTTAAGGTGAAAAATCCCATCAGCTATAATGTGTAGATTCTTAACAGATGTTGTGCTGGAGCCAGCAGCTCCATGCCATGGCATCCATTGTGGAAGAGCACTATTTAGTCATGAGGTATTTCTTTCATAGCACATTAAGATGCCTGAACCCCAAGCAAAAAATAAATAATTTAATTTATAATATATTTTAAAGCAACCTTAGACCTGGGGCTGTTAGGACTGGGCTTGTCACAAAGGCATCTGACTACAGGGCTGTCAAACACCTTCCTGCCTCCCTGTGGGCTGAGAAACCCAGGCCTGGCTGGGGAAGGCAGGATGGGAATGCTGAGAGTCACAGAAAGAATGTCACCTCCCTCTGGCCACACAGCCAGAGAGGGGACAGGCAGGAATGCAGGGGGACAGGCAGGGATGCAGGGGGACAGCTCTCACAAGCTGCTGCTCATGGACCCCAGTGTGCCAGCTGTGACTGAGCTCTGGCTGCAGCTCCTGCAAGCACTGCAGAGGAGCACCAGAGATTTCAAAAAAGCAATTGGTTTAAAGATGTTGATTAAAAAAACCCACACTAATTTGATTGAGTAGGTTTCTGGCCAGCTGTGAGAAGGGACACGTTTCAGCCATTTTGTCAGCTGGAGAAAAGCTAAAACACATCAGAATGAGTATTTTTGTGATGGAGCTGTGCTTTCCCAGTCACTCCAGACAATGTAGAGCCTTTAGAAATGCAGGAATTCCCAAATGCTGCAAAAGTTGGGAATCACATCCTCAGCTCTGGAGCTGGGCATCCCTGGCATCCTTCCTGTGGCTGCCCAGGGAGCAGCAGCGCCTGTGCCATCCACCAGTGGTTGTATCCTCATTCATCCCCTCTTGTTCAGCATGGTGCAGCCCTTCAGGTGGGCTGTGGAGCTTCCCAGCAGAATTCCAAGGCTCCCTCCTGCAGGAGCAGCCCTGACACAGAGCCCTCGCTGCACTCTGATAAGCAGCACTCACTTTTAAGGCCCCATAAATCACAATGTCAGGCAGCTTTCATGGTCTAATTGAGCCTGGAGCCCTTCAGTAACAAGCCCTTGGGAAGTGGGGGCAAAAAAAGCGTTTCCCAAAGCCAAGCTCTGAGGGGGTTTTCACCCTTGCCAAAGGTTTCTGCCTCCAAGGCTCTCCTTGGCTGAGCACAGCCAGCAGAACAGCAGCCCCAGGCTGCAGTGATTAAGTGTCAGGTAAGTGTGTCAGGTAACTGCAAGCAGAGGGAACAATGCTCACCATAGTGAGAGGAAAAGTCACCCAAAGGCCAGGGAGATAAAGCAAATCCTGCTCTGGATGTCTTCTCAGCGCTGGTGTCTCCGGTTTGTGGAAGTGAAGCAGTGCAGCCTGTTAACTCCCCAAAGCCTGGAGAGGGATGGGATGCTGTCCCTCAGCCAAAAAGGGGCTTTGCAAGAGGCAGATTACAGGAATATCTGCTGTGAGGTTGAAGCTCTGCCTTGAGGAGTGGCTGAGCTAATCAAACCCCAGCACATCTCTGCCACCCTCCATCCTGGTGTGATTCCATGAGGAGAAAAACATCCTGTGTTCACCTGTACCACAAAGCCATTCCCAGCCAGACCTGAAGCAATGGGCTCAGCCTACCCACCCTGGGTGTCTCAGACACAGGAGGGGTTGGTACCAGCCAGGGTAACCTGAGCTCCTCATCCTCTCTTACAGCCAGACCCAGCTTCACCTCCCGTGCACCAGAAGCCATCACAGATACCCAGGAAATTACCTTGCTCCTGGATATGCTCATTAAGCTCTTTACTTAGATAAGGAAGATTGAACTCCTTCCCCTTTCGCAGACTTTAAATCAGTTCTGGTAGTTCTGTACACTTTTAAACATAATTAACTTCCATTTGAAAATCACAGATGCTGAAGCTCAACAATTCATAGCTGATTGACAGCTACAACAAAATCCAGCAGCAAAAACCTCTGAGCACCTTCCAAAGGGAAATCAGGAGATGCTCACCTTGGCAAGGATGGATCCTGGCACAGAGACCTCAGTCCTGGATGATCCTGAATTTCTTGCATACATCAGGATGGACATAACTGGAAACTAAAGGATCACTTACAAGGCCCTGCAAGAGTTTATAGTTAGAGAAAAAAGGGGGGAAGTAGACAAGTTGAATGAAAGAGCAATTGTTTGCAAGTATGTAAGCAAGCAAGCAATCAGAGGTGCTAGGTTTAAAACAAACCACACCTTTAAATACTCAATTGGTTAATCATTAACATTTGCTTCAAGCATTCTGGTAATTAGTCCATGAAAGGCTTCTTTCTTCATCTGTAATAAAGGATTTCTCAATTCCAGCATCTTAATTATTTGCCTTCGTATTGGATCATCTTAGTGCACACAGAAAAATTTATTTCTTAAGTAGTAAGTTTCTCTCTTAAGTCTCTCTCTTTCCCCCCCTGCAACATGTAAGGATTTTTTTGTTATTCATTGTTCCTTGTCCAAGGGTGAACACTTAATGGAACGCTGCTGGGAGTTTAAGGAATTAATTTAGGAAACCCAGATTTATGTGGACACTGATACATGAAGAAGGAAAGGAATTTTTCTGTCATATGTATACATGTTTGGAGGTAAATTTCATTAATATTTGACCATTTTCCTGTGAAACTCAGCAGCATTGCTGCAGGTTGCAAAGCCTGCTGCAGAGCTGTACTGAAACTGAGCAGCCCAGCAAGCAAAGGCACAGGAATGTGGGTGAGTTGGGAAGTGCCACTTGTTCCCTGATCATCCTTTCCTTGACATCAGCTCAACACCAGAAGGCAACACAAACATTCAGGCTCTGCAATTAACTCTCTCTCTTAATTTGTCTCCTCCTGAGGAAATGCTTCACCAGCTGTTAACAGCTGTGGTCAGAGCTGGGGGGGCTGAGCCAGGTCCTGCCATCCTCGGGATGCTTGACACTGGCTCCTGCTGGATTCCCAAAATCCAGATTCTTCTTTGGTGAAGTCAGTGTGCAAGGTTAGGACCTCTCCAAACCCACCAAGCTGAGGCTGGGGAGGAAAGCTCAGGCCAGCAGATCAGCTCCCATCCCAAGGAAGCCATCCCCGTAACTTTGTGCGCATCGAGGAGCAGTAACATCGATGTCTCTTCTGAGACACATTTAAAGCTGGCACTGGGCCCGGGGATTTTGCAATTCACTTCTGTTTTGCCTTGAAATACGTTCCCTCAATAGATATTTACATTATTCTTTTATTCCAGCTTAGGTACAATCCACAAGGAATACATCCTGCTCTCTCCTTCCCACCATCCCTCCTCGCTCCTGCCCGCTCGCTGCACACATTACTCAGAGCCCTGGGTAAAGCTCTTTTCCATGCTAAATATGCATCCAACCACTTAATGAGCTTTGGCCAGCTCACCAGCAGTTTTGACAGGCCTGTTGAACCAGTGCCAAGCAGAGATGAATGTTTGGCTTGGACCAGCACAATGCTCTGTTTGTCTCATTGTTGCATTGGAAGTGTTAGCAAACTAATGTGACAGGATGGAGACGCACACAACTGAAAAATGACTGAAAATGTAATTCTGTGTCAGCACTGACTCCTGAAGGATTATTTGTCTCCGGTGACTTTCAGGGAACTTTTCTTTACAGGCTCAGTATAAAGACAGGTCTGTGTGCTGGGGGAAAGTGATCAATTAGTTTTAACCCAGATGTAAGGAGCTGCCCTCTGCTCTTACTTCCTAAGATTTACTGTAACTCAACCAGGCACTCTACAACAATTTTTTTCTTTACTTTTTTTTTTTTCCTTTCCAAAAAAACCCCCACGTGTTTGTCTGCTTGCCCAGCCCTGTAAGAGCCTGGACTCTCTCTGCTGCTGGTGTGGGGACAGGCTCCTGCAAAGCCCATAACAGGGACCCTCCAAGAGAAATTCCTGGGTGAGACCAAAGGATGCTCAACCCCAGCCAGAACCAGCACTTCAAGAACAAAAAGCTATGGACCATTCACCATGGACCACTACAGAATGAATGTAAGGAGTGAAGAATGATCCTCATCTTTCATTTTCTGGTATTTTACTGCATAGAGAAACCTGTGGAGCTGGAGGCCATCTAAAACACTGTGTCCATTTGGGATCTGCCTCCTTACTCCTTCTTCTGGGGCCTTTTTGCTCATTTGTTAGGTTTGGAACTGACCTTCATTCTTGTCTCTGCAGCACCATTTCCCCCTTATATCAGGTGAAAGATTCAGTCTTTAAAAAAGCAGAGTTATGGTCAGCCTCAGGTTATTCATTCCCATTGGGAAGGCAGGGTCACCCAGCAGGTACCCAGATGTACCTCCCAATATTTTTCCTCTCCACACAGGGAGGACAGAGCTTCCCAAGCAGCTGTGGGTGACATCCCTGACCATGGCAGGGGATTGCAACCAGATGATCTTTAAGGTCCCTTCCAGCCCCAGCTGTTTTATGATCCTGATAAACACATATCTATTGCTTTTGAGTTTTTAAGACTCAAAGATTTACTTTTGATAAATCTGGACCATCACTGTAGATGGCATTGTTCATGTGCAGTAAAGGTGGCTCCCACTCCCAGAATTATGAACTGCCCATGCACCCACCCACCTGAAGAAAAACACAGCTTCACTGGACATTTATAGTTTGTTTCTTTCATTTTTATAGCCAGCATTGCACTGATAAATATAGCTGTTTAACCAAAGTCAATGTACTGGAGGCAGAAAAGAGATAAACCACGAACATTTATTTGGATTCCTGCTGCAATAGTGTAAATACTAAAGTTCATTATAAAAATAATGTAAAATAGTCTTCTTAGTGTTATGCTGGCTTTGCAAATCCTTTTAATTATATCTATATTTCCAACTGCTTGGGTGTCAGGAAGAGATGAGCTGGTGCTAAACATGTCCAGTTTGTTGGGGTTTCATTCAGCTCTTTGTATTGCTGAAGGATTTTTCAACATCCTGGGGCTTCTTATCTTGTCAGGGGCTATTATTTTTTTATTCCCCTGACAGTTTACTAGAAACAGAAAGTATAAATTTATGTTTTACTCCTAGTAAAATTGCTAGGATCCCTGTCTGAAGCTCTTGAAGGGCCTGACAGGGTTGCCAGGCTGTTATTTGGAGAATTCCACTCACAGCTGCCCACTGTTGTAGATTTGGGGATGATGACTTGGCCAGCACAAAGAGGATCCACTGTAACCCCCCAAAATGGACTACAAAGGTGGAAAAGGATTTCATGTAAACTCTTGTTTTCATTTTGTAAACCCCTGCCCACTTCTGAGGACCTTTTCCATGCTCCTCTAATGAAAGCTGTATCCCAGGAGCTGGAGCTTTGGAGCAGGGGAAAAGTCCTGTTGCATGAAAAGGATAGTGATGGAAAATTTTAACAGCACTGATTGTTTAGCTTTTCTTCCCCTTTTCAAAATGAAACACTTTCAAAATCAAGCTATTTTTTCCCCCTGGCTGCTTTGTGAGCACGTTTTTTCACCTGGTTCCAATCTAGGCTCGCAAAGCAAAGAGTGAGAGCATCCAGCACACTTCCAGCACAGCAGGGCTCACTTTTCCCAAATTCCCCACCAAATCCTCTGGCTTATCACAAAGGAGCACAGAATAAATATGACTCAATACCCAGCATAAACCCTGCAAGGCATGGAGCAGCAAAAGGCCCTCCCTCCAGAGTGGTGGCTCAGTGGCTGGAGGCTCTGTATCCTCTTTCTCCCTGCTGATTTCTTAGTGCATTTACACCAAAAATGATCACAATTGGGGTCCAGCCCTGCTGAAGAAATTATTCCTTCAGCAGCATCCCAGCAAAGTGTCACCAAAGCACAGGCAGGGCTCAGGAGGGGAACAGAGCATCACCAGCACCCCTGGACCAGCAGGGAACTGTTGGAATGTGTGATCCATATTTCAGGTGATCCAGCCTGAAGAGCTGCAGAAAAAGCTGTGAAAATGAACAACCCAACCCTCCCTGGAGCAATGCCACCCACGGGGACAGGGCACAGATCCTGTCCCACAGCACCAGGGAAGGGCACAAAAACCACCCCAGAGATCCATCAAACCACAAACCCCTCCTGGCACAGCTCGTGACCAGCACAAATCTGAGCCCATGCAGGGAAGGAGCAAAGTTTAGATGAACCAGGCTCCTTCTGGCTGCTCTGAATCCCAGGGCTGGGACTGAGGCACAATTCCTGCCTGGCTCTGCAGCCCTTTCCCCCAGCTCGTCAAACCCCGTCTTGAAACAATTTTGTCCTTGAACAGATTTGTTAAGCAGTGTAATATGAAGATCAAGGAATAAAGATGAGGAAAGGCAAAATTAGATTAAGGCTGCAGATAGCATTTGAGTATAACTAATGCCAAATAGCCAGAGGGCAACATGTCAACAATTTAATGGGGCACAACGTAAAATAATGTTTTCAAAACAAGCGCTTCATTGGATGCTTCCCCTTTGAATCAGATAAAGTATATCACCACAGACAGATTTGCTTTGATCTGCTCTGCAGCAGAAGGTCAAGGGTGTCTAAAGCAGCTATTCAGAGCTCATGAGTAATAGAATAAAACCACTCAGATCCCATCTCTGAGCTCTCAGCATCCCCCAGATGTGGGGCCAGGCCCTGGGGTGGGGATGGCAGCAGAATTGGGGGCTGGTTCTGAGCCCACCCTGCTCATGTGCAGCCTCTTGTGGGGTGTCTTGGGGCAGAGGAGAGATCAGAAACTCAGCATCTCTGCACCCCTGTTTGTGCAGGAAGCATCTCTGTTTCCAGAACCAGAGCACCAACCTCCACAAAGGACTTCTCTGCACAAATAAATTCACACCATCCCAGGCACAATGAGATATTTGTGAAACCTGATCATTGTGAGGATGATTTAGCCCCAAAGCCATTTTCCACCTGCGCTGATGGTAACAAGCCCAAACTCTGCTGTCCCTTTTGCAGAGGGGTCAGTTCTACCTGCTCTCCTGCCCCAGAGGGTGAGAGAGGTGCTTGAGGGGCACAGCAGACAGAAAGGCAAGGTGGGGAATGGAGGCAAATAGTGGGAAAATATTGAGACAGGGCAGCAGGAGTGTTTCTGATGGCTGCAGTGCACAGCATGCCCCTGTCCCAGCTGTAAAACCTGAGCCACAAACCCCTCCAGCAGGGCCAGGCACAGCTGTTCTCTCCCATTCCAGGGGATCTTGGCAGCAGGCTTGCTCTGGGTAAAGCACTGCAGCAGCCTCAGCTCCCTCCCAGAGCGTGGCTCAGAATTTCAGAGCCTTGCAATCCCCACCTGCAGGAACAGGCAGAGCCGGGAGGATTTGATGGGAAGAGCCCTGAGCACCTCAGGGCTGAGCCTCAGGGAATAAAGGCAATAATGGGAGTCATTTATCTCGGGATGTCACCCTGATAACAGCCTGGGTACCGGCTGTGCTCAGGCTGCTCTGCTGAAGGGAGATGGCAGCTGGCATAGTCCCCCCTGCACCCCATGGTCTGGGCTGTTTTTGGGAATTATAGCCCTGCCTCATTGCAAAATGTTGGCAGCTTTTTGTTAGCTCCAGTTTGTTTATGCTTTTTTGCTCCTGAAGGGAAATGCAGACACACACACTTAATCCACCCCAGCCAGGCACTTCTTCTCATTCCATTTTAATTTATCTCAGACACGAGGGGTTCAGGGTTTCTCTGGGTGCTCAGGATTGCTCTCCCATCACTCACTCGTCTTTCCCTCCCAAATCACCTGATGTTCTGTGTTATCTGCCTGCTTCAGGCAGTGCCCCTGCAGCCCTTCCTTGCCCTTGGAGGCTTCTCCCAGGAACCAGCCATCCCAAAACCTCCAAGGTTTTTCCAGGCATTTGCCCAAATTCCCTGCCCAGTGAAGCCACGGCTGGGATGCACCTTCCCTTGTTTGTGCTGCTCTTCCAGGAGCTCCTCAAAGTGTCAGGTTTTGCCTCTGTTCATCAGCTCTGCCTCCCTGACCTCTGAGGAGAAGTTTGTTTGCACAGGCTGTCACGTCTCAATTAGCCCTGTCCCCCTGGCAGGGCAGCGTGTGACACGGGGTCACCAGGGCTCCACAGCTCTGTGGTTCCAGCAGGGAAAGGTAAATACATCTGGAAGGGTAAATACATCTGCAGTGCTCAGAGCTGCCCCTTCCCTGCAGGAGCAGGGACACGGAGCACTGAACCCCTCAGATGGAGGCAGAGCCTCTCCTCATCCCAGCTTTGTCACAGACATCTTTTATGAAAAATACTTTCTTTAGGATTTTTCCTCCTGAGAAGCTGAAAAGCCTCAGGAACAAAATGTGAACATTGGTTATCTGCTGCTGTGGAATGCAACAGGTGCATCTGGGATTGGTCTCATGTGGTTGTTTCTAATTAATGGCCAATCACAGTCAGCTGGCTTGGACAGAGAGCCGAGCCACAAACCTTTGTTATCATTCTTTGCTATTCTATTCTTAGCCAGCCTTCTGATGGCTGGCTTTTCTTCTATTCTTTTAGTATAGTTTTAATGTAATGTATATAATAAAATAATAAATCAGCCTTCTGAAACATGGAGTCAGATCCTGGTCTCTTCCCTCAGAGACCCCTGTGAACACGGTCACAGAGCTTCCCAAAGGAAAGGAAAATTTGGCAGAGGCAAAGCAGGACCTGCCTGGAGCACATCCCTGAACCTCACCCTGCTGCAGACAGGCTGGTCCAAACCTCCCTCCTCTCATTCTGCTCTGAGAGCCTCTGCCCTGGACAGCAGCAGCTAAAGGGAAACCAAACACCAAGAGGCCCTGTAAAATCCCCACCTCCCACTGCTGGAGCTGCCTCAATCAGCTGCCTGGCAGTTCCAGCTCCCAGCTCATCCCTCCTACAGCCCAGCACCCCAGGCTGCCCAAATCCCTGCGGATGCTGAGCCCCTCCTGCCTCCTCCTCCTCCCCAGGAACAGATCCTACCACACCCCAACAGCTCAGAGAGCTCCAGGGCTCTGACCCTCAACCCAGAGGAGAACAGGGACAGCCAGAGCAGAGCCAGCTGGGGAAGCAGGGCAGATTCAGCCCTGACTCATCCAGGGTAAATTTGCCACCTCCAGAGGAGCTTTTTGGGGTGCACAGCTCTGTGTGGGGGCTGATTGCCGCCCTGATCTGTGCCCAGTGACCCCAAAGGGGGCTCTGCTTCCCCTGTGGTACCACGGGCACTCTGCAGCTGTGGCAGCGAGGGTGGGATCTGCTCATCACTAATTACTGGAGCTTGTAATCAGCGAGAGGCACTGCTGAGGGTTCTGCACCCACAGAGCTCCAACTGGCTGTCCTGACATTTTGATGCCAATTACCCACAAAATGCCCACACTAGAAATAGCTGTAATTGATAAGGCAGGTCAGCATGTGTTAATGAAGCTGAAATGGAGACAAAAATGGAAATGAAAGTTTGTGACAATGCAAACAATTTTCCTCTGGCTCTAATAGCTGGGTACAACTGTGTGTTATTTATGGCTGGGGTTTTTAAATAGGATGCTTCCTGTGAGGCATCCAAAGGAAATGCCAAGCTTTGCATCCAGTGTGCTGGAATGGGCAGGACCAGGTGGGTGTCCCATGAGGACAGAGGGGTCCCATCCTCACCCATCCCACCCCAAGGTGGGTGCTGCCAGTGAAATCAGACAGAGTGGCTTTCTCCCTCCCCCAAACCAGCCAGGAAGCAGATGGAGGGGAAAATCCCTCCTCTCAATTCCTGCCAGACTAACATTTTACCTGCAAAATTGAGGTAGGAGGCTTTTAAATGACTTGTAGGTGGATCTGGTTCTAGAAACAGCTCTGTTTTACAACAAGCCTTTGCTGTTTGAAGAAGGAGGGTGTAACAGCAAACACAGAAACAGTTAACTGCAGCCTGGTGCTCCTGCCTGCTCTCCCCAGGCTGCTGAGATGCAGGGATTCAGGGGGTCACACTCACAAATTTACCATTAAAGCAAATGCCTGTTTCATCCCTTTCAAGGGTGGGTTTTCTTTAAAGCTTTCATCCTGGCAGAGATGTTTGAGGAGCTAAAAATAGGCAGCAAAGTCACGTGAGAACCTCCGGATGTGAGAAATCACATAAAAGATACGAGTGTGAGTCCCTGTTTCCTTGGAAATAATAGTAGTAGTAATTCTTGAATGTGAGGTTGTAATAGCAAGATCTGAAACCGGCCCCTTGTTCTCTGAAACACCCTCTGTGAGCAGCCAGGGCAGGGTAAAAGCAGAGAATAAACTGCCCCAGGGCACAGTGTGGGGAGAGCCCTCCATGCAGAGCTCCAGGAGTTTCTGTGAGTGCAGGATTGGACCTGGAGCCGCTCCATGGAGGGGTGGGAGAGCTGGGGCAGAGGGGCACAAAGCTCTCCAGACACCCAGCCCTGGCTGGATAAAATATTGTCACCCAAAAAGGTGAACTTCAACCTTCAAATCCTGGTTAAGGTTCAGGTTTGGGATGAGCCCATGGGAAACTTCTCAGTGCCTGCACCCCCAAATTTTCTGTGTGGATTTAAATTTGGATCTTAAATTTGGATCTTCGGCTGGTGCTGGGTCAGGGGGCTGGGATTTGGGCACCTCTGGAGGGATTCCAGGTCAGGAGTAAAAGCAGTGGCAGGAGCCATCCCTGGTGGGAGTCGCTGAGCTCAATGGCAGCAGTAAAGGGCTCTCACAGGAAATGGCTCACACTTAAATTTTAACATCCCCAGACTGAGCACTACTGACCACACTCACTGCAGGCAGCTCCCAGGCACTTGGGCAATGCTGGGCATTGCTAACAGGACCTGTGGGGTGGCACAGCTGTGTCCCCACAGGGTGCAGGCACATCCAGCCACAGCCCCATGGGGTATGGAGTGACCCTGAGCCCCCAATCCTGCCCCCATCCCTGCCTCGTGCTCCATTTCCATCCCTGCACTGCCAGCTGCAGCCACACACTGCCTCCTATAAATCCTTCCTAAATGAGCAGCAGCATTTAATTTATTTCAGCAAGACTTACTGCTCTGCCTGTATGGATCCTGCATGGGGAGCACGGGTAGCACTCAGATCCCGGAGCCCAGTGCTCACCAGTCAGTAAATGCTGGAATTTTGGGCTCCATAACCCATCCTGCCAAGCCAGGACTTGGCACTGTGAGACAGCAGTGCTCAAAGTTTCCACTGCAGCAGCTCCCAGTGCCCAGCATGTCGCTGGGCATCACTGTGAGTCACCTACAGACACGAGAGCAGATGTGGCTGAAACCTTTCCACTGCTGCAACTCACAAACAAATCTCCTGGCAGTGGAAGGCTGCCAAATTTTTCAAATTTTTTGAGCTGGATGTGCTGTTCCCCTAGGCTAGAGAAATGCCACTCTTCCTCACTCCTCCTCTCTTGCCTCTTTTTATGCTGCCATCACAACCATCAGCACATTCTCTCACTCCTTTCCTTTTTGCCAGGAAACAAGGATGGAAGAAGGAGAAGCAGGAGCATCCTCAGCAGCACCAGGATCATTGTTTGAGCACTCAGCTCAGGTAGATGAGACCCAGCACTGAGCAGGATCCTGCAGAGCCCTCACCTGAATGTTACACTCAGACTCAATACAAAACCTCAAAATCAGCCCCAAACAGGGGTTTTGCTGAAGTAATCACCATGCCAGATGCTCCAGCACTCCAGCACAGCCTGTCTGTCACTCTGGTTGCCAGATGCCTTCATGAGGTTTTGTTCTGGATGACCAGAAACCGAATTAGGCTGCATCCAAGAGCCAGTGCAAGGTTGCTAGGAGATTGCTCTGTCTGCAAGGAGCTGACAGTCACAGCAGGCACTGATGGGTGCAGGCTGCTGTGGTAAGGTTGTTTCCTTCTGCAGATGTGACTTGGGCATCTTTGGGCAGACCCCGGACCCTCAGGGCAAGAAGACTTTGACTCAACTTTGGAAGCGATGGAGCTCAGGAGCAGGGTGGGAAGGGGATGCTGGTGAGGCCATTGAGCAGTGCCTGTAAGGAAAAACAAATTGTGGGACACCAGAGGCTTCAAAATCATATCCCACTCCAAAGTTAAAAAAAACCCCATAAAAACAGATTATCTTCCCCTTTTGATGTAAGGTGAATTGTTCTTATGGCAGGGAAAATGGCATTTCCTCCCCCAGGGCAGTAATTTCAGCAAAATCTTTGTTCTGCCTGCCAGCAGACTCTGCCCATGGCTGAGGTGATGCCCCAGGCAGCCCAGGCTGGTCCTTGCCTGGCTGCAGCAGGGCAGGATGGCCACTGCCCCTGTGCCCACGCTGCTGGCAGGCTCTGCATGTGCCACAGGTTAATTACCCTTGCTCATTAGGGCTGGTGCCTCTGAGGGGAGCAGCAGGGAAATGAGAGCAGCTGCAGGAGCAGGCAGGGCAGGAGGGGACTGAGAGGGAAATCCACCTGGGACTCAGGGAGCACTCCTTCCACTGCTGCCTTTCACTGATAAAGTGATGCCATGTAAAAAGGGGAACTCTGAGGCTCTGGCAAACCTGTTTGCTTTAATGAGGCTGGTTACACAAATGCTGCCCTTCAATGCAGCTGGTACCAGACACAGAAACCAAGGGAATGGGGAGGCTGTTAAAGCAAAGTGGGCAAAGAACATTAAAATGAGCTCCTCAACAACCTGTGATGCTCTGAAGCCTTGAGCACGGAGCTGTCCTGTCACCTGCAGCTGCCCCAGTGTTCAGTGGCTCTGCTGGCATTTTGGGTTCCCCCAGGGACTGTGGGGATGCTGGTTCAGCAGGCTCTTCCCAAGGTGGGACAGGGAGCTGTGGTGCTCAGCAAGCAGCCCCTGCTCCAAAATCCTGCACTGGCAGCTGTGGCAAAGGCAAACCAAGCCCTAATTCACTACATCTACTGTACCAGGCACATCCAGCTTCCTCAGAGGGCAAAAACATAAATATATTCACATATATATTGTTCAATGATGCCCCTCATTTCAAGCACTTTTTGGGTGGAGAAATTTCAACACCAATCCTAGGAGGCAAGGATGCAGAGCTCTGCCTTTGCACCCTCTGGAAAGCTGAAACTGTTCCTTTGCCAAGAGAGCACAAGACCAGGTTCTCAGGAATCCCACCAGCAGAGCAGGTGAGCCCAGGGGCCCTGGGGTGCCCTGCAGAGCCCCCTTTGTGCCCCAGAGCTCAGGCTGCAGAGGCTGCAGCTGCTGAGGAAGCAGGAATGTGCTGCTCCTGCCTCGCAGGATGCTGGCTCTAACAGCAATTGGCACAGAGTCATCCTTATCAGCTAGCACATTAATCTTAATTAACAGATCGACAGCAACAGTTCCTCCCTGGAGCTCCCCTGAGCATTCCCAGCCTCTGCTGTGCTGCTGCTCCAGCAGCTCTGTCGTTCCTGACACGGGGAAAAGGGGAAAAGGCCAAATTCTGCACCCAGATGGAGGGGCTGCCCTGGCTGCTGTCCTGCTGGAGGCACAGCTGAACCCAAATGAGATCAGAAGCAAATCCACAGCTGGGAGCAGCACCAGGAGCATCCCCTGCAGCCCAGAGCACAGAGCCTGGTGCAGCACCCACAGCCCCCAAACTGGGCCATGTCCTCTGGTCAGGGACAGACCTGGGAGAGGAAGGGCTCCCACAGGTTTGCATGGTTCTTAAAAGGACAACTTTTTAGAAGAAAAAAGAAAGCAAACCCAGAGAGCTTATCTGTGAAAATGTGGTAAAATCAACCCAAAGCAAACCCCAGCAGCATGACCTCTGTCACCTTCTGCTCCCTGCTTCTGTCAGGGCTGGGCAATCAGTGCAGACTGTCCCAGCATTGATCCCCACCCCAGTGCCTGGAGCAGGAACCCCTGCATGAACAGCACTGGGGGCTGAGGCTGCAGCCAGCAGGGACCCCACTGTGCCCCCATGGGGCCACAGACCCCAGTCCTCTAACCCACTGGGGCCAGGGCACGTGGGGATCCCCACTTTGGGGTGATGGGGCAGGACAGCTCTGAGCAAGCCTGAGTCCAGAGAGGCAAAGGCTGTAACTGAGGCAAGGGGGGAAGAGAAGCAGTGAGGTGGCTGAGGCTCCAGTGAGGAAGGGAGAGAGAAGTTACAACCCCTGGCTGCTGCAGTGTGGATTTAGGGCACCAGGTAATGAAAGGGCACAGGGACAGCATCCATCACACCTTGTCTGAGGACATCTCAGCTCAGATGCAGAGCCAGGACAGCTCAGGCCTGGCAGAGCTCAGAAAATAATGTCATTCTCTTATAAAAAATAACCCCAACAAACAAAACACAACAACACCACCACAAAAAAGCAACTCCTTGTCCAGGTCAGCAAACCCCATCACCTCTGCCCAGACTGGACCCTGGGGTGGAGCAGGCACTCCTGGCCACAGCAGCACCTCAGAGGGCTGAAATCATGATTATAACAAGCAAAGAACTCTGAATAAACCCTGTTAACTCACTGGTGAAGCTGTCCCAGGGTGGTGTGTGCCCCCATGTGCCCCCTGCCCTCTCCCTTTGGGGGTCCCACACCCAACCCTTGGGTGCAGCAGTGGCTGGAATTGGGGGTTCCTGCTTCCCAAAGGCACCTGAGAGCCTGAAGCTCAGCTTCTCCACTTGCACAGATGTTACCAGAGGAGCAGCCTGGTTTGCAGAATCTCCTTTCCAGGGGTGCTCAGGAATTGTGGAAGCAGGAGCACCACGCCAGGCAGAGGGGTCAGCTCCAGGCACTGACTGCTGAGCACACTAATCTCAGTGTTTTTCCAACAGAAGAGAGGAAAAAACCTCATCTCAGCTGAAATACCAAGGCTTTAAAAATTAGTTGCTGCTCATGTGCAGTAGCTCTTGTTATTGAAAACACCATAAAAGTTTTACTGTGCTGACTTAGGGTGCACGTAAAGAACCTCGCTGCTCTTGACAGGCCATAAAGGAACTTTTATGACCTATTGGGTCAATGATTTGCAAAGAAGGATTTACACTGCTGTCCAGGGCTGGGATGAGCTGCTGGAGCAGGAACACACCAGGAATGGCACTCAGAACCTGCTGTGGGATAAATCCAGCACCACTGTGTGTGTCAGCCTGCCTTGCTCCACACAGACTGTGCTCACTCAGAAGGGCACAGGATTACGTGCTGAGTGGGTTTAACTGATTGACCTTTATTCTTTTGGGTTTACAAGTGGACTTTGAGGAGGAAAAACCTTACCCATGCATCAGCTCAGCTCTCCCTCCCCTGGGGATAAACCTTCAGAAATCCAGGCTGAATCCCCAGTGTTGCAATCACTTTATCTTGTATCACCAAGTGTCAGCTCTGCTGGTCCAAGGTTCACTTTCAACACTCTCCTGGGGAAACTCCAGGGAGAGGAGGCCCTGACTTGGTGAAATATCATCACCTTAGGCTGATGCTGCTCAGCACAGATGAGAGGGTGTGAGGGAACACCCTGCTGTGCCAGCAGCCTCCCACCAGCATCGTTTGCCTTTATAAAGCACTGGGCACACAAGGGCAGGGATGCAGCTGCAGGCAAAGCTCCTGTGAAATCCAAACACAGGACAGGGGCCCAGGACCGTTTGCAAGTGATAAAAACTGCCCTGGAAAAAGGACTGAGCCCCCAGTGGCACCTTCCTGGGGCAGCACACCCACCTCACAGCCTCTGATGGTGCCAACCATGGGGAGAGCAGGATGATGCTGGTTATGGGGAGAGCAGGATAGTGCCAGCCCATGGGGGGAGCAGGATGGTGCCAGCCAGGAGGGAATAGAGTGGTACCAGGCAGGAGGGAGGAGGATGATGCTGGTTATGGGGGAAGCAGGATGGTGCCAGGCAAGAGAGAGGAGGGTGATGCTGGTTATGGGGAGAACAGGATGGTGCCAACCATGGGAACAGGATGGTGCCAGTCATGAGGAGAATAGGATGGTGCCAGCCATGGGGAGAGCAGGATGGTGCCAGCCAGGAGGGAATAGGATTATGCTGGTTATGGCAGGAGCAGGATAGTGCCAGCGAGGAGGGAACAGGATGGTGCCAGCAATGGGGAGAGAAGGATGGTGCTGATTATGGAGAGAGCAGGATGATGCCAGGCAGGAGGGAATAGGATGATGCTGGTTATGGGGAGAGCAGGATGGTGTCAACCAGGAGGGATCAGGATGATGCTTGTTATGGGGGGAGCAAGATGGTGCCAGACAGGAGGGAATAGGCTGGTACCAGCCATGGGAGAGCAGGATGGTGCCAGGCAGGAGGGAATAGGCTGGTACCAGCCATGGGAGAGCAGGCTGATGCCAGGCAAGAGGGAATAGGCTGGTACCAGCCATGGGAGAGCAGGATGGTGCCAGGCAGGAGGGAATAGGCTGGTACCAGCCATGGGGGAGCAGGATGGTGCCAGACAGGAGGGAATAGGATGGTACCAGCCATGGGGGAAGCAGGATGGTGCCAGGCACACTCAGAACCCCAGGGATCTCTGCTCCCAAGCCCAGCACCTGCAGGAGGGAAAGAGCAGCCCAGAAAGATCAAACACTTCAAATGTTTCTCTGCGAGTGCCAGTGAGAGCTGAAAGGAAAACCAGGGAGCTCTCAGTGCCTGAGGGTGGGAGATCTCCCAGGCAGGCACTGCCAGGGCTGGTGCTGCTCCCTGGGGCAGCGTCTGGAGGCTCTCTGAGGGATGAGCCCTGCAGCCCCAGCTCTCCAAGCTGCTGTGGAGATGCTCGGGCAGGTCAGACCCTTGGAGTGGGGCCCTGGCAGCCTCCCCACGCAGCAGCAGCAGCAGCAGCAGCAGTGTCCCTGCTGCACTCCCAGCCCCATCCCCAGGCTCACAGCCCATCACGGGCATTGTGGTGGCTGCACTCTGCAGCCTTCCCTCCCCAGAGCCCTTCTCCTCCATCCCTCGGCATCCAGATGGATTGAACCAGATTTGCTGCACACGTGGCAAGCAAATGAAATGGTTTCTTTGGCAACAATAATGAAAGCTTAGAGAAAAAAAGAAAAAAATCTGTTTTCTGTCTCCTGTGAGTCCAGCAGCCCAGGTAACAGAGCGGGAAGCAGAGAACTGCAAGCATCTGCCTTGAATTACTGCTCTGATAGGAATCAGACATGCACTCCAGCATGTCTGCTGCACGTTTATTTATTTATTTGGGCCCTGATTGATTTAAAGACTCCCTATTGCCTGAGCAGCAGCATGGCACAGTAATTCACTTGATCTCTGATTTATATTTCATGTTCAAGTGGAGCAGGACGCTTCTGCCCAGCACAAGGGCTGTGTGTGCCAACGCTGTGCTCAGCAGCTTCAGAGAACCTGGGCATGGAGAGAAGCAAAAGCTGTGGCTGCAGAAGGGATAATCACAAGATAAAAGCCCTGTTACACATCCAAAACTGCGTGGCCAGGGTCACAAACTGAAATGGGGACTCACAAATCACTGTCCCTATTTGCCTCCTTGCACAATGCCCAGTTTTCCAGCCAGGATCCATCCTTTTTATCCTCTTCCCAAAGCACTCCCCTCACCCCAAAGCAATCCAGGGGTCAGTGATGGTCGTTCCTGAGCTCTCCAGCCTTTCCAAGATGCTGGAAGACTTTGAGCCTTTTACAGCTCAGCAGGAGAGAGCACAGGGTCCAAGGCATCCCCCTAAACTGCTCCACTCTGGCCCTGGTGGGCCGGGATTTCCTCTTTGACCTCCTGCCAGCAGCCCTGGCTGCTCTGCGGTGGGTGAGGTAACTGCACCTAATTAAGTCCCTCTGCTCCTCTGCCTCCCAGATGGAAAAGGATCAAAGCTCTCCAAAGGCAAGGGGGGCCCAGGAGGGGTGGGACAGGAGGGCTGGGAGGGGATACAGCCAAGCAGAGACCCCCTTTTCCCTGCCAGCATCACCTTCCCCATGGCCCATCCAAAACATCCCCAGGAATGGCCAGGCCTCCTCCTGGCCCCAGAGTCAGGAGCCTGTGACCCCCGGGAGACACTGACCCCCTCACCCCATTCTCCCTCACCCTCAGCGTGCCAAGGGCTGCAAACACCCCCAGGAGCTTTGCTGCCACGTCGGTGGCACCAAAAATAGACGCAAGCTATTTCAAACATCTCTCCCTCCTTCTTACAGCAATTGTTACACGGGGCAGAGTTAAGATCTGCTATTCTCTGCTCTGCTTCCCACTTGGAAATACCTTCTAGAAATTAAGGAGGATAAAAATAGTAGCATTGAATGGGAACAGGAGCGAGCTCCTCTCTTCAGAAGATGCTGCAATCACGCAGCGCCCGCGCCCGCAGCCGCCGTGAATAGCTGATCTCCTTCAAAGCAGTGCTGAATGAGGTCTTAGCCTCGTAATTTAAGGGGATGAAGTCCTTCCTGACGCTGTGAAGATCTGGGCTTTCCAGATCTATTATTTTATATTAACTCCTCCTGGACAGCCTAATTAGACAAGGGAAAAAGGGCTGTTCCCTCCCCGTGCCGTTATCCAGGGCGCTTCCTCCTCCCGCCAGAGATTTTATTTGTGCTGCACAGAAGATTTATCAACTGCCTTTATAGCCCTCCCTGCACTAAATCACACTCCTAATGGATAGCCTGAGGTAAGAGCACCACTGTTTATTTTATTATTTTTTTTTAATCCATGGAATAGCAAGGATATATGCACTCAGAGCTGCAGGCTGAGCTCTGCCTCCGCGGGCAGCAGTTTTAAGACTCCCAAGTGGAATTACTTGCACTGGCCAAAATCCCAAGAGAGAGCTTGTGAAAGCCTCATCAGGAGCATCTCAGGGTCCAAACACACAGGACAAGCCAGGGATGACTGGAGCAGAGGCAGCTTTCCCTGCTCACCCTCTGCTTCTGTGTGCCACCAGGTCTGTGACCAGATCCCAGGTCCCTGCAGGAACAGATTACCTCCAGCTTTGCCAGCAACATGGAAAAAATCCAGATGCAGAGATACAGTTAAAAAATCTCTATTTACCCTAGTCCAGATATCAAGAGTATTGTTAATGCTAGATAGAAGTGAGAAAGGAGAAAAACATCACTGGATTTTAGTGCTGTTTGAGATCCACTCCACCATCCCAGCTTTTGGGAATGCCAACCCCTTCTGGCCAAGCCAACATGAAGGAGAACCTGTTGAGCACCAGGAGAGTCATTAACCCACTACAAATAAACTTCTGATCTGCTGTTGGGAAAAACATCTCCCAGTGTCCTGCAGGAAAAGGCACAAACTCCCTTCCTGCACGGAGAGTCACCCCCAGCCATGTGTAAAACACAGCACTCAACACATCAGCAAGAATAAATCCAGTGCCTCAGGGCAGGCTCCTCCCCAGGACAAGGAAGGATGGTGGTGTCCCTTCTGGTTTCAGCCAGGGGTCTGAGAGCTTCACATCCTGCTCCATCCAGCTCCTGCTGCTCAGACAGTGTATGGATGTGGGGAGGAAAGGGACACTGATGAAATCCTTTAGATAATCCCATTTCTCTGGCTGGCAGAGAGGGCAGAGTGAGCCCACAACACCCAGCTCAGGGGAATCACCAGGAGGGAGCTCCACAGCAGTGAGGGCTCTCAGTGGAGTCACCTCCCCCTTGTTTTAACTCATTGCCTTTGACCCAATCTCTTGATCGACAAGGACTTTGGATGTATAAATCTGTGGGATTTATAACTTGGCACAGAAGGAAAATGACAATTGCCATCTCTCCTGGCACTTGCAGAGGATCCATGGGTTCATGAGGACCCAAAAGCAGAGCTGGTCCTGCATGGTAAAATAAACTGAGGCAGGAAATGAGAGGAAGGCTTGACAAAGCTGTGGGTGAGGGACCATCACCCTGAGCTGCTCCAGGATTGCTGGTGCAGCACTGAGAAACAGAATGCAGGCTGCTCTGCTGCTGCTGCTGCAGCCTGGCTCCTCTGCCAAGGCCAGGGGGATGGCAGGGGGATGGCAGACCCTGCAAAGGCCAAGGGGATGGTGGAGGGGGATAGCAGGGGAATGGCAGGAGGGATGGAAGACCCTGCAAAAGCCAGGGGGATGGCAGGGGGATGGAAGGGGGATATCAGACCCTGCAAAAGCCAGGTAGATGGCAGGAGGGATGGCAAGGGGATGGCAGACCCTGCCAGGGCCAGAGGGATGGCAAACCCTGCAAAAGCCAGGGGGATGGAAGGGGGATGGCAGGGGTGATGGCATGGGGACGGAAGATTCTGCAAAGGCCAGGGGGACGGCAGGAGGATGGCAGGGGGATGGCAGGGGGATGGCAGGGGGATGGCAGGGGGGTGGCAGGGGGATGACAGACCCTGCAAAAGCCAGAGGGATGGCAGACCCTACCAGGGCCAGGAGGATGGCAGGGGGATGGCAGGGGTGATGGCATGGGGACGGAAGATTCTGCAAAGCCCAGGGGGATGGCAGACCCACCCAGGATGAGTGGGAAGGCGGAGGCAGCCAGCACAGAGAGCAGCCAGGGCTGAGCCAGAGCCAGCAGCCTGCAGCGATTCCCCAATCCTGGCACCCCCGCCACTCTCCCGCTGTGGTGCCATCACAGCTCGGGCTCGCTCTGCAGGCAGGAGGATTTTCCATCACTCACTCTCCCGTGCCATTGTCGCGCAGGTCGGGCCCTGTCGGGCTGTCACATCCCGCAGCAATCCCGCCCCGGAACCACCGCATTCCTTTGCCAGGAGCTCCCCCGGCTCCTGTCCGCATTTCCCTTCCTCAACTTCACACCAACAAAACTTGCCTTCAATCAGGAGAACAATGGGAGCGGCTAAATCCATTTCCATCCCCTGTGTCCCGGTGGCAAGCACTGCTCCGGGGCACGCAGGGATGCTGCCAGGGATACTGCAGGATCTGCTGTCAATTCTGTCAGAGCCTGAACCTCTCACAAAGGCTGAGCAGAGAGATTTTGAGATTTCACAGGCTTCTCCTTGCTGGGAGTGAAGAAAAGGGACTCTCTTGTGTGCATGTGAGAAAGGTTGAAGGCACGAGGTGTTTGCTCCTGGGCAGAGGCACCCACAGGGCTTCCCCTGGCTGTGGGGCAGCTCCTCCATCCAGGCTCCATGAGGCCTCTCCCAAAGCCATTGGGAAGCTCAAGGCTCATGGACATCTCTTCAAACCTTTGAAAAAAAAAAAATGAATGTATAAATAAGTTAACTCACCCAGAGAAATAAGTTAACTCACCCAGAGAGAAGCATCAGCCTTGAGCTCTAACCAGTTCTTTCTGCTGCTCCATGATTTTGTCTTTCTTGGATCAGAAAGAAATTAATTTAATGGAAAGCTACTTTTTTTCCTGCCCTTTCTTCATCTTATTTTTATAAACCCCATAGGGAAGTAAAGCATATGAACAGAGACAGCCTACTTGGTGTGGAAGCCAGTTTGCAGAGCAAGACAGTAATAACCACCCAAAAGGGGTGGGAGGGACTGTTGGCCCTATTTACTCTTGGCTTCTGCTAGTGATTCCTCAAGAGACTCAGAAAAAGAGTAAATCTCTATCAGACACAACTTTTGACAAGTTGTGCTTTTAAACTTCACTGCACTTTTAGTCCTATAGAATATCTCTGCAACCTATGTAAAAATACACCATCTACATTTAAGATTATAGCTTGTATGTATTAGATAGGTATCAATTCCTGGGCGAAGGCTGAATTAAAATTTCAGTGGTTCTGCTTCTCTGCTGTGAGCTTTAATCCCTCCTAAAACACACACACAAACATGGAAAACTCCTCCTGCCAACTCCACACCAAACCTCCTGGGCAACATGAATCAGACAGCACAGCATGGGGAGGAACTAAAATCAGATTTATCCATTCCCATTCGACTTACCTGGGCCACTGTGTGCTGTTCCTACAGCACTCCAGCCTCCCCTGCTCACAGGGATATTCTGTACCCAAATACAGCTCCCAAACTTGGTTTTTTCCAACACTTCAGATCTCCCCCCTCAAACTCTGTCCAGCTCCAGTAGCTGTGGCCAATTTAAAAGCTTCCTAAAAAAGCTTTTGATGTGCTGTTATCAAGTGTGTATACACTGGGAATTTCACAGTATTTCAGGGAATATCAGCTTTGGATGGCTCTGCCTCACCTGCTGGCAGGAGGAAGGGAGGATTGCCAAGGCAGGGCTGTGGAGCAGCAGGGATTCTCACACTGGGACTCTCCACTTGCCACTGTGCCATTTTCAGCCCTTCTCAGAACGGTTTTGGAGAAGGGGGGAAGCGGAACAGTCTCTAAAGGATGTCAGAGCACTTTTGACAGCTCCTAACAATGAAGGAAAAGAGGTTGGAAAAAATTAAGGATGTTAGAAAGTAATGAAATTCCAGTATCCTGGGAATAATAAATAGTCATGGTGGAGAGCAAAGCCTCTCTCTTTCCTTTTTCCTTTTTTTTTGTATGGAGACAGAGGAGAACAAGGGAGTATTTGTTTCTTGATTCCTCATCTAGGAAGCACAACTGGCTCGTGCCTTCCGTGCTTCCTGCACAGCCAGGGCTGCCAGATCAGCTCCTGCTGAGTGAGGAGTGATCCCTGTCTGAGGAGCACCAGGGGATGCTGAGCTGTGCAGCACTGGCTGCAGGAAAGCAGCATTTTTACCTTTACTATCAATGCTAACTGCAGACCAGAGCTAGGCACACACTGCTCTGCACTGTCACAGGCTTCCCTGCTCTGCCACGGGGAAGTTTTGGAAGAGGGATAATTGCAGTGGTGTGAAGTGCTTTGATGAGGAAATTCTGAAACAGCTTTTGATGTTATTGGTGATCTCTGCATGCAGGTTTTTCTCTGCTGAGAATAAACAATGAGAAAACACAGCTGAAGTTTCCAGTGTCTTCCTATTAGATGTGTTCAGCTGGAATCAGCATCAGCCCCAACCCTGTCTGGAAAAAGGCTCCACACAAATATCAAGCAATCCATCATGGTAAGGGAAAACAGTGAACAAGCCTTGCTGTGTCTGCTGACAGCAGGAGCAAAGGCAAGCAAGACTTGGGCATGTAAATATTCAAGGAACAGCCAAGAGAAAGGCAGGCAGGAAGACCTGACATTTCCCTCTCCTTGTTACAACTACAAAAGGCACGAGGGCATCCAGGTGTTACAAAATGCAGCCAGTCTCCCTCTTCCTTTCAGATCCTGCTGGCTCTCCAGATCAGTTTGTTCTGGTTTCCTTTTAATCTGATCAGTTTGTGAATCACAAGTGAAGTTTCACAGCTCTGCTCTGTTTACAGCATTACAGACTCAGGTTTGCCTTTAGATAACCGAGTGGGGCTGTAGGAATCCATCCAGCCTGCTGCCAGGCAAGCCACCAGCCTGAGTCTGAACATGTGCATCCTGGAGGGATCCACGCATCCCTGAGTGTGGCACTGCATCTTCTTCATGCAGTGACAGCCAGTGGCAGGGACAGCTGCAGCTCCAAGGTGGCCCTCGGCTCATGTGGCTCCAAGGCAAGGAATTTCCAGAGCAGTCACCTGAAATCCCAGCAAAGGTGACTGGGCAGGCTCTGAGGGAGACAACACTGCCATGGAAGTCTTTTGCTGGCTCCATAAAAGCTTTTACCTTCATATTCAAGCATCAAGGTGATGAAGATGCAGCTGCCTCCTCCTCTCCCTGCAGCTCTTATGCTTTGCCCCTCTGGCAGTTTTGGCTGGTCACGGGTTGAGGACAGGGACTGCACACTCTTCAAGGCAAGGACTGTTCCTCTCCTCAGTCCTCAGCGTGCCAAACAAGTGCTTTTCAGGGCTGTAGAACAACCACTACCTTTCCTGTTTCTTCTCATTCTTGGCACAAAGGCACCTGAATCGCTTCCAAGTGAGGTTAAAAGCATTGAAGCGTCTGTTTGCTCATGGGGTTTTCTAAAGCGACCTCTCTTTGGAACACACACTTCCCTCAGCATACCTAAAAGTATCCAAATGCCTTTTCCTTTAGGAACTGCCTTCCTCTTCCTAGGAAAAAGATTCTGTCCCCTTGGCATTTTATCCATGGCTTTGTTTTCAAATTCCAACTTCATATTTGAACAGTTAGATCACACATCTCCCATCTCCGCGGTGGAGGGGAAACACGAGCTAGAAAGAGCACAGTAATTCACATCACCTTGTTTCCTAGGCAGAGACCAAAACACTGCTTGCAAAACACCAGTATTTTTATGCAACAAAAATACAATTAGACTCTCAATTACATTTTATTAAATTTACTCCTGGGACTTTGTTAGTGCAAGACAGGCAAAGGAACTCCCAAGGGCTCTCACTAAATCCTCCGCACTAAGCCTTGCCACTCCTGCAGCTACAGAAAGGGGGGGAAATTATTATTTCCAGGGACAAGAAACCCCAATTCTGCAGACACATCTGCCACAAAGTCTCCCCCAAGTCGTGAGTCCCAGGGAACAAACTGGATTTACTCACTTGACTGAGGTTTTCCATGGGCACAACCTGTGTTTGCAGAAGTGGGTGTTTGAGTGGTGGCTCAGGAACGAGCGAGACAAACTGAGGAGCTGCTCCAACAAGAGGATTCTCCACCTTTTTTGAATACTGGCATCTCCCAAAAAAGAGAGCTTGCAGATTTAATTAAATTTTACTATTTTATTTGTGAAAAAACTACAAGCAGAATTCATAAATAGACATTTCTATTTAAAGCAGGAAAATGATAAAGTGGCTTCTAATAACAGTCGTGCACATGCCAGTAACAGGAATATATTAACATCTTTTATTTGCTAGACAAAGAGCAGTGTCCAATATAAATTTCCCAAAAACATTTAAGACCTGTGAATTTCTGACCAGTTCACAAAACCACCATTGACACTTTAGCATGAAGATTAAAACAAACCTAACAGGACTGTCAGCTCTAAAGACTTTACAGAGCGGAAAAACTTTCAGAAGCGTTATACAAGCTGTCTTTCTGGGCAAATGAAAAATAGAGCTCGTATAATACATTAACATAAAAATCCACAAGATAAGATTATGTTTTGACATACTTAAACAAGCAATCTATATTTGTCTCCAACAAACAAAGCTAAGGAAATAATGTAACCATCTTTACACAGTAAATTAAGGTTACAAGTCATACACAAGAACAGAACTGCTTGCGCATTAAAAACTGTTCAGCTCCATTGTCATACTCTAAATGTTGGCTCTTAAAACCATTCGGTTACATACAAGCAAAGGTTATTATATAGTCAGCAATTAATAAATTTTCAATAATTTAAGTTTATGGTAGAGCTTAAAAAAGTAGACTGAGAATGATCTTGGTAAGGCAGGTGAAAACATCTCAGTGGAAATAAACTCACAGAAGCTGCTGCCAAATTTTGGGTCTGTCCAATTTGAAGCAAAGTTCCAATTGAAATAAATAGCCTGGTGGTGTAAAACGCTGTCACCTTTCCTTTGCAGAACTACGTCAACTGAGCGAGTCAGGCAAGCTGTGTCGGTGTCTGTGTGTGTGTGTCTGTGTAAGAGTCCAAACTTTGCCATCGCAACACTGTGCTTCACTTACCTGCGTTCTGTGCCACTGAACACCGTGAATCTGGTCCTTCCCTACGCTAGTGTTTGCTTGCTGTGGCTCTGGAACACCTTCCCCACCCAGGGCACGGAGGGAACCGCGCCCGCGGTGCCGCGGGAACGCCAACTCCCGAAATGGTGAAAGCAAACGCTGTCCTTCAAACCACAACAGCTACGGGTCAGCCTGGGGCTTCCATGCTTAGCTAGCACTTCCTAACTGATTGCAGAATTACAGGTCACTCGTTCCAAAGAAATTTTCCCATCTGTTTGTAGCAAGCTACTTCATCGAGGAGGCACGCCAAAGGGACAGATGTTACCGACTTTACCACGAGTAGCTGGGTACGGCGTTAAAGCTTTTCAACTGATCTACAGGTCTAGTTTCACTTGAAAAAGAAGCAATTTCCTGGTACACACAATGCAATTTTTTTTTCTTTCTTTTTTTTTTTTTTTGCACAAATTCCCAGATCCAACAAAGAAGGTGAGCACGTGGTTTGACTTGAAGCACCAGAATGAGCCCTGCTGAGGCCAGCGGGACCGGCCACTCGCTCACGCTCTTGGCTGGATCACGGCCGAGATGCACGCAAGCCTAATTGATAATGGATCATTTATAAAGCAGTGCAAAATATACAAGTTCAGGGGCATCTTCAAAAAATCTCTCTTAAAAAATTATTCCAATACATTTCAGTAAAATAAATAAATATGGCTGACCAGTTTACCCTCCCTGAGACCCTTAAAGGAATAGTAAAAACTGGAAAAGGAATGTCTTTGCAATATCCCACTAATGTTAAAATGTGGATTGAGATATTCATAGTATTTAAAACTATGTATAATAAATTGTCTTGATGCTCATAGGAAGCATCTGTTTTCCTTTGGTTCTTTAATACTTTTAAAAATGCTTACAAAAGACAGCCTATACTGTGAATATAAGCAGAATTAAGTCGGGGTGCCCATGCTAACTTCAGAATAAAACCACTGCTGCCAAGGCACTGCCACTGCACATGCCTTCAAGCAGGGGCCCTACCAGATCCCTTACTCACACATTTCTGTCACCAGTGTGAAAGGAACCTACATCTGCTACTCAAAACCACACAGATTTTAAAAGAAATCTTAAATCGGATGCCTTAACAAAGAGAAATTTCTCTTGCCAAGCAAATAATTCACAATATAACAAGCAGGCACAAAGTTGTCAAAATGTGGCCCTCTTTCATCATGCCCAAAAGTTATGCATTTGATGTCAGATGAAGCCACAGCCTCTGTGCCTGAAATTACTGCAAAGCACCCTGGGGCCACTAAATAAAGATGAAAAGCCAAAGAGGTTTGGGGTTTGTTTTGCTTTTTAACAAGAGTTTGTTTCACCTCTTCAGCCGAGTGTTTTAGCAGGATAATGCATGGAAGGTAAACTGTAAAGCAACACTAACAGGCCAGGAAAAGAAATCATAGTCTGGATAGCTTTAGAGTAAGAATGAAGGAGATGCTGGTCATGAGCATGAGCCACACGTCGCTCACTTGCCAGCACGAAAACTTTTCCCTACTTTTGCTCCCACAGCAGGAGACTCGGAAGTGTCTGAATGCTGACAAGCCCATCACTGGACAAAATGCTGCTCAGAAACCACTCTTGGGACACAGATGGATGCCAAGAAGAGCCACCCCAACAGCGTGGACGGGACAGATGGGACAGGGCTGACAAGCACCGACCCACACGCGGCTGCAGCGAGCACCAGCTCCATTGCTGAGCCCAGGATTGCTCCCAGGCTCCCTTCAACCCACAGCAACCACTCCAGCTCCAGTTACCTGGGGCACTGAGGCTGCAATTCATTAACAACACCAACACGGGTGGGACTGGCTGTGCAGGACACAGCCACGCTCACGGAACCAAACACACGGATCTGGGGTGTTACACCAGCGGGCTGGTTGGGAATGCTTCTGCTCCAGCTGGGCATGGACCTGCACATCACCAACCTGAGTGACCCTAGGGGAAACACCTCTCTCATCCCAGATCCCAAGCTGTAACAATTAAAACCGTGTCCAGTCCGCTTTAGCCATTGCGTAGGGAAGAAACGGGGAAGGAACAATAGAGAGAACAGGTCCCATCCAGGTTCAAACCTTCAGGAACACTTTTCACCTAAGACCAGTTCCATTTCAGTTTCAGTACTTTCACAGAAGGGGACTGTCCCAGATCTTGAACGGTTCAATTATTTTGTTTTATCACTTCACAGTGTTTCAAGCACCAGCGTTTCCATGTATTGGTTTCAAATAACCCTTTATATATATTTATTTATATATATATTTATATATAATTTATATCAAAACTGATAGTACACAGTATAACTGGAAGAAGAACTGAACTTAAAAAGGATATGTTGAAAGAGGATGGAGTTTGTGAATGCAATAAATAAAGCCCCCTTCCCACCCCACCCACTCCCTACCCCAAAACAAAAAGTTGTCATGTTCATGGAAAATTGTGCACAGCAGATATTATAAAAAAGTAGATTCAGGAGCACATCCAATTATAAATGATTGTTAGGAAAATCATATAAAACAATGGAATACATAAAAGTGTCAGGAGTAATCGCTAGGGTGAGAAATTCCTTGGTGGCCAGATGCCCACGGCAAGCAGAAATTATCCTGGTTGCATCGGCAAGAGGTCGATGTCCGAGAAAGTGTGTTCAAGCACAGAAGAGGCTCTCCAGGATTTGAACAGCGTGGGCAGGTGGAGTGTTTGAATTTCATACCCTGATTCATAGTTTCCACAACTCCATGTGCAATTTTTCAGAAAGATTCGTCGTTGACTGCCGACATGTCCCCCTTGGGCGTGGAGGAACGGGACGAGCCCTTGTCTGTGCTCTCAGAGCCCGAGCTGCTCTGATTCTGTTGTTCTGATCCTGCACTGGAGGTCACTGTAGAAGACGACGTGGATGAAGAGCGAGTCTTTTCTTTAAAGTCTGTGATAATTACTGTGACATTTCCCACTGTGACTGCCAGCTGCTGTGCGGTACTTCTGTCCACATTTTTCAGTCTGGGTCTAAAACGAATGAGAAGATATTTATTAAAACGATAAAAATAAAGGAGAAAGGGGAAGTTTGTTGGGAAAAGCATTTGAAAACAAACTCGGTGTGACTTGCTCTCCCTCGCCTGTGCAGTTGGCAGTGGCTGGGAGGAAAAGCCAGGCAGGCAGAGCGCTGCAGAGCACAGGATGGAGGTGTGCCCTGCTCCCTGTGCCAGCCAGGCTCCCTGTGCCTCTGAGGGCTGCAGGGCACACTCAGCCCCAGAGAACCACCTGGCTCACAGCCCTGCACAGGGAGTCTCCTGCAGGCTTCTCCCTATCCAACCCTGCCAGAAAGGAGGACACCACAGCAGAGCCAAGCGGACAGGAGCCAGACAGAGCAAAGGATCTCCTCCCCAAGGGGCAGATGAAAGACTTCTCTTATCTAAATTCACCATCTCATCATGTGCCCTGATGTTATGAGACAAGGCTGTGACTCTGCAATACAAAACCACATGAAAGCATTCGGCCACGGCTCTTTCATTCCCCATGTTGGAACTCTGCAGCTGCAAACAACACAGGCACTGGGACAACTTGGCTTCTCTTTCAGCTGCTTTGAGCTTATACAAATCAGATGCCCAATCAGCCTATGGATAAAATAGCCCATAATGTTCCCTCTGGAATCGAGGCTATTATAAATAAAATCCAAAATGTACAACGGTATTTTCTGCAGCCAGAGCTTTTGGTTAGGGGAAAAAGAAAAGGGGAAAGAAAAAACCACAAATCACCCGAAAAGAACCCACTGGTATTTATTGCTCAGGATTATCTCAGTAATTTGCATGCTGTGCTATCATTCAATTAGTAATGTAGCTAATAAGGGTCGAAGCTCTAGGAAGCTGACATTCAAGCACATTTCACAGGCTGGTCCAAAGCTCTGCTTCAACAAGCCTTGGACATTCCTCCAGCTACCAGCAAATTCCAAGTCAGCTGCAGAGACTGCTGTAATTTACAGCTTTTGCTCCTAATTAAGGGTCAGACTTAAGCAGCAGAATATTCCCAATAGGGAAATTAAAAAGGAGAGTCTTTATACATCAGTGAAAAGTAGCTTGCTGAGAGCTGCCTTATTGAGAGGGATGGAGGGAAGGTTAATTTACTTTGGGATCAAGCTTCAGCTTTTAAACCACTCTGCCTTTTCTCCTCCTCACTTGCAGCACACAAGGCTAGTGCAGTAAAACAGAAAAAGAGGGAATTAAGCTCATTTTCTACCCGCCATGAATACTCAATGGCTTGCAGTGGTAAGTTAACAAGGAGAAAGTCCTTAAGCAGCAGTTATCCAAGTGGTATTCCAGAATCAGAACAGAAAAATGCATTGAGGACAGATGCACAGCTTCCAAAATAGAACAATTGTATTTCTGCAAACTTCCTCACCAAAAATAAAGTTACCGCACCAAAAATAGTATTTTCTTATCTAACCTAGGAGGCTGCTGCAATTTTTAACAAGTACCACAGGAAGAGCATTTTTAACAGACAGAAAATACAAACAAAACCCCAAAGCACTGCTGCATTGGGGTCAGTAAAACTCCTCCTCGCAGCAGCCCCTTCGCTCCGGGACCGGCCTTTCCAAGCTCGGGACCGCGCTCTGGATTCCCGGGGCAGGGAGAAGCTCCCACGCTGCACAGACACACTCACAGGAGCTGCCAGGCTGCACAGATAACCACGGGGAGGTGAAATGATGCCACCCCGTTTGTGGCTTCCAAGAAAGGCCGGCGGGCTGAGCAGGGTTTGAGGTTTCCGCAGCGCTCGGTGCCGATCCCCGCACGGCCGCCGCCGTTCCCGGAAGCCAAGCACGGGGACGTGTTTTCCTCCCCAAGCCCCGAGTTCCTCTAGGAAACCCAGTCCTTCCTGGAATTTGCCTCGGTCACTTGTTTCCTCTTGTACTCAGAAAGAGCCAAAACGCTGGCCCAGATACCGGAACAGAGCCCACTGCCTCCGCCTTCCTACAGGGTTGGACCTGAACTCTGGCTATTGCTCGTTAAAGGCAGCTCTGAGAGGTGGAATTAGCTTAAAAAAAAATTAAAAATGAGCTGCCCATGCATCTCTAAATGCCAGGAGAAAGTAACATGGAAGGGCTGAGGGAAGCAGGGCTGAGGTAGAGGATTTCCCCACAGTCCCACTCACAAACATTCACATTATCACTTTTAGAACTGAGCCTCCCAACCATTTCTCTGGGAGGTTTTCAGGGTTTCCCCTGTACAAAGAGTTGATTAAGCACAGATGGAAACCACCAATCTCTTCAGCACATGCATACAATTTTTGCCTCTTATAGAAGAAAGGGATTGGCCCACTCATGTTATTTTGCAAAATTAAACACCCTGATGCTTCAGGTTTATAGCAAAAGGGTTTTATGGCCAAAGAAGTGAAGTGTTTCAAAACATTCAATCTGAAAGTACACAGGAAGGCATGGTATAAACCAAGACATATTGTCAGAAACAGGCATGGTATCCAAGAAATTTAAACAGGATTTCTTAAAAACCCAGAGAGCCCTAAAAGACAATTTACAAAAAAAAAAACCCAGAAAAACTGTTAAGCAATCTGGGCATGAAAAAAAAAACTTATTCTGTAAAAATCAGAAAAATACTCTTGACAGCACTCTTGAGAATTGTAAGAAAAATTCTACTAAATAAAACAGTTAAAAAGACAGTTTTAAGGAGTAAAGGAGATGAGGTATCCTTTAAAAATACCCAGCTAGACCTGGTACTATTAAGGCTTAATTAGGCCTGGCAAAAGCTTGCCACAAAACACGGACTAAAAGACTTTGCAGTAGACAGAGTGACTCCTTTAATGAGTAAAAACAATTATTTGATGTAATCTCTCAATTTAATATTATGTCATTAGTCAAGTACATCAAGTCTCCTGCATCCTAAGTCTCAAAATAAGTACCATTTAAAGAGGAACAGGACAAGAAAAGAGTCACTGCAATAAAGCTGCCTCTCTGTAATCAAATCAGGAATGGACACTTCTCTTTGGGGGCTGAGGAAGAGTTAACAGCAGTCCCTGCAAACAGCTCAGTCTTGTAGCACAGCAGATTTCACACTGCCCTCACTGCATTCCAGTGGGCTACTGAGCAAAGGATATTCCCTCTTTGTCAAGATTTTCATGCTATTATTTAAAAACTTCCAAGACAAGAGTTTTCTGTAGTCACACCTTGCCAACTTGAATGCCAACAGCAGTGCCAACCGTATTTCCCATGTGTTTTACCAGGGTTTGCAGCTAATACTGCCTCAGTTCATGTGGCTTCTCTATAAAACACCTATTACAGCACTTTTTAAAGAGAGATGCAATTCTTATTCAGCCCACACAGGCAAAGCACCCAGTTCAGTTCTGCCTCTTGTAGCTCTCAAGTTCAATAATATAAAAACTGTTCTGTGAAGCTGAATTTTTGATTTTAAAAGATGGAAGAACAGTATAGGCAAGACTAGGAATAAACCTCTCTCCATACACTCATTTCAAACTTAGCCAAATATCAAACCAGCCATTTGTGCTTTTTGTTGATAGCAAGATCCCAGCAAATCTGTTCATGTATACTTAGTTCCTGTATACTTGGAAAATTATCTCGACAATTACAGTGACTGAATTACAGATAAGGAAGTAAAAAAGTAACCTTTGTTACTGTTATCAAGTGATGATAAGAATTTGATACCATTGCTGGTTAATGTTTTTCCCCCACTGTGTCTACAGTCAAAAGCATTACTACCCAACTGACAATACAATTATTTTAGCAGAGAAATGAGAACAGAATGGACAACAGAATTAATATTTCCAAAGCCTGAATCTGTCCTCACCAGCAGAGTGTTCAACTGCTCATACATCAAAAAAAGAAGTGTTTACTTTTTAACACAGTTCTCAGATACCACATGCTCAACTTTAGTCTAGAGTTACCTTGAAGTGTGATTTGAGTCGCTGGTCTTTGTTGTAGTATTCCCAGACTGTATGCTGTTTGCTTCACTAGGAGGATCTTTCACAATATCCGACTTTGGTCTGTGAGAATTGGAGGGAAGAGGGAGATTACAATGTTGGTTTAACTGCACAATTAACCAATGCACAGTGCTACTGAAATCACATCACATTTAATACTGCATCCTTCAAACTTACTTAGTCTTCTTGTTAGTGTTCTTCTTTGTAACACTTGGACTAATTTCCTTCTCTTTGTCAGGTTTTTCTTTGTCTTGTTTTTCCACTTTCTCCTTCTTCTCCTTCTTAGGTGGTGGTGGGGTTGCATATTGCTGGGCAACTTGTTGTGCCACCAACTGAGAGTTTATTCTAGGTTTTCTATAATGACAATGAAAAGAGAGATCTATAGTCAGTCTCACACAGTAAAAATAACTATGCTGAGAGCAGTATGAAGATTTATTTCAGCAACCAGGGAAGAACACTCCACTTAAAGAACCAAATGGATGTCCTTATTTGATGTGAAGTACTACTGCTGTTACCAAACAAGACAGAAACGCTAAAAGAAAGAAATACTCTGAACTGCTGTTTCATCAGGTTTTAGTATCTAACATTATGAAGTATAATGCTCCCTTTCTTCATCTATGTCATGAAATCACAGCCAATTTTGGGGGGAACAGCAGCGAAAAATCAGCTTTCAAGAAGCTGCCAGCCCTACACTGCGGCTACACTTTAAGGAAAGGAACAGAATGTGACAAAAAAGTTTCCTGATAAGCATCAGCCTCCTTCATATCCTTCAGTTTAATTTCTCAAATAAGCTTCTGGTTCAGCAGCAGCAAAGCTTGCACAAATAACAAAGAACAAGAGAAGGTAACTGAGATGACTTTGTCCCGAGGGCTGGGCTGGCAGGGGCACAGGAGACAAGCGGGCATTCACAGTGGCACTGGGAACAGCCGTGCCAGCCTCTGACACAGCGGCCTCACACCATTGTCCCCAGGGTGCTCAGGCACAAAACACCAGCAAGTGCCTCCCAAAGCTGCTTCCACTGCAAGTTATGGCTCACACAGAGAGGAGCTTTGCATGAAAACAATATCTTGGTTATTGATCCTTTCATATCCCACAGGAATTGGTACCTTTGTCTCTCCTGCATTCCTCATCCAAACTCTCATGTTCTCTTTTGACAACTCAAAAACTTTCCCCCCTGGCATATCACAAAGCAATTTATACTCTGAGTACTTCAGCTATTCATGATTGATTTGATCCCTTCAACACTCCAGAGAGATCTGTACTCCCTGTGACCACACACAGCTCGTGGGAGAGGAACAAAACCAGGTAACCAAATCCCTTAGTCCATAATAAACCAAATGCTAATTGCAACAGTTGCCCAGGCTTGTCCAGAGCTGTTAAACTGTTCATAAATACAAATCAAATTTGCACACAGATCAGACTACAACAGATTGCCAGTGCAAGCTGCACCCAAGGACCATCAGCTGTACAGCTGGTGATCCCCAGGGCTTGGTGCTGCAGAGCTCTGTACCTGCACCCAGCTTTTACTGCAAACATCCAGAGAGGTTTCAAGCACCTACTCAGTGGTGTGATGTCTTGAAAAAAGTCTAAAACATTAATTGCTCACACATAACATTTGCATTGAGAGGTTATACACACAAGGGAACACCCAGAGAATTTCTACTCCCTGTCATGGGAAAATCCAAGTATCTGAGTATCTGCTAAGCCTCTCTTGGTACTGGTTTCCTGTATAATGGTATCAAGATATTTTTACTAAAGTCAGATATACCCAAGTATTTAATTTCTCTACCACAGATTATCATAAATTCTATGCAATAAGGTGAAATCAGACCTCTGATCCATCTCAACACCTCTGGCAACCAGACTTTTCACCCAACATAGAAACTGTAACTCAGTTGATGCTACAATCTGCATACACATCTGAGTGAACAAGGATCTGCTCTTTAGCCTTAAATAACTGTAATACTGAAATATTTTTCAGATCAGATCAAGCAGTTACCTGTTCCACAGCACAGTGTAGACATTTAGCATCCCTGAAATCTAGTATACAGCAATTTCTGTCTGTATGAGAAGAAACATGTAAAAAGAAGTGGTTTGGTTACATGGAAAAGATTTTCAGATTGATGCAACCACACTAAAAGCTGACAACAGTAACTTGTGTCAAGCAACCTGCTCACCACCTACTAAAAAAAAAGATAAAATGTCAAGAAATATTCAAAGAGAGGACAGATACCATCTCCCTGCATGATTATACATGATTAACTCACTGCTTGAAGCTGCCACTTCTGCCCAGACTTACAGTTATTTGCTGTTTACACAACCAGCTGTGTCAGAAACCTGAGCCATTCATGGGAAATCCCAATTCATGACTCTGAGAGGTTTTCCCACTTTGCACAACTCTGACTTGCTCCTTGTGATGTGATTTCCAAGCCTTGTGCCCAGCCTGTGCAGCTGCCCTTCCTGTTGCAGGAGTGCTGCACTGCTTGAACAGAGGCACAAATACTAACATGCAAACTAAAATAAAACCCAAACCTGCAGAAATATGTCCCACTGTATTTCCCCAGAGAAGGCTGGAATGGCAAAAGGACCAGCCTTAAAGCACTCTTGTGGAGACACTGCCCTGTGCTCTTCTGTTCCTGATCTATACCTGTGACAGCACACTGTATTTATTACATTTGATCATTTTCTGGCCAGTCACTGACCTAACCAGCACAGCTTCTCCAAAATCCCAATTTACATATTCCCTCTTACCCACCAGGATGGTTTGCTGGTGAGGACAAAGGCAAAGCTGGAAGGGAAGAGAGCAGGAAGCAGCCAGGGACCTGTGGGAAGGAGAAGCAGCCCTGCCATGAGGGAGGGAGCACAGAGCTGCTGAGCCTTCGGTCACACTGAGCATCTTTCAAGGTCTGCTGCACTACTAGAACAGGTTTTTTTAAAAATAATGCAAATAACTCAGCAACCTTCCAGTTCCTAATCTGACTGTTTCACCCATGGCAGCAGCAAGCTTAGGAAGAGGGTAAAAACCAGGTAATTTAAGTAACTGGCAGAGTAATAGTAATAATAATAGGAGTAATAAAATCCTTCAAGTAAGGCCCACACTGCCACTACAGCCAGGACACACTGGTTAAAAGCCCTTTACTGAAAAGCCAAGCAAAGCAAGTCAAGCAGCACATTTTTAACCACAGCAAACTATAACCATAGGAACCACAATTGAGTAAAGCAGCTGCAACATCCAAAACTTACTCCAAGTTTCCCTGCCTACCAAAAATGATTTATTTGGCCACCTCCAAAGCGAATGCTCCAACCCAGATACATCACTGTTGTATTAAAGTAGTTATCACTTAAGCAGAACAATCTGAACAGGAAGTTGCAACTACTTCTAAACTTTATTTTTAAGAATAAACAGCTACAGAAACAAGTATTAACCATTTTTTATCCCAAAATCTCCTCATTGGTTTACTTTCTGCAACATTCAAGAGTTCAGGTACACAGAGAAAAAAATCAAATCCTGGCTCAGCCTCTTCAGGCTTTCTAACCAGCACTCATGCTTAAGGAACAACTATGTTGTAACCTACTGGGTTTGAAGTATCAACAGCACTCACAACTCACAGCTAAAAAGCCTCAACTTCCCAAAAATTATCTGAAGAGATGCAATACTTAGTGTTTGACTTAGTTCTTGAATTTTCAATGCAAGTATCTGATATAAGTGTGCTCTCTCCTATCTGAACTTCTTTATGATTGTGAAGTTATGCTTAGGTAATTTTCCCCTAATTTAGGTGACAACCTGAGTAAAGATCCAGCACTGATGTGACAAAAAAATGCACATCATTTTTCTTTTTACAACATGAAGAGGATTGTCTTCTCCCCCTCTAAAACGAAGAGCAATTAAATGAAATTAAACTGTGCTTTCAAAGTTATGTAAGACAAATAAATTGTTTCACATTAGCTGAAAGGTAGTTTACATCCCAGGAGCAGACATCTGCACAACTCATGACCTCTGCAGCAAGGACACACTGCTGCATGAAAAAACTGAAATATATCTGTCTGCTCTAAGAATGGCTGTGGCACCTGGGTCTCTTCACCATCAACTCCCGTAAATGATGCACACAAATAATCTTTACTACCTTTTAGTAACAGATTTCACAGAAACACTGTGCCTGCAAATATAAACTATATGCAAATATACACATATATATAAATACACACTATATGCAAATATTGTACCTTCAGATTGCCATGTGAAGTGACACTGGGATGTTTCACTCATGGGAAGTAGAATAAATGCCCAACTTTTCTGAAGGGCTCACTACCTATGCTGCTGTGCTCTTTTAACAAATTAAAAATTAAAAAGCAAAGTGTAACTTTAAGGTTCTGGCAAGTAGTGTTTCACTACTGCATTTCCTTCTGTATCTCAAAGCTTCTCTTTAAATCATGCCTCAGAAGCAAATCCAAGAGCAGGGACACCAAGGAATTCTGCTGCTCCCTCCCAACCCCTGCAAGCAGGCTTAGGATGGAGCAGCACAAATCACCACACACCCACCCCGGGAGTTACTCTGACCTGGATTCAGCAGGGATACAGGAGGATAAGCTGCACCTCATTTTTCATGTGCCTGAGTTCTGTCTCTGTCTGGGATTTCTCTGGCCCTGCTGCCTTGAGCAAAGGGAAGGCACCAGTCTCCTGCAGACACCAGGAACAGGGAAGTGCCTGGGCTTTATCCCTGCAGCACCACAGCCCCGGAGGGACCCCGGCAATCCCCAGGAACATGGATCCAATTACAGCCGCTCTGACTTCCCTACAACTATGTTATCAGAGGAATGAAAGTGGCATCGAGTGGGATTTCAGAGTCAAAAGCCTCATGTAACGTGAAGTAGGGAGGATTTGGATAATTTCATGCTGTTCTGCCTTTGATGCACGCGGTGATAGCGGCCAACCTCTGCGCGGCTCCGCCGTGCTCTCAGAAAATGTGCTTCATGCACTGTGCAGTGTGTGAAGTACACGACTATTTTAATAACCCCAGTCACACATGAATATATCTTTGCTCAAAGAAAAACAAGGAAACAAAACTAAAAGTATTTACAGTGTTTATAAAACAGTTAGTGCCAAAACACTTATAAAACAAGCATCCTTCTGAGAATGAAGCAGGATTAGAAACTAACCCATGAGCACAAACTAAATTAACGTCTCCTCAAAAGAATTTTACATCCACAAGAAGCAAAGCTTTGGAGAAATTAAGCTGTAAACATGATGGGGTGAGCCCCCATTCCTACATGAATATTTTCCAGCTCATTTGTGATGACCACAGGGTCCTTTTTAGCAACATGAACAAGGATGAACGGACCCATTGTCCTTAGAGCAGAACTGCAAGCAGTATGGAAGCTGTATATATTTATCTCCAGTTCCCCACGTGATCCAGGAAACAAAGCAACAACAACAACAGTAGACTAGAAGGACAAACTGTGAGAAATATGTGACTGAGCGATACTTTGGTGGAAGAACAGATTTTTCCTTTAACACTGATGTGCTAGCACTGTTTTTATTTAGAAGACAGACATTTAAAAATACAGAAGTCCATCTAAGGAACATCCACTTGTGGGCCCCAGGTGTTGGGCACAGCAACAAGTTTGAAAGACTCTAAGTCTGAATATTTTAGAAAACACATGAAAGAACAGGTTCACACAAAGAAAGAACTATTTGTCACAAAATAAACTAAGCACATTTAAAAGTGTACAGCCACTTCCAAAAACTGTTCAACTGTTCAGTCCTCCTTGACCATCCAAGCCTGCATTGTACCTCCTTGCAAGAGTCAAGAACAGGCAACAGAGATAAAGAAGCCTCAGCTTTGCTGATAACTATATCTGGCCATGACTACAAACCTTGAGCTATTCACATTTCAGAAGAATGTTTTAAACTTTTTGTTTCTCCACCAGAAGTTTTTAGATTTCAGGTCACTTCTCACAGATTGAACAATCTTTCCCCACCCCCACACCATCCCATACTTATGTTTGTAAACTTTAGAAAGTTCAAAATTATTTGCAGTAGTTAATATTTACTGGGCTCACACAAAGCTGACAGTTCTTTGCCTTTCTGGATGAAAATCTACTTTTCTTCTGTTTTTCCCAATATTCTTTTGAATCAAATAAGAATGAGAACATTATTAAATAAAATGAGGGCTGTCACTGACATATACAGAACAGGCCAGGCATTCCTGGCTGCTGGGAAGTGTCTGCTCAGTGCCACCAGAGGAGAGCTGAGACTCTGAATGATGCCTGTAAAAAAATACTCTATTCTTGCTTGTTGCAGGAGCCTCAGCACTACTTTTTAAAAAATATTTGGGCATGTTTACGAATCAAAGTGTATAAATAAAAGAGGTTTATTCTCAGAGTTGTCACTGCACATATTCTGCAGCTCATGATTCTGATTTTTTAAGTGAAAACATGCAAAATCAGTTCTAAGAGAGTCCCAGCACTGCTCTATAAACTATTCCACTATGACTGCTCAACAGCACAGTGTAATAGGTTTTTCAGTACTTGTCCAGTTCTTTTTTAATATACATTGTTCCATAATCCCATTACAAAAATCTGAAGTCAGGGCTCTAAGAAGTTTTTGCAAACAGTTTGACCAGAGTTTTGCCACCCCAAAACAAAATAGGCACAGTAGTCCTCAAAACACCCATTCTAATACAGCACAGAACTAGAAACTGCAAATGAAATGCAAATATGAAAGTAAATCTGGACCATTTACCTCCTATCAAATTAAGAAACATCTTATATGGTGCTTCTTGCACAGCTGGACTTAGGACCTGGTGGGAAGCCAGCAAGAAAAGAGGCCTGAGCCAGAAAATGGGGCTATTTGGGATTTTGTTGGAAAATTTTCAGCAGAGAAGCATCACTGTTTGCATTTTTGCAAGCACTTGGCCTCTCTTTTCATTTGTTTTGGGGGTTTTTTCCCACTGGGAAATTGATAAATCACAGAGTGGGTTTTCTGGTTAAAAAGGGCTGAACCTGAGTGTCCACAAACCTGGGTCTGTGCTCCCAAATCCCATGGGCTCTGCTCCTTGTCCATGCCTATCACACAGCACTATGAAATCATTCCAAAAGAGATTTCTAACACTGTGTGGTGCATGTGCTTTGGAGCACAAGTTTATCCCGTGGAGGGTTAACCCTGTGTTAAATCCTCTGTGGAGGGTTCCTGACACCAAGCAGTTTCAAGACAGCAGCAAACAGCAGCTTCTGTACACTCTGGAGGACAGAGAGCCAAAACCAAGAGTTAAACACAAGTTCTTCATGCTTCTTTGCTACCAGAGTGAGGATTGAAAATAGCAGTGATGATGAGTAACAACGCTGAGTATCAGTTATTGGAACGGAGCCTGACGTTTACTTAAGCGCTAATACCGTGAAATGGAACTTACTGTGGCTGCAGGAGGCAAAACAAAAGTCAGGCTGAAGTTCTGCAAGCAAGGCTGCTGTGTCTCCTTTCAGAGGAAAAGGCTGCCTGGAAGCACAGCCAGTGCTGGCAGCCTCACCTGCCTGCTCACCTGTACACCCATCTGAGCAGATCATTTCCTATCTAATCTGTGCTAATGAGTGCCAGAGAAAGCCCCGAGGCTGCCCAGCACCGGCTCATCCCACAGCCGCTGTCTGACAGCCCAAATCCCTGGAAAACATTTCCTTGGGTGTCCCCAGCCAGGCCCAGCTCATCCCTCTGCTCCCTGGCACTGGGCAGTGCAGGAGCTCTGGGTGGGTGTAAATAAATATAAATAAATATAAATAAATGTATTCCCACACCACACCCAGCAGGACAGTGCTGAAGAGTTGTGGACTCTAAGGATTGTTCTGTGCTCATCTGCTGGGATTAACTTCCAATAGGAACATCTTTTAAGCACTGGAGTGGGGAAATGTGTGAAATTGCTTTTTCTGCTTTCATTAAAAAAGTAACATTTCCTTAAATAAGGGGTTCAACACCCTTAATTAAATGAGTATAAAATTAGTAAAGAATTGGCAAAACACCAAATTTACCATGTTTTAAGACCATTTTTGTCTCGTTTGATGGGGAAGCAGAACTGTCCAAGTGATCACAACTTCATTATGCTTACAAATACTATAAAATTACTACTTCTGATTCATGGCTATATACAAAATATTCCTTCCCTGGGAGTGTTCACAACAAGCTGGATGAGGCTTTAAGCAACCTGGCCTAGTGAAAGGTGTCCCTGCCCATGGCAGGGGGGTGGAACAAGATGACCTTTAAGGTATCTTCCCACTCACACCATTTCAGGATTTTCTGAGACTGTAACACCAAAGTACATAGCCAGAAATACAGTTTTTCAGATGATTCCTTGCTCCATTATTTTACTTTTAAAAAAAAGTTTCTATTAAGATTTTTTAATGGTCCATTAAAAAATATCATAAATTAAGAAAATACAGCACAATACATCTTCTCTGCTTAAAACAAAACTCGCAATATGTAATAGATTAAAATGGCATCAACTCCCAATTGCAACATCACCCTAAATTCCAGCTGAATAAAAACAACTTTACAACTCCCCTTCTTGCCCTCTACCACCAACAGGCCTATGCACTCCAGAAAGAGCATTGCTTCCTAACCATTTATTGCATTTACAGGGAAGAAGTTCTACAGCAACAGAAAAATTGTGTGACTATACACAGAAATCACAACTGAAATGAGATGCAACTGGAAATGTAAAGATCACCCCAAGCCCAAACTTGAAAAGATGGCCTTGAGATTCCAAAATCATTCCATTAAGTATGATAATTTCTTTGGTCACTAATAATTTTAGTTCTATGTTGCAAGTGCTGCACAAACTTAATTTCTGGAAATTTACTGCAACTGCCCTGCTTGTGCTATTGACCCATCCCAGATCCACTTGGAGCTTCAGTTTAATCCATCACTGAAAATTCCAATCGCGGCTTTGCACTCCCAAAGAGGAGAATTTATCATGCAGCTGCTTCTGGTGTTTGCATCTATGGCCATACCTTACTGCAAAATACCAAATGTGCCATGATTTACAGGGACTTACAAAGTTGTTATGGAAAATCACTGATCTCAGCACAAAATTTACTTGCCTACAACCACCAAAATGATGATAAAACTAAGACCATTTTACTTGCTTGACAAAAATAAGCTGCTCTCACTAGCAAAAATTCAAAAACACTTCATAAAGCTGGCAGCAACCAGGATGTGTATAATAAAATACATGGATTTACAACAAAAAAAATTACTTAAAATACTTCTTATTTAACTGTTTATTAAGTTACATGTAATCCTGAGAAAAGCACACTGGCTCAAAACTTCCCGGTGAGTAACAAAGTGCACTTGGGCAGCATGAGGAGATAAATGAATCTGATAAAAATTTAACATGCAGATTCCTCAAAGCAACTGCTCAGGGTTATTGCATAATAAATTCAAATAACAAAAATATGAGAAAAATAATAGTTTTTAGCACTAAAGCTAGAAACTAGGAATACCAGGCTTGGTGTTACAAAAGTACCTTATCACTGGAGCCAATATATGTTTTTCTGTTTCACTGAAATCCTGACCAATAATGGAAATTGTCACATATAATCCATCTTGACATGTCCCATCTGTGAGCATCTGCCTCCAGGTTTTGGGATACTCGAGTCTCACACTTCAAAATCACACCAGAAGAGACACCAAACTTGGAAAACAAGGAACAAAAAGGAGAGATGCAGAGGAAATATCCTCCCTAAAAAAAAAAGATATGTCAGTTAAATTCTCAAGCTGATCCACTATCACCAGTCCAGAATTTGGAGAATAGTGCTTAAATGCACATAATATTTACTGTGTGAAAAATGCAAATCACTTGAATACCCAACCACTGGATAGAGAGGCTTTTCTTAAAAACAATGAAAGAATTCCTACTAAGCAACTCTTGCAAAGTGTCCTCAAAATATGTGGGCTGGTTTATCAGAGCAAAATTCTGCTACATTTGCATGACACTGGAATACTGTACACTTAAAAATGAAGGCTTCTCTATCATTTACCAACCAGAATAAGTCCAGATAGAAGCAAAATGACAAACTACCATTTCTACCACAGATTCTGAATTCTTGATAGGCCCTAAATCTCTAGGGATGCCATAAAAAATAAAAAGCGCACCAATTGAGCAAGGCAGTAATTTTAATTCAGCTACATCAGACACTGCAGGCTTTACCTAAATGAGCAAAACTTGAGCTTTTCCAGCAAGCCATACCTCCTTTTTATTAAAAGAAACATCAATGATAGGATTTCCTTTCATATGAAAGCAGCATTTCAAGAGCCCTTGAACAGCCAGCAATGCAGCTTCATGACAAAGCCCCAGCCTGCAGCAGCCGTGTGCTTTGAGAGACACCAGGGCAGCTCCAAGGTGCAGGGAGCTGCTGCCACTGGTACCAGTGAGTGCTACCCCACCTACCCCTTCACACCTCTGCCCCAGCACCATCAGCAATCCAAAGGTCACTGCCAGTGGTTGAGAGAAAACCCCACTGCTCAATAACCCAGCTTGCTTTTCTAAACACGCCAAGAAATAAAAGCTGCTCTGAAGGACGGGGCAGGCAGACATGCGTTTTCAAAAGGCCACCATGTGCTCAGAGGAGCTCTTTTTCTCCATTGTGCTCTCTGAACACAATGTGATAAGTGAACACAGATGTACCAGTGACATTTGGGGGTGTCCAGCTCCAGCAATCCTGCACACGCTGCCGCTGCCCGGGAAAGCCGCAGGGAACACCAGGCTGCCGTCGATGGCTGCTGTGCAGGCACCGTGGGAACAGCACAGCCCCAGAGCACTGAAACTTTTGCTTTCAGAATTATTACTCCTGGGCGTGAGGAACTGACCCAGATGGTTTCAAAATTTGCCAGGAAACAATATTACAATACTCAGTTTGAAAGCTCTTCCTCCCACTAGGCTAAAAAGCCTTAGAAGAAGCTACTTAGTAAACTTTGGTTCCCCCTTGGAGTACCAGTATCAGTTACCTGTATGTGCCTAGCATGATGTAGGTACAGCTACCTTTGTAAATAAGACTAGCAGAGAGTGCTCTCCTACACAACAAAAAGCCAGGAATAACTAATTACAACAACAGAAACATTTCCGAGCTCTCCGCGAGCCAACTTCTGATCTGTGGATAACAATGATAACTACTTGTCCAGACAAACCATAATTTTTCAAGAAAGTTCTCAGATAAGATAATCTTGAGCCTAAATGTTGATTTTATTTCCTACCACTGTTTTCACCCTGATGACTCCTACTTTGCAGCTTTGCATGTATTCACACGGCTTGTGTTTATCTGTATGTACATGAACACACCCAACCAAAATCCCGAATCGCCGTCAGTCTGGTACACGTCCCAAGGAGGGAAAGCAGGCAAATTCAGTGAAGAGCCCTTTTCCCCCCACTTCTTAACTCTTCAAACAACCCTGGTGTTGCACCCTGGAGAAGTGGTTAGTCTCACTGAAAACTACCGGTTACACTGTGATCCTGCGCCAGCGGCAAATCACTCCGACTGCCCTGGCACCATCATTTAAAGTCATTTTCCATTTAAAGACTCTCACATCAGCGCCAGCACAGCCTTTCATTACCCATCCCACTTAATACCCACAATCTCTCCACAGCTCACTCGCTCGGTCTCCACTGCCCAGCAGCACACAGAGAGCGATGTGTGGATTATTGGGATTCCTAATGCTTCTCTCCCCGCTGGCCGAGCACGGAGCTCTTGGCAGCCTGCCTGACCCGCAACACGTGTGGGTTTGTCAGCCTAATGCACTCTGTCATCTGCACAGGCTCGGGCCGAGGCAGGCCCCAGGCTCCCAACACTTCCAGCTACTTCACTTCCCAGCCCTGGTGGGAAAGGAGCTGCAGAAGTGAGGGTCTGGGTGTTTGCCACCGTTTGATTTCTGTGAGGTAAGAACAGCAGCATCCAGCACAATTCCTTTACCCAAAGGCTGGAGAGTCAACACCAGGCTTTCTCGTACAAAACATCCGTCCTTGCTTGACTGTTGTCTTGCAATGACTCAAAATCTGCACATCAAGAATATAGATCTGAGTAATTTCTTTTTATATGACCCACTTTCTGTTAAACTAAATAATGACAGTGAAAATTCAAAGCCACAGACTCAAAAATTATTTGAGATCAAGTCACTTGCCACTAATTAAGTTTAAGGTTTTGTTGTTAAACTGTCCCTAGGCTTGCCAATTAGTCAGGACAGAAAGAAATGAGGCTTGGGCATTTCTCTGTAGAAAAGATATACTGAGGTATTTTTAGGTGTGAGACAATGCATCAGCCCTGTAAATCCCACTGTAAATTCTGACAGGATGAATATACAACAGGAAATACCATGCAACGTGCAAATAGCAAATAAATGCAAATTTACCATCATGTGTAACTAAGAAGTGTAACTAAAAGTGAAACTTGTTTGTAGATGAATGAAATACAGAAGCCGTCAGAGATCTTACTTGGAAATTGAAGAAAAGAATACTCAGAACACAGCTGAAGTTTCATTTCCTCTGTACAACAAAAGAGAACAGAAAGCTCAAGAAGAGCACATGGCACATCCTCTACAATCTCCTCAGACAACACACACTGCCCTGACACACCAACACTTTCTACTTTATATCTGATGTCATGTTACAGAGATTTTGTGAATTATATGAGCAGGGAAAGATAAAACTACCAACTATGTAACTAAATACAGGGATTTTTAGACAACATAATTTTTTTTTTTTAATGCTAAATAATAACAGTTGTTTTAGACTAGCAAACATGGTAACAAAACTTGTTTTGTTAACAAAACAACTTTGTTACTGTGTTTGCTAATCTAAAATAATTGACTAAGCTATAATGGGTTGGGTTCTGGTTCAAGTGAATCATCCAGCTCCCAGCATCACAATACCCAGACACTTCGATCTCAGGTGTACTTATTTAGATACCCCTTGGTTAGGGTTTATTTCCATTTAACTACAGGGGAAGGTTTTTGGAGCTCTGGGACCACACCCCACTGGTGATGCACATCTATCAGATCAGAGAAATTACTCGCTTCTGGAGATTTACAAAAATGACTCGGTGGGATTCTACTATGTTATGCTGCTTCTTCCTCTAATTTCTTACTGGATTTGTTCAGCTAAATGCTTATCACTAGAATTTCCAAGTTAAAGCAAGCTAAAAACAGAACCTTGTTTTTACTCGAACGCATGGCGGAAAACAGAGTTGAGCAACCACTTCCTAAGGAGCTCCTGCCCGCACTCTGCACAAAACTGGGGAGGAAAAGAGCACAAGCTTTGGGTTAGCATAACTTTGTGAGCAATTACACACATATGAACCATCTAGAGGAAAAACAAGAAAATATTTTTTATCACCATCTCTTTTCATAATGCCTGGAGTCACTTAGAGCAGCAGCAAGTGCCAGGATTCAAACCAAACAAACCTCCCCCATCTGTCTGCACTGCCTACATGAGACAGCCCTGCCTGTTCCTGCCATTCCTGCTTCCCAAATCCACCTATCCCCCCTTGATGAACCCACAAAGCCACAGGGGCTGGCACCAGTGCATTGGCGGCTTTGTCATTCACAGTAAACAGTGAGGAAGGTTCTGAGTACTGAAGCCCCAGAATGAGTATTTAGAGTATTTACAGCCTGACCTGGAATCTAAAATGTCTAATAACATCTTTAAAAGCTGAGTAGCAACTTGGAAAAACATGCAGGCTTAAGCTGACTGCTTGAAATGGATCACTTCTACTAAAAACACTGGGGTATGTGCGGCAGGAAAGGTTCAATCAACCCCTCCATCTGCAGTAACACAAATTTTTGCTTTTCCACTAAGTTTCCTCAGAAGAAATTGAAAGCAATCAAACACCACAAAAAAACACATGGAAATTATCATTATGGCACAAAAACAAAAGCAGAAAAGCTTTTATGTGTCTCCTTTTAACAAAAGAAAGTCCGCTTGACTGACTTGAGCCCACGCCCCGAGGCAGGGGCTTGGTTTGGTTTTGTTTCTGTTTATTTCACAGTTTCCCTGTTTATTCAGCTTCTTCCCTCTCCCGGTGGCAGCCAGGGCAGCACGGGCAGGAAGCTCCATCCAAAACCAACAAGCAGCCCTTGATCCTGACAGCCACTCCATGTGCTCTAAACACAGATAGCCAGTGTCCTTGGGAACCTGGAAAAAGCTTCAAGTCTCCTCTAAAGGAAAAGGCAGCAAATCACCTCAGAGCTTCCTTGAAAAGAATTCCTGTGTTTGAGCCCAAGTGTCACATTAAGCTCAAAGAAGGTGGTGGAGGTGAAGAGGGAAAAGCCAAGGAGTTACACAGTCAGAGCCTGATGTAGCTTAAATGCCACTCACATGGTGGTTAAAAATCTACCTGAGTGAGCTGGAAGAGAATCCTCTGCTTCTTCCCTGGAGGCTGCAGGCATTTCCCAGAGATGCTGCTGCAGATACCAAAGGCTTGGGAAGCATCTGGCTTCCCTGCTCACAGACAAATGCACTCCGGTGGTGTTTCAGACATTACATCTACAATGAAGTTAAACCTCAGTGACACCAATTCCACCAGGTTCAAGCAAACTTCTCTGCCTTACACAGGCAGTGGACAAGCCTCCTTTCAAAGGGCCCACAGAGAACTGGAAAAATTATTCTAAATATTTCATTCATTATTGCAATCACAGCATCTCTTAAATTCTTTCAACCTAGGTAAGAAAGACATTCTTATATCAGCTGGGCTGATTTTTGTACTGATGTGAACTTTCCCGTTTTCACAGCTGTTAGGAACAGCCCACCCACTCCCCAGGTAAGGTTCATCCAGATGCCTCAGGACAGAGCAGACTGCAAGGCAAACACTCCTGGAAAAGCAGGAGTGAAAGAGGCTGTGAATAACCAATACCTGCCTACCCACTGAAGCACACTAATTATAGAGAATAATTGAACAACTGCTTTCCTTACTCAGGGAGGTGCAGATAAGAGGCATGGGCCTGCTCATACCTCAGATGGGAGTTTAAAGTGCTCTCAGCTGGCAGCAATGCATAGAAAAAAGTCACCGGCTGTGACAATTCACAGCTTCATTTTAAGTCTCTTTTGTTCAAGTAACTCCTCCACTCAGACATATTACATGAAACAACCCTTCCTCAACTAAACAGATTTATTCAAGGCACACAGCTACAACCTGAATGTAAAACCCACAAGGCCCTTGGTGTTGGGAAGCAGCCACACTGTGTTTTAATGCTGTGGAGTTAAAGGTGGAAAGGGGACCAGGGGTCTGGTGGCTCCCTACAACCCCAGCAATACCTCACTGTATCAATTCGTTCTATTTAAAACCAGATTCTCAGGGAAACTCAAAAACAAAGCCATGCACCAGCCTGCAGAGGAAAGGGAGAGATGTCTACAAAATCTGTTGCTTCAGGACACGCACAAACATGTGAAAAATGACCTAGAACTTAGGGTAAGCAGCAAATCCTTAAATGAGATGTAAAGCACGGTATGAGAGATTTCATTTAAGTAGTTGTTTACTAGCAACATTCCAGGAAAAATGTATTTCAATTAACAGACCTATGGTGATTTTATCCACAGCCTGTCCACTCAATCAGTGTTCCTTGGAACTGGATGCATGGTGGGAATTGAATCTCTTTGTGGGAACAGGTGTGAGCATTTGCTGAAGCTGCTGTGTGCAGTTCTGCATTACCTCTGTTCCAACACAACACAACCTTCATTAAAACCTCTCTTCATTAAAACATCTCAGTTGTGAGATTTTTGTGCCACTTGCTGCCTGAATTTGAAAAAAAAATAACACCTTTTTCTATAATACACTTTACACAGAGACTAAAAAGAGACTGCTTGCATAACAAGTCTTATGCAATTTCCCAAATAAATTTTTACCTTTGTATGGGGAAAAGATTATGATCACTTGAAGATTTTCAAGGCTGCAGATTTGGCTTCAAAAGCTAAGAGTCCACATGCAATTCAGAATCTTACTGATAATTATTGCCACCACATCAGCACCCAAAGATCCCATCACAAACAGTCCCCCACTGTGTAACAACAAAAGACAAGCTGATAAAATACACAATTTACCACCAGAGTATAGTCTCTCAAGAAGAGGCTGACACCAGCTAAAGAAAAACAAAACCAAAAAAAGATCAATAAAACACAACTTTATGAACCATCTTCAGCCTGGAGTACTTTGCCAGAACAAATACAGTAGTGAGTGTCTCATGTGGAAAGCCTACACTAAGAAAAAAGCCCACTAAAATACCATGCAACTGAATGATCAGCATGAAGATGTTTAAAAAACAAACAGCCTTCACACTGTAAACAAGCAGGTATTTTAAGTCACAAACAATCCAAGTAACTCAGAGAACAAAAACAAAAGTAAATAATGAAGCCCAAGCAGCAGCACAGAGGAAAATAAGGAACTTGTCCAACAGAAATTTTGACAAATATTTTCACAGGTCTGAAAAAAGTTTTTCTTCTCCTTGACTTTTTGTGTTGTTTTTGTGACTTGGCCTTTTCTCTGCACTGGTGTTTCCCCTCAGCCCCCAGTGCTGTGGAACAGCAACAGCCTCGAGCACCAAGCCCTGCTCCAGCTGCTGCTCCAAGCAGGAATCTCAAACCCCCACCCAGGGCACAACTCAGCCTTGGAGCTGCACTGGGAATATGCTGGGAGTGATCCAGAAAGGAAAAGAAGCCTTCAATTCCTTTCCATTGCAAACTGCAGAGGTGCACTGCAAGTTTCAGATCCTGGAAGCTCAGGGTATTTGCAGCAACAGCCCCAGCTGGGTATCAGGGAGCAAAGGGGGACATCAAGCCTGGCAGAGGCAGCATCCATCCCACCAGAAACTACAGACATTAAATGGCACTTTCACAACTGAGCTAATCAGCCTCATTCCAAACAGGAGCTGCATTTATCATCTCAGAACAGCAGGCTTTCTTCTTAATTATCCAAGGTCAGTGGCAGTGAATATTGAGCAAACTGACTTGGGGAAACAATGCAGATAGAAACCAGGAGGGCAGGCAACCTTACATTTGATTAGCAGTAGCATTCCAGTTTAAAATAAAGTAGCTCTTTTTAGAGAGGAGAATTACTTTCTAATTAACCACCAATCAATCACCAACCAACCAATCACCAATCACACTTGATAAGGTACCTTTTTAGAAACAGAAATACTAAGTTCTGTACAGAAAAATTCTCCCTTTTTCACACAATCACTAAGTTGGAATAGACCTTTAAGACAGAGTCCAACCCTGCAGTGCCAGGTCCAGCTCTAAACCATGTCTCCAAACACCACACCTACACATCAGCTAAGAGAAAAAAACATTTTTAGGTGATGGAGTGCAAAGGTTTAAGACAACTGAAGTGTTCAGCAGTCAGCTAAAGGAAGAAAATTACATTAATTTTTTATCAAATTCGCCCAGAATTAGAGCAACACCTCAGAATTTTGATAACCATCTCCGTGCATAAGCTATTCACAGACTTTAATACAAAAACTTGAAAGCATTACACCTCCAATCCAACCCCTACAAGACAGGAGGTCTGAGGTGCACAGACTCACCTGCTGCCTTGCAGAAATGCACAGCTTTGCCTGACAGGTTTGAGCTTGTCACAAAGCAGAAATTACTCTGGAAGGCTCAATAGCCATTTCAGCTCCCCTAAAAACACAAGTGGTTAAGGGCTGACAGGTACTGCATAGCAGAAAGGTATTGCATAATTGCCCTGAAATGTCTATTCAAAAACTCCACAACAGAAATGAGCATTATTCTCAGCAGCTGGGGAGTTTTTCATGTGGCATCCATAATTACACAGCAGCCAAAGATTTCTGCAGACACAGAGGCAAAGAATAGTTCCAACAAGCCTAACATGAGCAATGCTCTGGGGTTGACCAGGGCCTGATGGGAAGGGAAGGGAAGGGAAGGGAAGGGAAGGGAAGGGAAGGGAAGGGAAGGGAAGGGAAGGGAAGGGAAGGGAAGGGAAGGGAAGGGAAGGGAAGGGAAGGAAGGGAAGGGAAGGGAAGGGAAGGGAAGGGAAGGGAAGGGAAGGGAAGGGAAGGGAAGGGAAGGGAAGGGAAGGGAAGGGAAGGGAAGGAAGGAAGGGAAGGGAAGGGAAGGGAAGGGAAGGGAAGGGAAGGGAAGGGAAGGGAAGGGAAGGGAAGGGAAGGGAAGGGAAGGGAAGGGAAGGGAAGGGAAGGGAAGGGAAGGGAAGGGAAGGGAAGGGAAGGGAGCAGAAAGCTGCCTCGTGAGGGAACTGACACATCAGCAACAAACCTGCCCTGACCATAATGGTCCTGGGACAAAAAGCATCACCCCTAAATGCAGAGTGGTCCTCAGGCAATGCAGGGATTGCACAGGGCTGTGTTCCTTTCCAAGTTACATCCTGGCTTCCTAAGCTTGTTGGGTACATTATATAACTATTAATTACATTGCTGTTCGGCGTGCTTTTAACTGCAATGATTCAAACTGCTTCCAGGAGCTCACTAATCCAAAGTACAATCCTCTTGACAGCAACTGACAGATTCAGAATATTCAGTTCTAGCTGAAAGGAAGACAAATCAAGCCCCTCATCTGTCTGCTGCAAAAGGAGCCAACATTCCTGCTGACCAGACGCACAGCTCCATCAGGGGCTGGGACACGCTGTCCACAGGACAGCTCTGGGCAGCAGCAGGAGCCAAGCTCTGCTAACACAGCAAAGGAGGATTTCTCCCCAATGGCCACCTTCACATTTATAGGGAAAAGAGAAAATTGGGTCTGGTTTGCATTTTCTCAGAGGCATTGAAAGGTTTCAGCCATCAGCTCCTGGACCCAGCAGACCCCCTCCTTGGACAAGGGCTCTGCCTGTGCTGTTCCCACTGCCAGCCAGGACCTTCCCTGCAAGCTCCAACACAATTCCACATGCATTATTTATCCCTCCTGCTAAGTCATGCAGTGAGATAATTACTTAACTATTCTAATGATATTTTGCAGTGGCTGTACTCTGTTATACTGATTTTCATGAGCTTGCTTTTGCTGCATGCTTTGAGAAAAGAGCATATTTTCCTGGAGTATAAAAAAGCCCAAGTTTGATTCATTTCAAGCCTAAGAGCTGGATGTCAAAAGTGAATTTTTAGAATTATCAATGTATTCCTAATTAAAACAATATTAGTATATTATTTGATTTCTGCTGTATCTGCTAACAACCACAGAAGACATGTTTATTCATTAATCTAATGTAATTTGAAAATAGTTATTAACAATTTGTACATGTTAATGACAAAGTTTTTCCTTCTAATAGAATGATGTTTTCCTTTTAAAAGTCTTCAAGACTTCAGTTAGCATAATTACCAAACATCTGAAAGCTGAGAGATTGGCAACATTTTTATTAGCAAACTTAAACTCAAGTCAAGGCATATTTGCATGTCTTGCTTACCACCACATTAACCTTCACTGGGATAAATGCTCATCTTCAGAATCAGAGAATTCTTACCATAAAACACTTTAGAATCAGTTTTTTCTGTATACTCAACATGATGTAAGCTACACAGCAGAGCAATTAGACAATTATTTATGTCTCCCTACCCCCAGGATGCTCTTCAGGCTATGCATGATTCAAGGAGCACTCGCAGCAGTTAACAGCATTTCAAAAAATTCAACAGTCCCAGTAGTTCAGAACTGGTTGGAAAACTTTTTCTGCCTGAAGCCAGCAATTCTTCCAGGAGGAACTTGACTTTAAAAGCTGTTAACAATAATACCCTGAACTGGAACAAGCAGGGAAAGCAGCAAGTCACGATAATCAAGCTGTCTTACCTACTAATAATCTGCTGGGTACACAAGCAAAGACAGGGCTACAACTCCAGGGAGAGGGAATGCAATCTTTTTGATACAAGTGAGCACGTAGATCAGGCTCATTGAAAACTGTAGCTCTGCAAAATTTGGTGAATCTCTTGGGTTTTTGTTACATTCTGCTTGAAAACAAGAAATCTTTGGTCACAGAGGTCTTTTCTTTAAAAAAAAAACAAACCCAAAAACAAACAGAAAAGAACCAGATCCAGAATTGCAGCAGTCTCAGTCTGTTCAGACTTTAGAGGCTCCAGAAGACCAAAGAGAAGTCTGAGAAGTTCTCTGCTTACATGGACACAGAAAATGCTGTTTCCTGAAGTCTTTGTTTAGAGCTTTATTCAACACATTTCTCAAATCTTTTTTATCTATTAAAAACATCTACTTGAACAAACAGTCTTGGAAAAAAAAAAGCAAGATCACAAAAGACAACCATGTTAAGTTTCATGTCAACTTATTCCCTTTCTTCTCAGTGCCTCAATCCCAGAGGCCTGATCCAGCCCTTGCAGCTGACAGCAAAGTGCTGTGCTTCTGCAGCCTCTGGAAATGACTCAAAAAAATCAATGCAAGGAGCAAAAGGTCACATTCTCCCCAAGCATCAGCTACCTGTTGAACCAAGGCAGACCTGCAGATGCCAGCACACTCGGAAATAGAGCCACCAACTGTTATTAAACTCATTTCCAAGCACAATGTCTGTATTCCCACAGCCGTGACTAAATAAACCTGCTCCTCACACTACACCTTTGTGGGGAAAAAAAACCAAACCACTCATGCTTGTGACAGCTTTTATAAACAAGTAAGTGCAGTACACAGCTGTACAACTTCAGAGTTTTGAATTCAGAGTGCCAGTGGGAAAGTTAGTCTGGCTTAAAACTCGAAAAAATGGCAAGACAGGAAAAACTAGAGAGATGGAAATAAAACCAAACTACTGCTCCGTGCTATCCTTCACTGTCCCTGCCCATTAGGGAAAACCCTGAGAACTGTAACAGGTACATTATTACAGATCTTTTCCCATTACTGGCTTGACATGCTGGGCCAGTGGCAGCACAATTCCTCTTTCAGGCACAAGAAGTGAGATTGTCCTCATGTTTTACATCTTTGTCAGTGCACAGGCTGAACATGAAGCTGTGATCTCCCATGCACTCACAGAGCACACATGATATTCTGCCCATGTTCTGTTGTCATTGATTTTTCTATCAATTTGTTAAGTTGTAATTGGAAAAATAATCATCCCCTTCATAGAGACAGAACAGCTTTTCCTCACCAGAAAGTTTCTCTGTTGCTTTTTTGAATGCTGACTCAGGTGTCTGAGCCCAGCAGTGTAAACTCCTGGTGTGCACTTGTACATTCCCAGCTGATGGAAGCCAGGATCCTCATGGAACCCTTCAGAGGTTCTGAATGCAAATGTGTGCTCCCAGCTGGCAGAGGTGCTGCCAAACTGTCACTGCCAATAAATCATCTCATGAAGTTTAACATTTCAGTCTGAGCTCTGCTGCTCCAGCCCATCCCTGTGCAGAGTCCCATGGATGCATGGCTCAGATGCATCAGATCTTCTTGACCTCAGAAGTTAAGCAACTCACAACTAACTTGACTCACATCCGGCACTAAGTACTCCTAATTAATGACTCTTAATTGCTGCCAGAGCCCTGTATTCCCACACCCATGACAAAGCATGCTCTGCTAACCCCTATGTAAAATTGCACAACTCTGACAACCCCATGCCTTTAGTACCACACAGCTGAGCCATTCCTCTCCAGGAGCAAAGACATCACTGCACACAAGAGAAAATAAAGGTACAAAAAGTACCCAGCACACCATTCCAGCAGCTCAACACCACTTGCTTTCTGCCTGCCCTTGCTCTTTTTTTTTTCAACCATTATCTATACAGTTCAGAGAAAAGAAGATAAACACTGTTTGTTAAGTCTGACTTCACATGCAGTTTTGGAGAAGACATTTCAGAACCTAAAGTGCTTCCCAAAAATGAACTTTACATTCTACAATTTTTATGTGGACTTCATAGTGCATTTACTTTACAGACAGGTAAATGTATGCAGGTGAGTTACTTAAATGTGCAGATTCATAGTAAGTTAAAGCTTTTTTGGGGGAAAAAAAGCTATGTCCAAGCTGCCAGGCCCCTGCTCACAGTGCTGGAGGGTACAGAAACACCCACCAGCCACTGGGAACAATACTTTCCTCCCAACATTTCCAGCTTCTGTGTGTGCCCTGTTGGAACTGACCATCTCTGGACACACACTGTGCTTACCCAAGGTTTGCAGCCTTGTACCCCACAACAGGAGCACTCCTGCCCACCTTGAGGGAAGTCCAGGCTTGCTGCTATGGGATCACAGCTGTGCTCCCAAGAGCCCAGAAAGGAGCAAAGCAGCCATGGAGGTTAACTCACCCTCCCTGGGCACAGCTGGGTGATGCCCAGCACACCAAGCTAACCTTGAGCCCAGTGCTGCTGCCACACACCAGCACAGCCCCAGCTGTCCCTGCACAAGCCACCCTCCCTCCCTCCTTGGTGCTCTGACAGAATCCCAGAGCCACCAGACTGCTGCAGTAACTTCTGCTACCCAAGGGCTCCCCTTTCAACACCTCTCCTCCAATTAAGACCCCCTGCCCTTCAAATCAGCCAGCTGCCTGTCTCTTCTCCACCACTCAAGCTGCTTGTGTGTAAAACCAATAAGACACACACAATTCCCCCAGAATAATTCACCATTTTTACGTGATGCGGGTTTACAAATTTTTAAGACTATGCTCAATCACAAACATTTCCTAAAGCTTATGAAATATTTCTGTTAAATTGATCCACGCCCATAGATAACAAATGAAAATGGTTTTATTCCTCCTCAAGGCACCTGTAATAACGGAGCAATGGCAGCAAACAGGCAGCAAGCAGCTCCCTGGCCCTATTAGCATTACAGAGGGAAGCCTCCCCTTCTGCTGCTAATGATGTGCTCTACCCTGCATCCCCAGGAGACAAATGACTGCACTGCCTGATTGACTCCATCACAGGGCCACCATCCATCAATGTATTGCCTCTCTTATTGAAATCTCATCTCAGGAAGAGAAAGTGCTCGGTGCCACTTCCAAAAAAACAGTGAAAGCACTTTCAGAATAAGAGCTCCAAGATATATAATGAGAGCCAAATATTTCAGCAGAGACACACATTTCCAGCAATCTGAACAGATCAGCATGCTTTGTCCACCCAGGACAAGTAAGATTTACATCCTTCTGCTAAACTAGATCTTTTTTCTTTTTAATTAAACAAAGGAATGAAACACGTCCCATAGACATAAATTTCTTGATCAAATTATAACACAGACAGTGAATATAATCATACAGATTAAAAATGGCATCCTGAGGATATTTAGCTAGCTGACTTGCTAAAGGGTGAATTCCAGCATCTCTCACACAGGCTGAAATCACATTAACATCATACAAGCTCCACTGTCACCTGCAAACAGAAGTGAAAAAAAAATATAAATCCTTCCATGTATTTATTTACTACATAGACAACAAAAAAATCAACCAAACACACAAAAACACAACCCTCCAAAAAGCCCAAAAAACCAAAAAAGAGCCATTCTATTCCATTAATAAATACCCCTATAATGTATAAAACACTGCACATGAGACTGGGGTGCAGGGAGTAACCCACACTCTCCACTCATTGGGAGCAGTTTTCTGATTAACCTTACACCACTGAAGCCACCAAATCCCAGCAGTTCTGCACCCTCTGTCCACCTCCCCAAATGGACCACGTGAAGCAGCACATGAATTACCCAGCCACAGTTCCACATGCACAAAAATAATTTAGTTCAGATAAAATATTTTAGATTATGATCAGTCTCACTTCTGTCTACTCAAAAATATAAATCTGAAGAAGACAGCTTTATCTCAGGCAAGATATTTCGTCTCACTTAGCACCTCTGCATGTTACAAACAATTCATTATAACTCTGAAATCCCCATAAACAATCTGCTCGAGAAAACATGTCTAAACATTTATTCCTTGTTTAGCCCTAAATAAAATCCAAAACTGACTTGTTTTGCTTCCATTTTATTTAAAGACGACCAATCTGGTAAGATCCTAAAACTAAAGTTTTTGGAACTTCTGAACAGAGAATTACAGAAGGGTCTGGGTTTGAAGGGATTCTAAAGATCACCTTGTCCCAACCACTCTGCCCTGGGCAGGGACACCCTCCACTATCCCAGGGTGCTCCAAGCCCCATCCAACCTGGTCTGGAACAGTTCCAGGGCTGGGGCAGCCACAGCTTCTCTGGGCAACCTGAGGCCAGGGCCTCACCACCCTCACTATGAAGACTTTCTTCCTAATATCTACTATAACCCTGCCCTCTGTCCAGTTTGAATCCATTCCCCTTGTCCTGTACCTTCACACCCTTGCAAAAATTCCCTCTCTGAATTTTCAGTACCTTGATCCTTGTGGCATAAGGGTGTGCTCCACAATCCCAGGCCAGTGTCTTATAGAAGATCACATTCAGTTCAAATCAGGTCTCCTGGTTTCATTATCCATATTTTAGATCCCTACAAGCCCTTTTCCTTATGAATTTTTACTATTATTTAACAGAAGACTGGCTGGGGGTGTACTTTGAACTTTCAGAAACACAGAGAGAACTTCAGGAATAAAATACTATCCAAGCAATATCCAGTTTTAAGCAATTATTTTGGGAGAACGGGAGATTCACATATTTGGAATACAATGAGTTAGTGAACAGTCAAACAAAACCCAGTGGGCCAGCAAAGAGAAGTGATGCTGTTCTCTCTCACTTATATTTGAGCCAGTCAGAATTACTATCTTTGCCATGTTTAACAGGCAGTGATTTTGCTGGTGCACCAATTAGCACTCTGCTACAAAGAACATGCTCCTAATTAATAGCTGGTTTATGGGAAGAGCAATGTTAAGGATCTGGTTGTACCTCCAGATGCAACAAAAAAGTGCAAAAAGGAGCTCTGCTTGATGTAAAGGAAATCTGTCTGCACAGAGACAATCAATGTATTTAGCATATGCCAGCTGTAAAAGGAACTTACATAAACGTAATGGAGGCATTTCCACATTATTTCTGTTGTATCCTGTAATCCTGGACATCTGCTTAGGGTAGCATGGATGGGCTACTCAGTGTTCTTTGTCTTTTTAAAGTGGCAGTAAGGGAAATTTGCCCTTACCTGTCTGAAACAACTTCAAATAAACACTCATAAACCCTCCTGTAAGGCCTCTTCCCTCTGGAATGGCCAAATTTTCCTTTTACCTTGTGAAGAAATAGTGCAGTGCAAAGAGAGAAAGTACAGCTGCAAGACACAGGCACAGAGAGAGTTTGTATAAATCCTGTTTCAGGTCAGAGCTGTGCATTACAAAACTCCAGCACACCTTGCCAGTGACCTACATTGCAGGACTGGAACCCACTAACCTACAGAACCACCTGAAATCCCACAAAATAGGTCAGTGGGTTTCCTCCTAAGAAGAATTCCCCAGACAAGGAGAGATGCACATGAAATAAAGGACAAGCAGAGCACATGCTCTGCCTGATGCAGGAGCTGTGTCTCACTGTGCTGCCATATTCCTGCAGACAGCAGGACTCCCCAGAAGTGCTGTGAACTTCTGTGTCCCTCACCAAGGGACCCTGGAAGGACCTGTCTGTTCAAGAAGAGTGGAGCAGGAAGAAAAGGAGCAGTGGCACAGCAAGGAACAGTAAGCCAGCGCAGCTGGAGTACAAGTGACACCTGATTCAAGATCAGCAGTGAACTCGGCTGGAGTTATGGCAGGGGTGCCCAAGTTACAGCTCACAAGGCAGGTGTAGCCAGCCAAACAACCCATCCAGCCCACAACACACTTCTTGTCTCCTCTCACCCCTCAGGAGGGTCTTGGGTCTCATACATTTTTTTCAGGGACCTAAAAGTTCAGCCAAAACAGAGTCCCAGAGTGCTGCACGCTGCAGGGGAACACCAACACTGAGCACACTCAGGATGCCACAGGGAACCACACTGTGCATCCACCACTTCCCTCCTCTCAGCTATCACTCTGGGCAACACTGCACACTGCCTTATTTCCAGTTCAACCAATTCCTCTTAGCAGACAAACCCCACATCAGGGTGCAAACACACCCACCAGCGCTGCAAAGGCAGCAGCAGCTGATGGCAACGTGAAACAATCAGGGCAATTAAGAAAGGCATGCAGAGAAAGTTGCTCTGCATTCCTCTGCCTACCAGTTCCCCACAAGGACCTGTGGGGAGCCAGGGGTCAGCATCCCAGTGGACTCCACGTCTGCTCACAGCAATAAAAGAGAGCTGCATGCCCTCTCCTCCTACACACACACACACACTTTGATTTAGATTCCCATCTCCCAGAAAAGCAGCCTATGGAGGAAGGGAAAAATGAATAATATCCACACTGCATATTATCAGTGATGCATTAACACGCTCAGTGTCACAGTTTATCCATTAGATCTTCAGAGAGGCTCCACAAGAAATCAGAGATTAAATCCTGCCACCCACAATTAACCTGAACGTACTCTACATAAATATTATCAACTCCCCTTTCTCATGCTGAAGATTTTATTATTTCTTTTAACCAAAAGATCTTTTATCCTAATAAAAGAAGGAAAACAACCAGGTACAGCTATTGTTACTTAGTAGGACATTCAGAAAAAACATGATAGAAGCAAAGTGAGTCTCAGGAACCACCATACTCCCTATTGAATTTGCCACCCACAGCTTCTCAGGTACCCAAATCTGACAACCATAGCAAAGGGGTATTGCCTTGGTGCTGCACGTCAACACTGAGGATTCTCCCTGCTGAGAATGATTTCCCAGAGGTGCTGAGATCTAAGAGAAATCCTGGGGTGATGGTAATGAGATCATTAATCAGAGCCAAACACCGCAGAGAGCAAATCAGGACACAACTCTCACTTCTTTCAAACAGCCAAAGTACAAGACACAGATCTTGTGCCAGGGTTATGCTTGCACCAGGCTGACAGATAATAGCTGATCTGAAGCTGAACAGCTTCATCTGCTCAGTTGAAAACTCACAGACTAACTCCAAGCTGGTTTAAAAACTAAGTGTAGCATGGATCTGTACCAGAAGTCAGTTCATAGTGGATCAATACTCCAAGCCATGTGGCTGAGACACATGTGGTTCTGCAATACAAGTCACAGACTCAAACTTGGTGTGCTGTCAAACCACAGCCCCAGAATTCAGGGTTTGCTGTGAACCATCAGCATTGTCTGCTTGTCAGATGGTGTTTGCTCCTGCCCTTGGCTCCTCTGCCCTGGTGGGTTTGCCAGAGCTAGCAGCAGCACTCCCCAAATCCACTAAGTGACAGCCACTCACTTGTAGGCAGTGCTGGGGAATAAGGGATGAGACAAAAAGGATCTTGAGAACCCCTGGCACGTGGGCAAACATTTTGCCAATAGGTACTGTGCATTCCAGCAGTGCCCAGGCAGTTCCACTGCACCCTCCCCTACCCCAAGGGCAGTCCCTGAGGGGACACATCCTCAGGATGTGGATGCTCCAGTGGAACACTGCCACAACTCCAGTCCAGCCAATGCCTCACTCCTGCTAATCCAACAGCCATTCAAATTCAGCAATCAACAGGAAAAACAGGGATGATTTAACAATCCAAATAGTGAAATATTCCAGAGTAAAAGCACCAACACTGCTTCCACAACAGCTTTTTTTAGACAAGTTACATATTCCATTTTTATAGAAATTAGGCCATCTTAAGGCCAGCTATGATGCTAAATAAAACCCACCTTTATGCAAGTGAAAGCTAACTAACTTGAGAGAACCAAATGAAACCACTTGGCTTCCAACCTACACCACAGCCACACATCACTGCAAGAGTTTTCAGAACAGTCCTGCAAACACATGGCAAATAAGCAGGGCACATATGATTTGTATGAAGGTCAGGATCATAACTGATTCCTCATTCCAGGAATAGCAGGACTATCTGGTGCCTATTCTGGTCAGCCCAGCTTGGATGCAGAAGAGAATACTTCTCCATGGTGGCATGGACAGTAGTCTGCATCCTTCAAGGGAGTTCAGATCCTGCAAAGGTGAAAATTTTCTGCAGAACTAAAGGGAAACAAAGGGCAGTACCTGACACATCTGTTCCATACAAGAGAATTCATTTATAAATATCAACAGTTTTAGCTCAGCCACCCCTCAAAAATAAGGATGGCAAGAAGGTGAAGCACAACTTGCCTTCAGTCAGTCTGTCTGTCATCAGTCCTTGGGCATTCCACAATTCACATCACTTAATGCAAACTCCAAACCTTGCACTTCAAGCATACAGGTATTAGCAACAAATAAAACAGAAATGCTTGCTCAATTTATACTTGCAGAGGACACACATATTTCAACTCACTTTTGTAGTAAAAGCTCCCATTGTTTTGTTAATTTGCATATCAGACATCCATTTGTTGCTTTCACATTTTCCACTGACTTTAAGTGCATTTCTCTGTACTCAAGGCACATTGATGATAAGGGGATGTGGAGTTTGGAAAAGAAAAGCATTCATCCCAAATTTAGAGAACAATTACCATCAGAGAAGCTCCACCACATCACACCACTTGCCTATTCACCCAGAAAGAAAGTTTCAAAAACCAGTTTCCCTAAAATCTCCCCCTAAAATAAGGAGGGGAGCAAATATTGAGTTCACAATGAAGTCTGAAAACAATCCCATGCAGAAACACTTCCAGCCCTGCCTGGGAGGAGAGAGGAAGTTACAAGAGGTGTACAGGAACACAATATATGTAAACTATCAGAGAACCAAAAGAGAAGAGGAGCAAGAATGCCACTAAGAAAAACAAATAGAAACAGAGAGCCATCACCTACCCCCAGATAGGAACTCACAGGAAATACGAGGCCAAATCCTGCCCTCACATTCTTAGGAAATCCAAAGTAAACTTTCCTTCCGTGTTTGAAGGAGCAATGGATATTGGAAAGGAACCTGCATCTGTGCAGCAAACTTCCTGGCAGTCCCAGTCTTCTCCTGAGTGCAGGGGCTGGTGTTGCTACACCAGAGCAAACCACCACAAGAGCCACAGGACACAAGTGAAAGTGGTGACCAGCAGCAGTTCCCTGTGCTGTGACACCAATAAACATCTCCAGGAAAGGAATAAGGCACTGCAAGCCCCAGCAAACACTCCCCACTGCTCACTCTGCAGCCAGCTCAATCATCATCTCACCCAGCTGAGCTCTGGTGTCTGTGCCATCATCCTCACAGAAGGGAAACAGTAAAAAACTCATCATAGTTGCCTAAATAGAAAGTAATAAAAGTTTAACCATCAAATAGCAAGAATCCAGGTGAGAAATGGAAGTTAGTGACATACTGTAACAAATCCAGTATTCAAGTTCTACAGGTTTAGTATAATCTTTGCACAACAATTCTTCAGAGATGGATTTGACCTAATTTTTATTTAAAAGTGCACCTGAAATATTTATAAACAGCTCCTTGAAAAAAACAGCTGAGTGCAATTTAACTGTTTAGCCTCTACAAGGATTTTGACTTGGCAGGTCAGCTCTAAAACTCACTGCTGTTTGAAGCTCCTTTTACAAGATCCTAGGGAAAGGAGATAGTTGGATCTGAGAAGATAAAACTTCTAACTGCTGCCAGCCACCCCTCCCACACACCAACACATGATATTGAGTCTGAAAAAATATACACACGGTGAGAATTAGCTCAGGGCCTCACCAGTTCTTAAATAAGAGAATATTTATCAGCCAAAGTAAATTCCACAACAAATAACTGGCTTCACAGCAGAGGGAGGGGGGAAGTAGGTCATACCAGATCTTAAAAAAATCCCTGGGCATGCTGTGATTGCACACAATAATTTGATGAAAAACAGTTGCCTCACCATGTCTTTCACTACTTGGTTGAGTTTTGTTTTTTTTTAAGTGAGTTTGATAAATTTCCGTAAGTGTTACTGAAGTAAGTCACAATGAAGCAAGGCAGTTTTAACTGTGGAAAAGTGTCATCAACTTGTCAAATTGCAACTTAAAAGTCAAGCTCATCAGACACCTTATATTTCAAGTAATAAATTATCAATCATAACTCATTAAGTATCTTTACATCAGTCATTTATTTAAAAAATTCTGAATAATTTCCAAGCACTGACTCGTACGTCACATACTATAAAATTCAAAGTAACACCACAAATAGCTCTGACCTCCCAGAACTTCCCAGTACACAATGCTCTCTCACAGCACTCAATCACTCCTGCTTTCTGTTATATTTATTCATAAATTATACAAATATGCAAGAAGACATGATGGGCCATTGAATATTTTAAATACTTTCTCAAATTCTACAAACAAAAGCCATTTTAAAAGCAGCAAAAATGAATAGAAAGCTGATGAATTAAATGAATTAAAATTAGAAGCCATTCATAAGGGTCCATTAAAAGCTAAACAGAATTACAATGTTCTAGACCCGAGGATCACATCTGCAAGTAAGGCTACAGCTCTTAACCTGAAATCATCGACTGCTATTGCTCTTAATGGCCCTTTAAAAGACAACCCATCCTACTACTGCAACAAACAGTTGGAAAATTATCTCTTCAAAAAATAAAAACGCAAAGGCTTGTGCGAGCAGGCTGCTGCTCTCCAAATGAACAGCAGCATGGTGGCCAATGAAAATAAGAGTGGCTGATACAGGATAGATCCCATCTGGGCTCCTACATCCCATCAGGGCTCTGCTCCCACTGGCACCCCGGCACTGGTGTGGCACTGGGAGTGCTGGGGACAGCATGGCCACGCTCCTGAGGAGCAGCTCAGGACCAACACGTTCCACCTGAGCCTGCCGGGAAGCCAAGGAGCACAAACCCACAGGAATCAAACGTGCTGGGAAGGTTCAGCTGCACGACTAAATAACACTGAACGAGTCAAGAATGAGCTCCAGGTGCGCGCAGAACGCTGCTGCCCCAAAGCTGCACCTAACTCAATGCTCTAACCACGCTATTTAGTGGTTTAAGTTCAACACCTCTGTACATTTTGTAAAAAAGCACAGATACTTGTAGCTGATGTGCATCACAAAAAGCAAAGTGAAGCACTTCAGCGCTCTGTTACTGTAACTCAGAGAGTTTCAATGGCCCGAAAACATGCTCCCCATTAAAAATGTAGGCACTTCACATTGTCTAAAGCACAGTGCGAACAATAACAATCCAACACGCTTTCACCTCCTTTGTCAATCAAGCCAAGACAGCCAAGTCATGCAAACAGCCTGCTGATGAGAGCACCTCAATACACAGCTGCACTCAAGGAAAACGACGCCTCTCACAATGGAAACCTCCCAGACTATTTCTTTGGCAGAGCACTGCAATGGGAACTCAGATTTGGAAGGTACAATATGAACAAAATCAGAAATCAACATGGTAGAACAAATCACAAAAAGAAAAGCACAGCACCACATGCCTGCTTTAGCGACAACTGATACTGGCAGGACAAACTTTCCGAACCCTCTAACTGAGAAATAGCAAGTTTGGGGGCTTTTTTGAGATTAAATTAACTACTGCATGTCAGACTCACCACCTCACAAAGACCTCCACAGTTTCTCAGAGCAAGGCAATCACAGAGACCTGACAGCTAAAGCTTTCAAAAACCCGCACCATTCCCACACTGAGCACAAAGCCGATTCCTTTCTGATGACAACAGTCACCGAGAGATCAACATCTCAGGGCGAGAGTTGTTCTCACGGCATCTTTAGTTTCAGCCGTTTCCTTTCTCGCTCCCTAATCCTAAATCATTTCCACTCCCGTAGAGACACAGGTAAACCTCCACCCAAACCACAAAAAGCCATCTGACCCAAACCGAGTCAGAGCGTTTCTGGCTGGCTGTGCATCTCCAAAAGGATCTCTGTACACCAGCAACAACAACAACAAAAAAAAGGCACAGAACAAAAAGATCCAGGTTGCTGCCACATCCACGAAACATGTCTTCCAGCTCCAATTCTCTTGAAAGAGAATTTTTAAAATCCGCGAGCTTTTGAACAGGGACAGAAGGGACCGCATCGGGGGAGAGAGGGGATGCAACCAGCCGATATCCAGGCAACAGAGAAAAAAATCAACAAGTCGGCGCAGCCCAGCGCGGAACACGAGCCGCGTTCAAAGGTGCGGAGGTACCTTGTGGAGGTGCCTTTCCTGACATCGCAGATGCTGCATTTGAAGGCTTCGGCGCTGTTCCTGAAGGTGCACACGCTACAATCCCAAAAGCCTTCGTCGGCTGCAGGTTTGGCTTGCCTTTTCGGCCTTGAGGAGGGGGAGGGAGAGGGAAAGCGTGTGTGTGTACGTGTGTGTTTGGGGAGGAGGAGAGAGGCGGCAGGAGGAGGAGAGAGAGAGGAGGAGGAGGAGGAGAGAAAGAAAACACACACATGAGAAACCATGTTACAGAGCCCCGAAACCCAGCGCCTGCTCGCACCGCCGCTCTCCCGCGGGGCCGGGAGCAGCCGACAAACCCCGACCGGGCCGGGCCCGGAGAGGTGCGGGGGGCGCCGAGCTCCGCCCCGGCCCCGCCGGGCCGAACCCGCCGGGCCGGGCCGCCCGCGTCCCCCCCGCCCGCGGCGGGAGGGTGGGAGGGTGGGTGGGCGAGTTTGCGGGCTGGGAGGCGCGTTCCCTCCTCCACCTTGTTAAACCTCCCTTTGTCTGGGAGCGGCGAGTGCGCGGAGCGGGGAGTGCGAGCGAGCGGAGCCGCCATGGCTGCGCTCGCACCGCACCAGCCCTGGCACCGGCGGCAGGCTGGGAGACACCGGCACTCCTCCTCCTGCTGCCCTTCCACGCTCCCTCCATCTTAGGAGCCTCCCTCACTCTCTCCCCGCCCGCGGCCCCCCCTCCGCCCCGGCCCCCCGCGTACCTGGCGGGGCGGCGCGGGCTCGCCGCCCCCTCCCCGTTCGCTCCCTCCATCTTAGGCGCCCCTCGCCGCCTCCCCCCGCCGGGGCCGAGCACACGCCGGCGGCTGCCAGCCAGGGCCTACTCGCCGCCATCCCCTCGGCCGGGGCCGGGGCAGAGGCGGCCGCGCCGCGCTCCCTCCATCTTACCGCCTCTCCCCGCCCGCCCCCGCGCCCCCGCTCACCTGGTCGGGCTCTTCTTGTCGCCCATGACCATGGATCGGGGCCGCCCCTGCCCTGCGCACAAAGAAAGAGGCGAGGGGAGGGAGGGCGGGGGGACGGGGCTGCCTCCGTCCAGCAGGCTCCGGCTGCTGCGCACCCCGCGCCGCCGATCCTGCCGCTGCCAGGCTCCGCTCCGGACTAGCAGCGCAGCGCAGCCCGGCGCCCTCCCTCCTCCTCCTCCTCCTCCCTCTCTCTCCCTCCCCGCGCCGCGCCGCTCCGGCGGGCGGAGCTGCTGCCGCGCCGCGGCCAATGGGGGCGGCCCCGCCGCCGGCCCTGCCGGGGAGGGAGCGGGGGGGAGCCGGGAGCGCCCCGGGAGCGCCCCCTGCGCCGCCCCGCCGGGTCCCACCCCCGCCCGCGCGGAGCCCCCGCGGGCCGCCCCTCCCGCGCCGCGGCCCCTCCGCGCCGTGAGGGCTCGGGCTCCGCGCAGCCCGCGGGTGGCCCCTTCCCGTCCCTGCCCCCTCGGAGGGTTCGTCGCCCGCCTGTCCCCCGGGGAGCGGGGCTGCCGCGGGCGGGACGGCGGCGCACGGGGGACGGCAGGCCCCCTCCGAGAGGGGAAGGGCGGCCAGAGCCGGCTCGCCCGGCCGGTGGCTGCGCCGGGAGTGCCGGAGCGGCTGGGCAGAGGGAGACAACTCCTGCGGCGTGCCCTGACCTCGGGGACGGGCTCCCGGTGCCCTCACGGATGCCTCGGCTGCCGCCTCCGTGAGTTGGCTTCAGGCGCGGGGTCAGGGCAGCGGCCCGCCCAGAGGCCAAGGTGTTTCGACAGCGCTGCTGTAGTGCTGCTTCCAGAAATGTTCCCATCAGTCCCTCAGTGATCTATCGACTCCACCAAGCACGGGCTGTGCTTCTGCAAAACTCCTGAGGTGGCAAAACGTGGCTTTCCTAAAAAGTGGCATTCTCCAAAAGTGGCGTTTCCCGAAAAGCAGCAGTCCTGCCCTGAGATTCCCCACGGCCCCCGGGGCCTGTGCAAGCGCTGGCAGGGATGGGATGGTGACATGGCAGGCATGAGCTGTCACTGCCTTTGCTGAGCCCCTTTCGCATGGGGCTGCTTCCTCTGCGGCAGCCAGCGGGGACGAGGCCGTGAGCAGCTGAGCAAGGATGGCGCAAGGGGTGATGAGTGAAGGGTAAAAAGTTGGTACAGCCACACACGGCTTGCAGAGCAGGCATTCTTTCACTGTGCTCTTCCACTGTGCTTTTCACTGTGCTTTCCCACCTTCTCAGTGGTGACTAAACCAGGCAAACATCTCCCATCAGTGAGCAGCAAACTTCATCCCCAGGCAAGGCGCAGGGCAGACAGGAGGGATGTGGGCAGCACAGGGCTGTACCTGAGAGAGTGGTGAGTGGGGCTGCAGGGAGAGCGTGGAGACAGCCTGAGCAGGGTTAATCCATGGCTGAGTACAAGAGGAAAAAATAAAATTATTGCTTGAAAGCAAACCAATGTAAGTGGCTTAAAGCAGGATAGGCACCTACATAGCAGGAGGCAACATAACCATGTCCTGTGCATTAAAGCTTTAGGAATCTGGACTCACAAGCCACAGAGGGTTTTTCCCTCGAGCAATGCCCATTTTAACAGTCAAATCATGCTGACAGAGTCACCTCCCATATTTAAGAGCTTCCTGTAATCCATTTACTCTACCCAGCTCCCCCCCATGCCCACCCAGGTAATTTAACCCTTGCTGTCACCTCCACCAACCACTTTCATTTCCAGACAGACTTCCACTGGCTTTTTTCTTCACCACACAAGTTCCTGAACAATACAGCAAGATGCAGACATACTCCAAGGGCAGAGTTAAGGTTGCACAATTATCACATGTAGGAAGTGTCATTTTCCCATTGCATCTGCTGTTTTCCAAACATTTTTGCTCTTTTAGATTATAGCTGTAACATTTGCTTTGGGAATCTGTGTGGGAACAGGAGCTCAGCAGTGCTTGTGGGGTCTGGTAAGCAGAGACCTGGTGTGCAATCACTTCCAGACCTTTGTGACAATGGAGAGTGTGGGGACAAGAACAGCACCATTCTTGGGGACAAGGTCAGTGCAGAACCTGAGAAGCACAGAAAGGCAGAAAGCACTGAAATTTTGACTTAGGCATGGTCCAGCTCCCATTTTCTGCCACAAGTGTTTCTCTTAGCTCCAGTGTTGTGTTAAGCAGAGTGACAACCACCACAGGCATAAAGTAAGTTTTTGTGGAAGCAGCAGGGAGCTGTGGCCCATTTTTAGAAAGCAGTTTATCTCCTAAAAAAAGTTTCAGGGTTGCTGTTTTCATAGCAAAAGTTGTTTTCTTTCCAAAAACCTGCTACATCCTTCCTTATCAATTCCCCTGGAAACCTTCCTTCCTTGACAAATAACCCTTTCAACGTCACGTGTTAAAAACTTGGCAAGCCAAGCACAGCGTGACTTCATTCAATCCCGTGCATCCATCAGGAGGTGATCATTCCCAGTTTGTCAAACACCCTTCAAGCCACAGTTGGGGGTCTCTTCCTTCATGGAGGGTTCCAGAGGAGTGCCATGGTCACTGGTGGGCTGATCCAGCCAGAGCTTTTGGGGTGCTGTGTCCTGCAAGCAGCACTTCCCTGCTGGCATCTCCAGACACCAACACACCAAGACAGGAACCACTGGCAAAAGTCAGGGCTGAAAATACAGTCAAGCTAAAGGGCAAGTGCTTTGGTGGGGGTATTTCTTTCACACTCAATGAATTATCCCGCCAGCCTCAAAATTCACCAAGGTGGCACAGGTAGTGCATCCCTCTGAGCATCTGAGGATTTTTAATGGAGTTTGGGCTCTCATGTCCTCGCAAGGCAGCCTTGGGCAAGTTATTTAACACTTCGCCTTAACTCCAGTAGTCTGGATTTCAAAACTGTAAGGAATGAATTTTCTAGGCTCCCACATGGCACAAGTTTTCTAACTCATTCCAGCTAAATGGTTTGAACTTCACAGTGATGTTCAGCAGGTCCTAAATCCGCCTGAAGGAATTCCCACCCTTGCCTACAGAAGATGCCACTTTCTCATTGATGCCAAATGTGTGCTGTTTGAGAGTACTCTCATCTGTGAGAGGATCCTGTTAATCCACTTCTTCCCACCCTTCCCTCACCACGTGGGTTTTTAACAGCAAAATCCTTGTAAAGAGACCTTGCTGCAGGTGTTTCCAGGGCACCACAGACACGGCAGTGGGGAGGGCAGGTTCACAACAGGCCACAAACCTCTTGGGCCAACCCAGCAGCCACAGCCTATGCTGGGAGGTCCAGAGCAAACTTCAGTACATCCTTCATATCTGAACAGAGATGTTGGGATGAAACAGATGGAGCTTCATTCCCCTCTGCAGCGTCCCCTCACCCCAATGGCATTGCAGCTACTCCTGCTTCAGCCCTAAAAACAGGCAACAGCCCAAGCCCACAGTGTGGCAATCCATCTCCCTCCCCAGAGCAACTGGCCAGAGATGCTCCCAGATGTGCTCCTGAGATAAACACCCTGTTAGCAGCTTCTTCAGCACAGTGAGACCTCAAAAACCTGGGGTGCCAAGAGTGAAGGGGTAATTCCCTGCACCTGGACCATCAGTATAAAAAGGATTTAAAAATAAACAGGGATGCTGCACCCAGCCAAAGTCACTGTTTTTGCATAGGGTTCAATGCCAAATATAAATATTAACTTGAGCTTCTCAGCCCCCTTGGTCACTGTGGTAAATACACATTTTTTAAATTTTGCATCAGACATGCATAACTTCTCAGAAGTGACTGCTGCCCTGAACAGCCCAAAGTCTAACCACTAGTAAATGCCTTTGCTGTGGATTTAATAAGGAATTTGTTATATAGGAGTTGGAATCAGGCTCAGGACACAGATCTCTCTATTAATTTTGCCAGACCGAGAAGGATCAGAAGTGATGCTGCCGCTCTCCGGGGCAGGGAAGTTGCGTATCACCACACAATTAGCACCTTTTAGTAGAAGTGGGTAGAAAGGGAAATTAGCAATTGAGGGTAGAAATGGTGAGCCACCTACACAAGAGCGCCTTGACAACCAGCATTCATTTTGCTGTGTCCTCCTGAAGAGGCTTAAATGTGTTTAACCTCCACAGGTTTCCAGCATGAGGAGAAACTGTCCAGGAGTGGAAGAAAAAGAAGCTGTGTGAAGGCCAGCAGACTTCACACAAAGCAGCATAATGTTTGCCATACATAAGAGCATCCTTGGCAAGGCAGGCAAGAGCCTGTGCTCAGAGCCTGGAAGTCTTCACCACAAAATAAAATACCAAACCAGAAAACAAGCATTGCCCAGAGGCACTGGTGGCCAACATACTGCACCCTCTCTTGCTTTCAAAGCACAGCGTTAACTGCCATGGGGTTTGGGTCCTGATGCCAGAGAGAAGTCAGGAGGAAACTACTCTTGGAAATCTCACGTAGCACTTGACAACATCTTTGAATATATGGCCCAGACTGAGTTCATAAGCTTTTTGGGAAGAGCATTGTGCTAGGGATTGTATAAACACAGAGCTGGCTGATGGATGGCCCTGGTGCAGCACAGAGATGTATGCACACTCCAGCAAAACTTACTGAATTAACAACCATTTTGGCTTAATACAGGGACACTCAGAGACTTTACTGATAATTGGGGGGGGGAATGATAAGCAGAAGTTACCACACAGTGTTCCATTTTCCAGACTTCAGGAATGAGTTGGATGCAAGGTCACATGGGATATTTTTAGTTGTGCTGAGAGCACAAGCATAGCAAAGTGGGCAAGGGACGAAGCAAGAAGGAGCTGGAGAGATAATTGGTAGAGGTCCGCATAAAACTGCCTGTGGATTGAGCACTACTTGATATTTCCTTTAGTGACTCCATTAGGAAAAGGAGATGAGAAGATGAGAATGTCGCACTGAAAAAAGAGAGCAACTTTGAGAGAGCAAAATGGAAATGGGGTGAAATACTCAGTTACTGGCTTTGGCAGCTGGCTGCTTGTAGTCAGCCTTTCTCACCTGGAGCAGAAGCTCATTGGTCTGGCAAGCAGGAGGGAGAAGAGCTGCCTCAGGTGTTTGAGTGCCACTGGTGTGACAGCTCCTGGAAAAGCCAATGCCAAGCAGGAGTGTCAGAAGTACCAATGAATAAAGAGACAGGGAAGCATTTAACACCACTGAACAGTGCACAAGCAAGATCTTGTTGGAATTCTCCAGCTGAAGACAAAAATGCATTCAAGCACGGACAAGCATGGAGAAGAGTTTCTAGGATGGTCAGGGGAATGGAAAACCTGTTTTATGAAAGAAGTCTCTAAAAACTCAACTTTCTCAGCCTGCTGAAACAAAGGAGTAGGTATGACCACTGTAAAATGCACTGGGGAAGGAGGCAGCACATTGCAGCAATGCAAGAGCTCTTAGACAAGAATGAAGAGCACAACTGATCCATGCTGGACATGTGGGATGGAAACTAGACATCTGTTTCTAACCTTCAGAGGAACACGGAACAGAAACAGCTTTGCAGAGGGAGGAGCAGAGGCACTCAATGTAAAGATGGACCTTGATCACTCACAGAAGGAATCACCCAGCAGAGCAGCTCACAGTGCCTGTGATCCCGCTGAGGTCAGACCCCAATGCTGTCACCAGAGCCCTGTCTCTCCCTTCTCACCCACCCACACCAAAGGATCTCATCTGGCTTGTTCCCACCCAGCAGATTTCAGTGGATGTTCTCTCAAGGGAAGGGAAGACGTACAGGGAGAAGAAAACTCTTCATCCAGCTTTTGTGCCGAGAAATGGATTTCTCAAACATCCTGGGATCTCTGATTTGCTTCTAAATTTGGTATGTGGGTTTTTTCCTCCCAGAAAACTTAAAACTTCCTGTATTCAGCAAAATAAGGGTATTTTTAAAGTTTTCTTTCTTTCTATTTTTTTTAATCTATTTTTAGATAGTCTTTCATGGTTTCTTTGGAAAAAAGTTGTAGAACTGAATTAGCAAGTGATCAAATGCCGACTATCAGGAACTTCAAAAAGCAAGCCAAAAACTTTCTATCAGAAACAGCCTGCCGAAGAGCAACGTAGGAGAAAAAGGATCTGAAAGATGAGGAGCAATATGCAAGCAGCAGCCAGTGCCAGGAATCTCCGGGGTCTGTAAACCCTTAAAATGCCAGACAGACTGGAGTGAAAAACAGCCTGAAAGGTAGAGAGGCATAAAACACTCTGCATGCAACAGCGTTAAATATAAAACTCGGCTGAGTAGTAAAGAAAGCCAACAAAAACTAGAGGCTCTAGCTAAGCATCCTGCATGCTGTACTCTACAGATAGCAAAGGCTGTGCAATTTAAATCTGTAATCCCCTCCCAAGCAAAGAGGCTTTTGCAACAGCGCAATCTGGATGTCACCAGCATATGAATAGGCATCTTGGGACTGATCTGGAGAGCAGAGGTCAAAGTTTAGTGATGTATGTACTTGTCTCCCTAATGGGTCTTATTGATTATTATCCATAGAAACAAGCAACATCTCCAAATCTGCCTCCCCCTTTGGGCTAGATGCTGGCAACCAGGAAAAAGCACCTTGATCTCCTAGGTCTAAGCTGTTTGTAGAACACTGGAGCCTGTGATAAGGAAACACACAAAGTTGCTGGACAGACTGGTGAAACCCAACAAATGGAAAATTGTCATTAGATCTGTGTAACATCTGCATAGCAATGATATGTGGGAGCACCAGTGTCAAAAAATAACTCCTGATAAAATGTATTTAAAATATTAGGATGACATGAGTGAGGGAAGTCAACATCACAATTCAATTACCTGAGTGAATAACGCATTGTGGAAGGGGCTGAAAAGCCCCAGTACAGGTAAAGTCAAATTCACACTTGTCCAACCACAAGTATTCCAGCCAGGCACCTTAAATACTGCAGTGAAATTGTCCTGTCTGTGATACAAAATGGTGGCAGTCCATTGCTATCTCCACAGCACAAACACCATTTTGTTGGAGCATCTTCAACAGGAGAGCAAAAATGGGAAAAGCACTGGAGATGGAACCAAAATGACCAATGCTGTGTATCCTAGCACAGCGAGCACTGCAGTGGCAGCCAGCCAGCACGGTGGTGGCGAGCACAGCCAGCTCAGGTAGGGCACTGGGAACGCCCTCGGGTGGAGACTAAGCCGGTAAATACGCAAGGTAAGGGTGATTATCAGACCTCCTCAAACTTCCTGACTTTGCAAGGTAGAGCCAGAGAAAGCAGGCTTGCTCCAGAGACTTTGGTACTCACACTTCTAGCTGCTGCCAGAAACTGGAAGTGGGGAAAATGTGGGGAAAAAAAACCCAATCAGCTCTGTCTACAGTATTTCAGAATCTCAGACGCCATCCCATTTGGGTTCAAGTTCAGCAGCCAGCTCAGGCAGCAGGGAGGTCCTGGCTCTCTATGGAGATGTTTGTCCACCTCCATAAGCAAACACAAGGTCAGTAGGGCTGGTCCTGCCCATGTGCAGCCTGAGATCTGGCTGTCTGCTCTGTCCATCCTCATACTCACCCATCTCCCAGCTTGCAGGCTGAAAAGGGGCAGAGGAGTTTGGCAGGGCTCCCCTGGGCAGCAGCAGCCATTTCCCACCAGTGATTCCTGCTCCTGGCTCTGTGGGATGGGCAGTTTGCTGGCAGGGGTTACATAAACCTGGTTATCCACCTGCACATCCTCACTTTGGAAACAATGGGTCTGCCCACCTTGAAAAAGCAGAGAAACTTGGGAGTGAAAAGAAAGGATGGACTGCCATGGATATTGAGCCACAGCACAAAGCAGAGCAGCAGTAGCTGTGTTACTCCAGTGGAACTGTAACAACATGATCCCAGCCCCTGTCAGGAATGTTGTTGTTCAATACACGTCTAAGTCACACAACAACAACAGCCTGCTGCACGCCCAATTTTCTCCCAGGTACAGCAGATCTGCCTTGCTCTGGGGTGTGTGAAAGCACCAGCTCCCGGCAGCCAGAGATGCTGCGCTCTGTGCAGCTGGCACTGGGATCAGCAGCATCTGGGGGAGTGCAGCTACTCAGGACTCACCAAAACAGCAACAACAAAAAAGCCTCTTTTCTCCTAGAGTACAGCTGATTCCCCTTCCTCCCATTCTCTTAACAGATGTCAGAAAAAAGCATGAATGGCTGCAGCTCTGTGCTCAACTCACAGATTTCACACTTGCTGCAGAGCTGGCCTTCTGCTTCTGAACCCAGTTCTGGAAGGTGTTGCTTTTTCAAAAGAAAAATAGAGAGAAAGGGGAAAAAAAAACCTTTAAACACTTAATAGTAAACTCCTTCAAAAGAAAACTTGCTTCAAGCCAAAAAACATTTGCCAAGTTCAACTAAATGTGGATTTTCACGACTCTGTAATAAACACCTCAATATGGGGGTTTCAAAATGAGAATGCTGAGACAACTTTGCTCCAAGCAGCTCAAAAATATATATGTATGAAATACATAACTTGTTTTTTTAAAAAAAATCCAGCTACCCCAAGGAGACATTTTGTGGTATTTCACTTACATATACATATAGAAAAAAACCCCAACCAAACACAGAATAAAACAAAATGAAAAGCTGTGGATTTGTGAGTTGCCCATCATTCCAGTCAGGCAGGAACAGGTGACTCCCCAGAATCAGATCACAGATCTGGATGCTACGGCAGCAGATTAACCTGAGAGCTCTACAGGAAGGAAGCATTTCCAGGTCAGAGAAGGGGTTCACTGCAGAGATGCTCTTGCAGAACCTACCTGACCCTTTTACCTCATCCAGACTCCAGCCAGGGTTCCCATGGTCTCTGTGACTGAGCCCAACAGAGTGGTGCTCCAAGTTGTACTAAGGCTGTGGGTGTCAGAGGGGATCCAGCAGTGCTCTCCTGTAACAGGTAGGGATGAAGTGAGCCATTAAACATCCCTGGGGCTGGAAGAGTCTCAGTTCCTGACCTCTCAGATGTTGAATGGCTTTTCCTGGTGCATAAGGTGGGATCCCAGGGAAGCAGAGCTCTGGGTGTGAGGGATGAGCACATCCATCTCTTCTCAGGGCCAAGTCTGGCTGTTTTGCAGACAGACATTGATTCATTTGGAATGCACCAAAACACCCTTAAATCCAATTTAGGCATTAAAGGGAAAATTCCCCACGAGTGCCTTATGGCAGCTTTGCAGCCCTGAGGGCACCTACAGCTCGTGGAGGAGCAGAGGTGATCCAAAGCGAGCACGGTGGTGCTGCCAAGCACAGCATCCCTGCAGAGAGGAGCAGTGGGACTCTGCTGCCAGGGGACCAATGGCCTTGGGCTGCTTTTAATTCCTGCCAGCTCCCTCGTGCTGTCACGCAGAGGACGGATTGGGAAAGCTGCAGCGGGAGCACAACCCACATTTCCGCAGGGAAGAGACTGGAGTTAGGACTGCAGCCATGAGTTAGCTCAACTTGTCCAAATAAAGGGAGGGAAAAGCTACTTATGTTGTTTCCCCAGCCTCAGAGCAATATACTTCCCTAGGATCAATTCATAACAGGTTGTTGTGTTCAGGGCTAAAATTAATCTTACATCAGGAGAATGGATTAAAACAATGAAGAGCTTCCTGCATTCATTGCTAAAAAAATTAATCTTCTGAGAGCTTCCTTTTCTACTTTCCAACTGGCCACCTTGCTTTCATTCAAGGAAAGCCTGAGTAAAAAAATGTAAAACTGCTTCCAGGTGGTTTTGGTTAAAGCAAACAAAGAGCTGTGAATTGTGTCAGAGCCTGGTTTCAAGGCATGGCAGAAGGTGGAGGGTTAGCCAGAAAGAGAGAACCACCACTGCTGAGATACAGCCACTGGCCTAATTAGGTGGAATAGCTATTAGTGATTCCACCTAATTAGATAATTAGATTAATTATCTAATTAACTGAGATTGTTGTTAGACAAAGGCAGGTAGAGCTTCAGAGGTGATAAGGAAGACATCAGGGCAAGGTTACTCTGATTTATATTGATTTCTTTAACAGTTCAAGAACTCCCCTGGTTCCCACATTTATTTACCCAAGTCTTGCTCCTCTAGGGTTGTTTTAAAGTGATTAAAGCAAGGAAGGGGGAGGATGTCCTTTTAAAAAAAGAGAGGGAAAGAAAAGGATGTTTCACTGCAAGTTTCCCCCGTGCTACTGAAAACCTGAGATTTGGCAGAGTGGAGAAACCAAATGGGGCATAGGAACGAGAACTACCTGTGCTCCCCCTCTTCTTGTGCTTGGATCTTGCCGTGCATCCTCCCCACAGACCTCTTTGGCTACCCAGTGTGTTTGTCTTTGGGGAGAGAGACAACATGTGAGCTAATGATGCACCAACAGCGAGCGGGAGCTGTGGCTGGCAGCTTTTCCTGCATGGCTGGCTCCGTGCTGGCAGTGCTGGTGGGAACCACAAGCCAATTAAGGAGGCCTCGTTGCGGTAGACGTGGCGTAAAAGGAGCATTAGAGCATCCTGCCCCAGAGACCTGGCAGTCCTGGATACCCGAGGGTGAGCACAAGGCAGGTTTGCAAGTTTAATAAGCCAAGTCCTCCCCGCTCAGGCGTGAAGATAATATTATGCCAGGCAGGCCCGGGTGGAGGAGGCAGAGCTTCCACAATTTCAGCCACCTGCTTTGAATTTCACCACCACAGACTCAGGCCCATAGTGCAGCCCGAATTTTGGGAGGCACAGGAGGGCACGCAACTGAATCCACCCTGTCCTTCCCGCCCTACATCTATTGTTAGATGCATCAAGGAATTTGACCCACTTTGGGAGTTTCTGGTGGTTTTTCACATTCCGTTTGTCCTTTCTGACTAACATTTTGCACTTGTTTGTCACAGCCCTGGCTCAGCTCCCTGTGGTGGATGCTCACATTGCTGGAAAAAGATCCAGCTGCTGTATCCCACTGTGTTTAGAGCTGCTAAGCTCTGAGTGGATCCAGGACACTACCCACGCTGGGTTTTGAGGCACCCTCCTTTCTCACTGAGCTTCCCTCCTCCAGTTGGCTTGAATTCAGGCCTTACAGGCTTTGTATGCTTGCTCACACCAAAAGCACAAGCTTTGCACACCATGACACAATCCTTGCAGAGGCCCATAACAAATGCAGTCCCAGGTGGGCTTTCCCCTTGGTTTTGGAGCTTGGCTGGTCCCTGCTCATGCTGCAGAGCACAACAGCATTTAGTGATCTGGACTAGGATGTCCTCAGCACAAGGGCCCTTTGGCTCAGCTCCCTGCAGGAATCCTCACAAATCAGCCATATGGCAGAAGATAATGGTTCACACACCTTGTCAAGAGCTCAGAGGTGACTTACGGTTTATCTCCTCTGATCCCACAGATGCACCAGCCCCTTCCCACCACAAATGCCTCCCCAGCTCTCTCCCTGATTCTGCTGCACACCTCTGAGGTTTCTCTTTTGTATGCCCTCCTATCACTTGACTTCTTCATTCAGCCTTAATACCTGTGTATAATAATAGCTTAATAACTTTATAATAGCTTCAGCCTGTCTCCTGGGAGGTACAGAAATAAGCCTGTCTTTCCTACTTGCAGACACTGTGTGAACAGATCCATTATTGGTCACACCAGGACCATGAGGACTCTCAGCACCCATTGCTCCTTCTGCAGTGCCTTGGCAGCATCCTTTTGGGCAGGATGCTCTTCCAGGCCACATGGAAAAGCTGCATGGGTATCTCCTGGACAGGCTGTGCCCTGCCAGGTGTGCTGTGTGGGGTTCCCACACTCTCCTCCTGCACCCCAAAAAGCCACAGAGGCCCCAGCCCCGATCTCAGGCAGAACTTGCTGTTTCCTGACAGAGCAGCCAGGTCTCCACGGGAGCTAAAGGGTTGCAAACTCAGAGCAGCCACATCCCTGCGAGCCGCCGGCCATCTGGTAAGAGTATTGGAGAGAGGGACTTCCAAAGCCAACAGACGCTTATTTTGCAGAGTTTTTCCACTGTAGAGAAAAATCACAAAAATTTCTATTTTGTTGTGTCATAGTCCTGGTAGCTAAGAGAGATTTTTATCAGTTTCAACAAACCTTGAAAGCCATTGCAGACCTTGGGGAAGGAGCACCCTTCAGCCAGCCATGGGATGTGGTGTCCTGGGAAAAGACAGGTCTCCAGGAGTCCTGGAAGGTCGTGTCCCCTCTGGAAAAACTTTCCCCAGTGGGTTGGGTCTCCTTGGAAATCTGCCACCAATGTGCCAAGGCTGTCCCCCCTTATCCAGCAGGACACAGGGAGACCACAGGCTGAGAGAAATGAATTTAAAGCAGATTTTCAGTCCCTATCACAAAATCTGGCTGTTCTGCTGCAACAGTAGTTCAACAAGTTTCAGGAACCAGGCTGTAAGAAATCAGGCAATAAAGCTGGAAGCTGATCATCCACAGAGTCCAGCAGCATTAATGTGCTGATCACATTTGGTGCTGAAGGGCCCAAGTGGGCAGTTATTTAATTTTTGGGGGGCTTGGAAATGAACCAGCACATCTCACCAGCATCCCCAGAGCTCACACCCCCAGAGGACAGTAAATCAGGGAACGGTGCACAGGCAGTGCATTGACACTCCTCAGCATAAATATCAATTTTCACACTGTGGTCAGGTTCTGTAAGTGTGGGGAATTGGTGTGGCAACGGGATTTTAACGAGGTCTGGCTGCGATTAATCCCTTTCTAGGCAGTTCCTCTAAAGGCTCCATTCCTTGCTCAGGAATTACAAGACTAAAGTGAACTGTAAGAGACCACAGTGAACACACAGATGAAACCATCCAAGGATGGAAAACAAAGGTACTGGCTGGAAATTATTAAAACAGCTCAAAACCATGGAACTTACCCAAAATGGAAGGTACCTTGGAACAAGTAAGAAATATCATATTGCAATTAATGCAGCGCAGGATATGAGAGCAAGACAGAGCCTACCTATGAAAGAGCATTCCAGTAGTGGAGCAAAACCTGTGGCCAAGCCTGGCGAGTGTGCTGGGGACACCCATCCTGGCCTGGGGCGGATGGGAAGCGGCAGCAACCCCGGCAGGGTGAGATAAAGCAGTACTGAGCTGGCTCACTCAGGTTCCAGCTCTTCCATCACTCACCCTCCAGCTTTTACCCCTGCGGCACAGAAGATTCCCTGCCCAGAAGGCAGCCTGGCTGCGCCAGAGTGCGCTGGGAAAAGGGAGAGCGGCTTTGCTGTGCCGGGGAAGCGAACGCCTCCCTGCAGCCGATCCCCATCGCTCGTTATCTGCCCGCAGCTGCTCGCAATCTGGCCCCGCAGATAAGGGAGGCAGCGCTCCCCATCCTTCCCTGCCTGCCGCCGGTGAGGTCTGGCAGCTCCGCGCCTGCTGGGGCCGGGACAGCGGGGACAGCGGGGACACGGCTGTGGCCGGAAGGTGCGGCTGTCCATGGGGATGGCAGGGCTCCCTCTCACACATGTGCTCCAGCCCACAGCCCTCCTGTGCTGGTGTGGATCCCTTCCAGACCCATCCCTCCTCTCCATCCTCTCTGCCATCCCCCTTCCCAGCTGTAGTAGGAACTCGGTACCCTTCTTTCTTCCAGCTCTGTCGAGTGCATCCACTGTAAAAGGGCCAAATTCATCCCAGGTGTCCACACAGAGGCTTAACTGGAGGGACGCTGGGGATGGATTTAGCCCATTACACAGCGTGTTAATCATATTACTGCAGAAATCTGACGCAGTTCCCAAAGCACAAGCTGATGAATCCTCCTGGAGCCCAACAGGCCTCGTTCCAGCATGCCAGAGGTTCTTTTATTCATTAATCATATTTGCTTAATAACCTTGTATCTCTCCAGCGGAGGGAACTGCCAGGCTCACAGAAGGTAATTGTGGGATGGCTCTTCTGGAGAGTTGGAAGTACTGCCATTTTCAGCCAGTGTGTGTGGCACAGCCCTGGAGTAATTTCCCTCCTCATCCTCAATCACAAGGGCACAGGGAGGAATGCAAAGCCCTGCAGATGCTTCATACCCTTGTGTCAGTGCTTCTCCCTCAGTCTGGCAGCAAAGTTTATGACAGCAAATTTATGATCTTCTGGGTCTGAGCTGCCTCTTGATTGACAAGCCCCCTCCAAGCAGCAGCAGCACGTTTAGTGCAGGTAATTACTGATGATGTCGAGGAAAAAATTGCAGAGAAGATCCTGTTCGCAGCCTGTTAATTGTAACTGTTCCTCTCGCTAAAAGTTTTGATAGGTGCAATCCATCAAATATGCTTTATGCAACTTTGCAGTGCCTGACTAAAGGCCGATTTTATTGCTTTAGCAATCAATGGGGGCTGCACTGCTGGAAGAGAAGATCCCACTGGTGTTTCCCCATCTCCTGTATCAGCACCCGGTGGAAGAGAGGAAGGTGCTGATTCCAGAGCCTGTTTCTCTCTGCTGCTCACTCGCTCCATGAGGTATCTGCTGCCCTCGTCCCAGGAGCATTTTTTAGCTCTTGTAGTCTATTAAAGCCTGAGATTAGTGCTCGTGTTGTTCCAGCATGTGGTCTCGCTTTGTAGCTGAGGTTCAGGAACTGCCCTTTTATTAGGCTTGCTGAGAATCAAGCTTTTTAAATATCCTGTGATTATATCACTGGAAATCTTTAACTGGCACATTTTCCAAAGTCTGTGCTGTTTGTATGTGTTTGTTTATCAATCATCTCAGGGTTCTCCATCCCTCAACACACTTGTTTCCATACAACATTTCCTGGGTGTCAGTCCCAGAGCAAGGCAGAATGATACCCCACTACAATCCCCAATCCCCAAGGCATTTTTTCCCCACTATTGTTCAGGGAAAGGATTCCCAGCTGGCAAATTCTGGGGCTGGAGCATGGAAGGAGTGCTACATTTGATTGCTCATTCCCATTCAGTGTTGTTCACCTCACCCACAACTGAATTGCAGTTACAAAAACCCCAGCAGATGATGCACCATGCCTCAAAGGGCCCAGGGGTTGTAGAGGACAGGCAGTGCCCATCTGGCAGCTGCTGCTTCCTCCTCTTCCTCCTCTTCCTCCTCCCAGATGAGGAGCAGTTCCACATCAGCAGTCTCATGGATGCTGTTAAACTACACCCTGGGCCAGGTTTAAATCAAGCCCAGATGATCCCTCTCCACCTTCCAAGGGGTGGTGAATCCCCTTCAAATTCCACCAACCTCAGAGGTGTGGGGAAGCCCCTCATCCTGGCAAGGTGCAGCTTTTACCTGGCGCTCCCTGTCCTGCCACCACTGCCAGCTGCCTGTCGATCCCTCCCGTGAAGAACTGCCCTCATTGCCGCTTTCCAGCTGGAAAAATGCAGGAGGACAGGCCCCAGGGAGGGCACACGTGAGGGGTGCTGCTGGGGCAGGGCACAGCGCTGCTCTGCTCCTCCTGCTCGGCTCATGGCAGCGGAGCAGCGCATCCCGCTCCAGCGCAAAGCGCGAGTGACGCTGACGGAGTACGACGGCAATGTCAATGCTCTTCCCATCAACAGCGCGGGCAAAGCAGGCAGAGCATATGTGTGTGGAACTGTGTCACTCTTCCTCCTGAAACGCACCGCCCCGGTCCCCAGGCTGGAAATAGAAAATCAGGGACCTGCTGGCACATACGTATGGTGGGAAAGAACTTGGGAAATTCGGTTTAAATGCTTTTAAAAAGCGAAGGGAAAGCCAACACCCTCTCAAGACAAGGAGACTAAAAAGGGCTTCAGCTACTGGGAACGGCCACAAATACAGGCTGGTGCTGGCAGAGTCATGATATTGTTTAATAACATTGTTGGAAAGCTGCTTGCATGGTTTAAAAGGAACCTTAATAAGAAGTAACTACCAAAATGTTAGTTTTGAAGTTACAGGATTAGGAGAAAGCAGGCTAGTCTATGCTGTGTGTTAATGGCTGAATCAATGTATTAGAGCAGGAATCTGCACTTGGTCTCACAGAATAAACCTGCTTGATATTTCAGCAGCAAGATATTTTTGCCTTGGTTCTCACAGAGAAAAATACACTCATTTATTTCTCTGAAATACCATATTATGATGGATGCAACTGCCAGGTTATAGCTAATGGATGTAACATGATGGAAAACATCATTATTTAGGTGTGGGAAATTGTTCTTTAGGAATCTGGTGTCTGTAGCAAACCTGCACTCCTTGAACCTCAATTCCACAATGCATTTCAGATGTGGATTTTAAGTGACTGTTTCTAATTAGTGTATCACAGAGCCCTGTCAAAATACCTTTTGGTGAATGGCAATAACGTGTGCACAGGATTCTAAACCCTGCCTAGAGAGCAGCTGTGGAACTCAATGCTCGGCTGAGCAGCAGGAGCACAAACGTGGTGACCACCCCCAGCACTCGTGGGTGCTGCTGCCCCTGTGGCACTCATCCCCCACGTCCTCTAACAGGGGAGGTGCCTGGGGACACAGCAGCTGGCAGTGCACATCAGGCTGGTGACATGACATCTGCAAGATGCTTCTTCCGAGAGCCCTGCAGCTCCCCAGGGCCCTGCAGCTCCTGTGTCCCACAGCACGGGTACCCAAGGGCCAGGCTGAGGGGTGAGATGCTGGCACTGCTGAGATGCTCCCAGCTGCACAGGGAATCTGGGAGCTCCCCGGTGCCCCATGGCACAGGGGGAAGGCGTTTGCTACAATTTCCCACAGGAAAATGGAAAAGGAGCGATGGAGGAATGTGAGTGCAAGCATTCCAGCTGCTGCGGTGAAAATTCATCCCTGGTTTGGGATTTCCCCTGGCTGCCTGGGGTGATGGAGTCAGCCTGGTGTAACACCTGAGGAGAGCTGCAGAACCAGCCCGTGCTGAGCTTTCTTTGGCCATTTATTCAGCACTGACTCACTGCAATGTCCCATCACTCTGCCCAGCCCAAGGTCACAGATCACAGATCCATGGCCCAGCAGCCCCAGCCCAAACACACTCATTCACAGTTTTGACACCATTTCCTTGCAGCAGGAGAAATCCCTCTCTGCTCCCATACAAACACTTGCAGCTGGCTCCCATCAGCCACACAGAGGCGAATGCTTCAGGTGTTTGATAAATGCTCCTTGTTTCCTATTAATGCTTCTGCTGTGCATCAAAAGAGGCACTAAACCTGCCTCTGCAGCCCTAGCAGGGCACTCCTGATGGTTTCTGCTCTGCTGGAATAACACGCTTTGCTGCTCCTGGAGCTGCACAGGCAACTCCCACTGGATCAGGGCTGCTCGAGGGATGGGTTTCTGAGCACTTTTGTGGGTGCCTCAGCCAGTTTGAGAGGCGCCAGCATCCAAAGGCTGGGTGCTTTGGGATGCTGCCAGACCATCCCTGTGCTCAAGCAGGAGCGAGACTCCAGCTGTGGGCTGAGCCCTTCAGGTCACTCAGGCTTGGCTGGCACCAGAGGAGCCACCAGACCTGGCTCCCACCAGCTCTGCTAGCATTGAAAAGGCACTGGCAACATTGCCTCTCATTAGTTTATTGAGAAATTAATGCTTATCACCTTGCACCAAGCCTCCATCTCCGGCAGTTTTGTGACTGTCACTGTCCTGGGTACAAGTCTCTCTGCTTCTCCAAATTGCCCCAAAAAGCCTGGTCCACGTGGAGCCTTAATGACCACAGCAAAAAGAATGAAGCAGCAATAATTATTTCTTTGGAAAGCCAATCTTAGATCATTTCTAGCACCCACTATATAGTTTTAAGCAGTTGGCAACGTCCTGATTGTCAGAGGAAAATTCACCAGGCCGGATCCAACAGCCCGGGGGGGAGGCTGCTGCTGCTCGGTGCCCTCAGCACATGCACAGTACAGAGCACACATACAGAGATGTATTGATGTGCACAGCTGGCCACACACATCACAGACAGCGCTCACACTCATGGGGCCAGCAGTGGCCTCATCCTGCTCCCCTTCCTGGCTGGACAGGGTGGAATCCCGCTGGCAGCAAGGCGGCCCATGGACCCCTTCACTGCACAAACCCTGCCAGGGAAGCTGTCATGCTGGGAGCCAGCAGGCTCACAGAATTGTTTGGACTGGAAGGGACCTTTAAAACCCCCCAGCTCCAGCCCCGTGCCGTGGCAGGGACCCCCTCCAGCAGCCCAGCAATGGGGAGGCTCAGTCGGCTCACGAGCCAGCACGCAGCCCCTCCAGCTCTCCTCATTAGAGCTGGTACCTGTTGCAGAGCCAGGCTGGAGGGAATTGCATTAGGCTGTTTATGGATGAGAGCAGAGCTGCAGGGAGGAGGAGGAGGAGGAGGAGGGGGAGGATGGGGAGAGCTGTGCCGCAGCCACTGCCGCTTGCTGAGCAGGGAAAGCCGTGCCAAGGGGCAGCTGGGCAGCCAGAGCCACCAGCCAGGGCTGCAGCACCCACATGGTGCCAGCCCCTGCCAACAGCCCCCGTGGAGAGGTCCCTGCCCCAAGGGGATGGGGACACCCTCTCCAGCAGGCCCAGCACACGGGTCAGGGCATTGTTCTGGCCACGCTTTTCTCCAGCCAGCACACAGGGCTTGCAGCTGCTGGGGGTTTTGTTTGGCTTTTTCTTCTTTCTCTTTCATGGCCGGGAGCTTATTGTGCATTTCCAACAGCAACCGAGTGACCCAGGTGATAATTCAGCTGCCACTCGGCCTGGCACAGGCACAACTTGGACGTGTTTCAGACACCTGGCATCACGCAAGGAGGGAGGGAGACAAAGGGATCGATACCCTCTGCCCCCGAGGCAAACAAATGGCATCGATTAACTCCAGCGGCCACGGAGACCCGCAGGAATTAGCTGGGATTCAGCAGGTCCCACAGAGACAAACTCCCCCACATGTTTCTCTCTGAAGGGAAGTGGTTTCATCCCCCTGTGCCTCCTCCCCCAGCTGCTCCCTCTCTCAGATGTCCCAAACCCTCCAGGATCACACACAGGGCAAAGAGGCCCCAGAAACCTGCCAGCCCCTCTGGGATCACTCCTCAGAGACAAGCATTAAGTAGAAAACAGGGTGGTTTTGCTGCAAATAGCAGCCATGCAGTTGCAGGGTTTGGAGACAGATGTGCAGAGAGAGAAGCAATCCTCGCCCGTAGCTGCCAACGCCTCCTTCCAGCTCCAAGGCATCTCTGTGTGGAGCAGCTGATGGCTCTTGGGATGCACACACAGCTACCAGCAGCATGGCTGGCTTCTGCTTCCCTGGAAAAGGGTCCTGGTTCGGGGTCCTTACCCCACGTTCTCCTCCTGGGGTTCAGCTCAGCCTCAGGCTCCCCCCTCAGCCCTCCCCTTGCCCACGGTCCCTCCCAGCATTTCCTGCCATTCATGACTCCAGGCTTGATGGAGGTCAGGAGTTAACACTCTCCTCTAAGCTAGTCCCTCTGAACTGGATTCCCCTCTGAATTCTGGAGGTGCTGGTGTTCCCCTGGCAGTGCTCAGAGGGAGCTCCCAGCCAAATCCTGCCTGTGAACAGTCACAGCTCCCTGAGAGGGGCTTGGTGGCACAGAACCCCATCCTCACAGTGCACTGGCAGCCTGATGCTGCTCTTGGTTTGTCCCAGGGGCTTCCCCCAGAGCCGCTGTGCTCCTGCTGCCTTTTCCTCTCCTCTCCCTTCACCCTTGCACTGCTCTTCTCGCTGCCCAGCTTGATACTCAGCCAGCAAGGACATAAGCCACTGATAAAAGGCTTTTATTTATTATTCAGCCATCTCCAGGGTTTCAGTGCCACAATGCATTACCCTACTTCCCATATCCATTATTTATTTCCTGGTTCAACACAGGTAAAGCTAAAGTGAATGTGAAAGATGTTTGAAGCCCATACACAAAAGATTAATCCAGCCCAGCTTCCCCAAGCTGAAATCCCTTCTCTGCTCAAAACTCGGACTAAAGATGAAATCCGGCTCCTGCTGAAGTCAAAGAGAGTTTTTAATAATGGATTTCAAGGGCTCAAAGCCTTCACAGATATCTGAGGGAGGAGTGGTCCTGGATGCAGGCTTCTCCTCCCAGGCAGGTCTGCCCCATCACCCCTGTGGTGCTGCCCTCGCCATCTCCCACACAGATGGTTCTGAGCTCACAGTGCTCTCAGACCAAAACATCTTGGGATCCTGCTACTTCTTTCTTTTGTTTTTCTTTTCTTTTCTTTTTTTTTTTTTTTTTTTTTTTTTTTATTTGGCATTGAGAATCCGAAGGGAAGCAAATTCAGGAACCGGAGATGTTCCTGAGCCCTTGGGTCAGAGCCTTTCTGCCATCTGCAAAGGAAGCAATCGAATTTCACCTCAACCCCGCCAAGCCCAGGCTGGGCTGGGGCCATCCCTGCAGTTTTCTGCCCTGCTCCCACCTCCCTGGCTGGCACCTGCTCTGGGCATCCCTGCTGAGCTCCCCTGGACAGCATTTCCTCAGGGAACAACAGGATTGCTTCGGATAAACTGTGGCTCCATGAAGGAGGGGGAGGAATTTTATCTTCCACACCTCAGTCCCAAGAGGAGAGTGAAGAAAGATCAGCTGAGATTATTCAGGCATTTATATTCTGAAGAAAGCCAGCACACCAAGAAAAGGGAGAAAATCCTTTAAAAGGCAGGGGAAAATCCAAAAGAGGAAATGTTCCCTCTTTTTGCTGCAAAGGATTGAGAAAGTCAGAGCAGCCAGGCTCACAACACAGCCTTCAGAAATGCTTTGCATCCCTAGACCTACACCCTGGGACATGGAAGGGAACTTCTCAGCACAGGGTGGCTGGATTCCCTCCCTGCCTTCTCCTGTCCCTTCCCACCTGCTGTCCCAGCAGGCCCGTGCAGCTGGGGCTGCCCAGGCAATGTCCCTGCCAGCCTGGGCTCCAGGGACCCCACATTTCCATGTCTACACCTGTCCCTGCCTCCTTGCTCCAGAACCGGCTTTAGAATTCAGACTTCACCTTTTTAGCCCTGGTTTCAGCTGTGCCCAGCAGCAGCAGCAGGGTGTGGGAGATTTCCCACAGCTGCTTGCATGGGGCAGGAGCATCCCAGGACCCTCCAGTTCCCTCCTGCTGGCACCAACTCTGAGCATCCCAGGACCCTCCAGTTCCCCCTTTGTTGGCACCAACTCTGAGCATCCCAGGACCCTCCAGTTCCCCCTTGCTGGCACCAACTCTGAGCATCCCAGGACCCTCCAGTTCCCTCCTGCTGACACCAGCTCTGAGCAGCGCTGCCCCTCGGAGGGCAGGGACAGCGTCAGGAATTCAAACCCCCGGATTGGATTTTGGATTGCTGCCTTCGATGCCCCTGCTGACCCAGGGCTCGCCGGAGCAGAGGATGGAGAGCTGCGGGATCTCTGCTCCCGCCTGTGCCAGAGCCGGGGCAGGAGAGGATGCTCCCCCTGCCCATCCAGCCCCTTCACTGCCGCAAAGCCAGCCCCAGGGGGCTGCAGCCCTCCTCAGATATGCAAGATCTCCCGGGCAGGAGTGTTGATACAATGATTAGCGTGTTTGTTATGTTAAACAGCCCTACTTAAACACGCGGTGCCCTTCAGCCGGGAGCCCGTGTCAATATTGGCTCGGGAGCAGCGGCAGCAGATAAGCAGGAGGCGAGGAGTCCTCTGCCATGTGCCACAAACAATGCCTTCCAAACCCCCTTTGATCACTCTCCACAATTGTCTCGTCATCAGGACTGTCTCTCTTTGTAAATAACATCAGCTTTGATGTCATATCGCTACATTTTCTCCTAATAAAACGGCCTCGATTCAGCCCAGCTCTGAGTACAGCCCATAAATTTTGCTTTTCCCTCCTTAAGAGCGCACTTAAGTCCCTCGGAGAGCACGGGAAGGTGCAGCCATGCCCGGCGTGGGGAGGATTCATCACACGCTGCAATCTGAACGTGCACTTAAGTGATTTACTGAACTGCGGCATTAAATGGGAAGCAGCGATTTCTTTTAACTGCCTATAAATACCATAAGTTCTTGTCATAGCTGGAGCTACTTTTAATGACTGGTGCTTAGCTACACCGAAGTTTTAAACCCCGTGGAAAAAAAAAAATAAAATAATAAGCCTTACTTCAGCACATGGCTAACACAAAAGCAACATTTCTTGTCCATATGGAGAACATATTGGCTGAACTCAGCTCCGAGGCGACCTTTATCTTCACTCGGGAGATGAGACCAATTAAGCCGGAGGTGGCAGCGCTGCCGGTGAGTTATCACTCTCCTCCTCGGGCAGATAAAGGTCAGCCGTGAGCCGATGGGATGCTCCTCCACCACGCTGCCTCTGCTACCTGTTGCCCTGAGACAGCTGCGGATGCACACAGCTCCCTGCACGGCCCGGGGCTAATTTCCAGCTAATTGGGATATTTTCGATCCCCCCAACCTGAGGAGAGGGTCTCTAGATATATGTGTATACGTAAATATATAAAAATGTGTATATACACCCCCTGGCAGAGAGCTCCAGCACCTGAACCAAGCCCTCCCTGCAGTGCCAGGGGTTTGTCCCCCCTGTGCCAGCCCTGTCCCACCGCTGGGGACCATGGTGGCCTTGGAGCCATCCATCAGCACAGGCGGGTACCAGGGCCGGGGCCAGGGCAGCCGCCTCCCCCCGGGGATGAATTACAGAGCAATAAACCACGCTCCTCTCAGCGGCAGCGTTTTATGCCTGCCATCAATCAGGAGACACAAACAGCTCTGTTCCCAGCAGGGCTGGCAGAAACAGAGGCACAAGGGGGATCCTGGGGATTTACGGGGGGTCCTGGTCGGGGTGGGAGTGCTGGGCACCTTTGTAGCTGTCTGCCCAGAGCTGCCCTGTGGAAAATTCAAATCACAACCCCCAAATCTGCCAGGAGGAGCTGGGGAGGTTCGGGAGCTGGGTCCAGGGGAGGCTTTGGCAGAGGTGTTGCAGGTGCAGTTTTGCCATCTGCTCATTAGTTTGATCTCAAATTGATGAAAGAGCATCGTGTGAAATAAAACCCCCAACATTTTGGGATTTGAGGTTTTGGAGGAAGGGAGTGGAATATGTGTGCTTGGGGCTCACAAACCCTTCAGTGGCCATTAGATACCTCAGTGCCTCGTTGAGTATTGCCCTAAACATCTGCTTTCTCATTACTTACAATTAGGAGAAAGAGCAAAATCCAAGCTGGCACATCCAAATGCCTGTATTCTAAGCACAAACACCTGGACAGGGAGAATATCTCCTCTTGATACCTGCTCTCTGGCGAATTTGCATTTTCCTATTAGGCTCGTTTCTCCAGTGGAGTGGAGCTGCTTCCTGAAGCATCCCAAGCATCCCAATTCCAGCGCTCTGGGGCAGCCAGCCTCTTGTGCAGACCTTAACCAGAAGGGAAAGGCAATAAAACCACAGACCCCAGCTCATCCTTCAGGAGGAAAGCTGAGCTCCCCGAGCAGCACAGAGTCTGCAAACCTGTTTTACTGGGGTGCAAAGGTTCAAATGAAGCAGCAGAGTCACATCTTAGCCCTGAAGCCCCTCGGGTGGTGCCCTCTTCACTCTTTGGGCAGAAGCTGCCTGGCTGTGCCAGAGAGCAGCAGAGCAGATCCTCCCTTCCCCTCCTGTGCCCCAGGCAGATCCTCCTGGCACTGGAGCCCCAGCCCCACACATCCCAGCCCCTCACATCCCCACGGGATCCCAACATACACCGTGTTTCCTGCAGGAGACACTTCAAGGACATGGATAACAAGGGATAAGGACACAACAAAGAGCCATTCAAGTATTTATGAACGGGCTTTTCCCCGGCTCCAGGTAGCTTCTCTAAAGCCATCAGTTTTAATGAGTGTTTGGCTGTTACCTAACGTTTCAGGATCTTATATTTTTCCTTGCTGTGCTAGGAAAGTTTTCCTTGCTGTTGTATAGATGTTTTTCCAAGCTAAAAATAGGGCTATCTTTTTACCAATCAAGTCTGTCTGGGATTATGTATTCAAAGAGCGTGACATAGAGATGTGGAATAAAGGTTTTATGAATCACAAAATTGAATTCTTTAGGGGCTGGCAGCATTTTTCTGAATAAAACAACAACTTAATGTCCTACGTGTTGTACTTTATGAACTGGGACCTAAACTTATCTTGTACAAAGGAAATTACAGAGGCAATCATGGGAGGTCTTTTATTAGTATTTCTTCTCTCCCCGGCACAGAGGAGAATATGAATTGATTGTCAAAGATTTTTTAAGTGCCTTTGATTGAAGAGATGATCTCTGATAAGCTGCTGGAGGAAAATAGAAGCCAACAGCTGCTCCATTTACCATCACTTAGCCTCCAGTTCTGGCAGTTTGCTAAATAACTCTTTTACATTCACAAACACATCTCTGTGTCACGGCCATGGCACACACACCTCCCTGTCCTGGGGGTGTGCTGGGTGCCAGATATTCCATGGGGCTGCAGGAGAAGTTACTGTGATGCTGGGAACACACCCAGGTCCTTCCCCATCTCCCCAGCCTGCACGCTGCCTTTTCCCAGCACTGCTCCAGCCCTTCTTAAGCTGGGAGAGAGAGGGAATCATTCCTGTTTGAGAGCCCAGGAGAGACAATAAGCCACTGGTTGTCCAGGGCATTGTGTCTAGCAGATAATTAAAACATCAAGACAGAATCTTTGCTGTTAATGAATTTTGAAGGGGTTGCTGATCCCTGCATAACTCTGCCACGTGTTCCCCCCTGTGTCTTCCCCTCACAGCTTATTACACCAAGCCACTGTCAGACACATCTCATATCTCTGGAAGCTGCTTATTGCTATAAATCACCTTTGCCAGTGCCACACAATTTGTTTTTATTTTAACACCATCACTGCCCGTGTGCTATGCATGGATCACAGGCTGCAGGTGCCCAGCAGGAGGGCACTGTCAGCTCCCCTGGGCCTCCCCAGGCTGCCAAATCAGGACAGATGTGGGCATGAGCTGGGCAGGGGGCAGCACCAGGCTCTGCTGCTGAGCCTGCTGCTTTTAGGGAGCCACAGCCCAGATCTGCTTCCTCCAGGGGACCCTTTCCTGCCCATCGTTTAAAAAATGAATCTAAATGACCTCCAGCTCATCAAACAGTGCCAAGGCAGAGTGCCCATCTGCAGCACCCACCTCTGCACATGGAGCAGCCCTACATGAGCACAGCTGGGGGAGAAGAAGCTGCTGGTGACTCCCCCACCCAGACCATGACAAACAACTGCCCTGGGCACAGGATCACCCTGCAGATGTGGGCATGAGCTGCCCCAAACCATGCCAGGGTGCTGGGCAAGGGGCAGCACCAGGCTCTGCTGCTGAGGCTGCTGCTTTTAGGGAGCCACAGCCCAGGTCTGCTCCCTCCAGAGAGTATCTCCCAGAGAGACCTTTCCCTGCTCCATCTCATTTATAAAATGAATCTAAATGACCTCCAGCTCATCAAACAGTGCCAAGTGCAGGGTCTGCACATGGAGCAGCCCTACATGAGCACAGCTGGGGGAGAAGAAGCTGCTGGTGACTCCCTCGCCCAGTCCATGACAAACAACTGCCCTGGGCACAGGATCACCCCTCAGATGTGGGAGCAGGGCCAGGGCAGCAGCCCCACACTCCCTCCCTGCCTGGCTGCCAAGCCTGACCCAACAGAAGAATTTACATCCCACACCTCTCCTGCAAGAGGTGCCTCGAGGCACCAAAAATCAATCCCTCGGCACAGTTTTATTACTCAGTTCAAAGTGCAGTCAGAAGATGTCCAACATATTTCCTCCTCCTCCCTCCCTCCCTCTGTATAAGGGAGAGGAGGAAAATGAAGTTGCTGGCTGCTGTTGGCCCCAGCCCTGCCCCGGGCACTCCCCAGCTGGCTCAGCAGCACTTCCACACGTGTTGCAGCCTGGTTTCTTGGCAGCCTGCATTTGATGCTATCCTGGAAAAAGGCTCGGAGAAGCTCACAGGCTCTGCATTTAGCACAAGCAAGGCCTTTTCCAAAGGAAACACTTAAAGGGTTACGCAAGAATAAAGCTAAAAGGGCTTGTAATTAGTCAGAGCTGGGCAGGGGCTAAATTAGCCAAGCAAAGTCATTACCCGCCTGAGATCCTCTCTGCAAGGCAGCAGAGGATGCACACACATCTCTCTGAGATGGTCTGCTAAGAGGCTTTATTCATCCCAGAGACCCCAGTGCCCCAAATGAAGCACAGCTGCAAACCACTGGCCCTGCAGAGCCACCACCTCACCTGCTGCAGCACAGAGGAGCTGATGGGAGAGAAAAACCCTGCTCCAAACCATCCTGACCCAGCCTGGCCGCGTTCTGCAGAGCCCTCTGCCCTCCCTCACAGCCAGCTGACTGCTCTGGGGCAGATGGGAATAAAGCAAGGGATGCATTTTGGGTGCAGCAGCCCTGGGGGGCTCTGCCTGCTGCCTCCATCATGCCCCAGATGCTACAGCTTCAAGAATGAGTGGGAGAAATGGTGGATTTTGGCCATTGCTGCTGATGGGACACTTGCCAAGGCAGAACTGACTTTTTGCTTCTGCCCCAAGGCTCCTTCTGCTGGGAAACATCCCTTGTATGATGCCTGGGATTGAGGGATCACAGCAGGGTACACTAAAGGTACCAGTTTGGGCCAGAGCATTGTGATCAGGCTGTGCTGGGAGAGTGGCTTTCAGGGAAACCCCTCCAGCCCGAGGGGAATGGAATTCTGACCCACTGCAGGGATTCCTGGGCAGGAGCAGCCAGGGCAGGGACAGGCAGGGCGCTGAGGATGGCTGGGGCTGTGGGGATGGAGGAGCAAGGACAGGACTGTCCCCACAGGTCACAGTGGCCCTCACCACAATCTCCTAACAGAAGGGGAGAGGAGCTGTGTGTGTACCGTGGGTAGGTGTGAGATTACTGGAGAGATGGAGGGAAACTGAGGCAGCACTCTGCAACACAAACAGTTCCAGGGTGCTGGAGGAGCATTGCTCCAGAGCCCTGACCCAGACAGACATCTCCGCTGGTGGATGAAGCTGCCTGCTGCTGGAGGCCAGCCCTGCAGCTCAGGGAGGCACTGTGCCAAGGCCAGAGCTGCCAGCGCTGTCACACAGTGGCTGTGGGACACCCCAGCTGTGCCAGCCAGCACCCAGACACCGGGGATCCCATCTCCTCCTGGGCTCTCTGCAGCACAATCTGTCAGAATTTAATTTCAGGATGCAGCTCCACCATAACTGATACCATAAATGTGGAATCAAACCACAAACCAGCCCTCTGCTCCCTCCACACTGGGAGTGCTGCTGGCCAGGCAGGATCCTGAGCTCTGTAGTTATAGCAACAGGCACCGTCCTGATGGCAGCACTTACACAATCCCTGCTGCTCCTCAGAGAGTGAAAACTCTCTGCACAAACCTCTGAGCAGGAACAGCCACCAAAACCCCGGGGCAAGGGCTTGGGCATCCCTGGGAGTGTCCAGGCTGGGCAGGGCTCAGAGCAGCCTGGTCCAGTGGAAGGTGTCCCTGCTTGTGGCAGGGGGTTGGAACGAGGTGTTCCCTCCCAACCCAAACCATTCTGTGATTCTGTGCCATCCTTCCTGCAAACCACCTGCCTCAGGAGCCTTCAGAGCTCCCCAGCCACTTCCACACTGTCCCCTGTGGGCACAACCCCCCAAAAAAGCAAACACCATGTGCCTGCTTTGCCTGCACAGCCTCAGAGTGTCCAACCCACATGATACAGAACATCTGCAAAGCCTGCTGCTGCCCCTGGGAGTAACAAACACTCTCTTTGGCACCCGGGGAGTGTGGGGTCAGCAAGGCACGCTGCATCTGTAAGCGACACTTTGCTGATTTTCTCTTCTTCACCACACGCAGCCAGGCTAAAGAGCAGTTCTCTTGCTTACAGCCCAGACACCCTGCTAGAAAATCAATAGTCATTTGGTGATGCTCTGGCACTTGGCTGGCTGCATTGCAATGCCTGGGGAGGAGCAGCTCCCACTGCCAGCCTCCCGAGCAGGCAGAAAGCAGCAAGAGTCAGACTGGCCTTGGGTAGATACTCTGGATATTTGAGCAGCACAGCCTGATAAATCCATCCCAACCTGCAGGAGTCTCATTCTGTGCCTGTCCAAGGGGCTGCCCCAGCCCATCAGATGGCAGAGAGCAGCCTGGAAATTGCTCTGCATCCTCCCCATCCCAGCAGAGCACATCCCATCCTGAAAGTCCTGGAAAGCAGGGAGCACACCTTGCATCAGCCTCACTAGAGCCTGGAGGGGTTAAATGTCAGATTTATATGGAACACATCCCAGCCTAGAACAGCAAAGGGTGGCCCCAGTGTGAGCTTGGGTACCTGGAGCCTCTGTGGCAGGAGAGCAGGCAGGGAGCATCCCAGGACCAGAACAGCTCATGGATCAGCCACAGGTACACAACGATCAGACTACAGGGCACAAAGCACAGGTACCAGCTTATTTACCTCACCCTGGCTTATTTACCTCCAGAAACAGAACAGGAATTACAGAATTCAGTGCTAGAAACAGGATCACTGCTTCAGGGCTGGGAAGTGCCCCTGGATTCCTGAGCCAGCATGGACAAGGCTAAAGCAATGTGATTCTGTGATTCTGCTTGCTGGCTTGGCCAGGGAGCCAGGAGCAAAGGAAAGTGGGCATCAGCCACGGTTTAAAAAAATCAGGAAGCATAAAATAGCTTTGAGCTGCTTGGAACCAAACCCAAAGGCTGATGGAGCGGATGGCATCTTTGTTTAATGAGGAACAGAAATTGCTCTTTTCTGCAAATCCAGGACAGCACCAGCAGGGCTGGATTTCAGCAGGCTCCAAAGGGCAGCAGACACGGTGCTTTTAAATGATAAATAAAATGTAATAGCCCGACCTCAGGAATGCAATTGCCTGTTTTCAATGCTCCCCTGTTCCTTTAATTCTTCTCCATCAGTGCAGATAGATGGAGTGCCACAACTCCCTGCCGCCTCCCCATCTGTGTGGCACAGCCCCAGCCCAGGACCTGCATCGGGAGGCGAATCTCTCCCGGAGAGCCGCAGGGGAAGGACATGACTCTTCCCCTGGGCGCTGTCGGTGATAAGAGGAGAATTAAGACCGCCAATCTATTTCTAATGGAGAGGTTACGACGGGGCATTTTGGAAGCAATTGAAAGGTTGGTAAAGGGGCTCAGCCAGGAAATGTATGGAGTCTCATTACCTTTTATCTTCTGAGCACATAAAGTTTGCAGAATCTCTGTTTAGGTTAGCAGGAAAGCTCTGCAAGAATTATATATGCTGCCCACATGCTTATCAAGGAGAGGGAGCTGTGCTCTATCAGCCAGCTGTGGGGCTCGGCAGAGATAGAGATATCCCCCTGCCCGGCAGGACTGGGATAAATCATCCTGTCCTCGCCCTGCCATGAGGCCTAACCCCTGCCTGGCCCCTTGCAGCCCTGACACCCCTGAGCTGCCGCAGCCAGGGCCAGGGAGCGTGCCTGGGGCTGCTCCATCACCCTGGGGCTGTCCCTGCAGGGAGGGAAAGCAGGGAGTGCTCGATTTACAGCACAGCTGTGAATGCCCACCCATTGGGACTGCAGCTTAAATATGTGCACTTGGAAAACCAGTGTTTGGGTCAGCTGGTTTTCAGGCTGGATCCCCAGGCTGGAGCCTGAGGGGCAGCTGGTGACCCACTGGCTGAGCAATGCCTATTTTTCTGCAGATCACCATCATCAGCAGCTCCATGGGTGTCACTGTCCCTTTTTGCCTTCACCCTGGCTGCCCATCAGGTCTCATGGATCCCATGTCCATCAGCATCCCCAGCACCTGTGCTGCTCTGCTGTACCACTGGACACCATGGAAACATCTGGACCCACCACACACATTTCCCCCCAAGACCTCTGGCAGCCCCAGACTCTCTGTGAGATGCAGAAAACCACATGGGCCAAATGATTGTATGGAGAGGTTTAGGTTGGGTGTTTGGGAAAATTTCTTCAGCATGGTCAGGCACTAGAACAGGCTGCCCAGGGAAGGGTGGATTCACCATCTCTGGAAGTGTTCAAAAGACGTGTGCACGTGGCCCCTGAGGACATTGGTGAGCATGGTGGTGCTGAGGTGACAGCTGCACTCAGTGATCTCAGAGGGCTTCTCCAACCCAGTTCTGTGATTCCATGATCCTCCCCTGCTGCTGTGGCAAAGAGGGTTTGCTCCAGCCCTGAGCACTGCTGGCAGGGCTGGCACTGTGGTCAGTGGGGAGGGGGGACAGCCGTGACCCTCTCTGCTGGGAGACAGCAGTGACCATTTGGGCTGAGGGACAGTGGTGACCATCTGGGCTGGGGGACAGCAGTGACCATCCAGGCTGGGGGACAGCGGTGACCATCCAGGCTGAGGGACAGTGGTGACCATCTGGGCTGAGGGACAGTGGTGACCATCCAGGCTAAGGGACAGCAGTGACCATCCAGGCTGAGGGACAGCAGTGACCATCCAGGCTGTCAGAGCAGCCCAGGCCCCACATGGGCAATGTCACCCCCAGCACTTGGGGATGTCAGAGCCATGAAGGCAGCACAGAGATGTCCTCAGGTGCCAGAACCTGCTGCAAACCCCAGGATGTGCATACAGGCAGAGACAGCCAGTGCCTGCAGCGTGTGTAACTCTGCAGAGTGGGCTCAGACAGCGCTGAGGGCACTGCCACGGCCACCCAGGGAAATCTGTCCCTTCCAATGTGTCCAGCTGTGGCCACAAGGACTGTGCTGCTCAGGAGGCTCACACAGAGCTGGTTTGCCATCAGCCAGTGCCACCAAGGCAGGAGGAGCAGTGATGCACATGAGCCACGTCCCAGAAGACTCATTGGTTTGTTTAAGCACCGTATTTACACCCGGAGAAGAAAACTGCCCGCGTGAAGGAGAACAAATTAAAATTCAATTTCGTCTATACCAAATAAACGCTCTCATCAGTGGGAGGATGGTGGAGATATATTGGTACTCACATAATTCCTTGGTGGATTTTATGGGCCAATTGATAAAAAATATTCTCATGAGAGCAATGCACATTATTTCTAGAGCTCCAGTATTTTACTAGCGAGGCAGCGTAGAGATGTGTGATTTACACACTGTGTGCAGAGGGCTACCCCAGCATGGGCAACACAAGTACAAGGGCTCCATGGGGAATTCTCCCCTGGAATCAAGGCACAATGCCTCTGTTTGGCCTGTGGAGAAATGACAACCTAAGCAGGATTTTTGTGGGTGTCCGTGGTGGGCCAAGGTGGCACATGGAGCACACAAGCAATGCAGTCACACCTCCTGTGCACTTTCTGTGTGCACAATGCCTTTCCTTACCCATGGTCTCAAGGGCACGAACAGTAAAATAAAAGCCAACAAACATGATTTTTCTGAGCTCTGAGTTTCTGGTTTCTTTGAATCCACAAGTCCTGTCTGTGAGGAACAGAGCTCATTTAGTTAATTAGTGTCATCTACATAGAAAAGAGCACAAACTTGAAACTCACAGGAAAACTACGCCGAAACTTGGAGATCAGGTGCTTGACTGATAACATCATTTTTGTATTTTACTACTCCCCTGCTGTCTGTCCCTGCTCTGCTGCCCCTGGCAGACCAGCAAAGGCCAGGACTCCAAGGAAGTTTTTCTGTGGGATTCTCCTCACCCAGCTCCAGCTCTTCACCCCAGGCACAACCTCTCACCTTTGAAACTGGGAAGGAGACATGGCTGAGACAGAGGACTGTGCCAGGAAATATTTACTGGGGCTCAACACCCACCTGTTGGGGTTTTATTTATTTATTTATGCACCTCTGCATTAATGTATATCATAGCTCGGCCAATGCTTCTTGGCATAAGTTTTAATAAAATAATGCAAGATGGTTAAGACCAAAACTGACTTCATTACTTCTGACTGTACCAGTCACTGTAATCAATTTTGCCATGTTTTAGGCCACTCAGCAGTTTTGTCTCTGCTCATCTGTACTGATACATGCAGCTATTTTATTAAAATCTAATCCAACCTCAGAATAAATAAAAAATCCAATAGTAATACTGAGGTCTAATTAAGGACAAAAATCTGTTGCCATCTTCCTAGATTGAACTGTCTTCATTTTACTTCACAGATTTGTACTCGTGTCAATCAGCTCATCAGATTTTCTAGCCATGAAGACAATTCCAGGGTAGGGATGGGGGCCCTGGAAAGACACCCTGGTGATGGTGACATGACCTGAGCAGGTTCAGGTAGAACTGCAGCATTTGATTTTGCTGGTTACACCTTGGGCTGCTTGAATCAAATCTTACTTTCCAAAAGGCATTTCTGTGGCTTCAAGGTGTTTACCATGAAACAGTGACTTTTGGTATTTATTGGGTATTTTCAAAGGCAGGGATGGCTGCTGCATCCCTCAGCCAGACACACCAAATTTAGCATCCCGTGGGAGGCAGCTGGCCGCAGCTTGCAGGGCTGCCTTGGGGCTGCAGCCTCTGTGTCTGTCACGAGAGAGCTCAGTGAGTGTTTGCGAGCTGGCAACATTGGGGGCTGTCAGAGCTCCACAAATTGTGCAGGCCCATGTGCAAAGCAGCCCCAGCAGAGCAGACACTGAGGATCTCCAGGCAGACCCCTGCGTTTGAAATCACATATTGCTGCTGTGTCACCTTGTATTCCCCCTCTGGCCTCCTGTTCCTTTCTTTAAACTGCAGGAGGAGCTTCCCAGAGCCCCCAGACTGACCCAAACAGTGAGAAGACACAAGGATGTGACCAGACTCTTTGCACCATTCCCTCCAACATGATGTGCCTGTGCTGACTTGTGGGACTGGGGGATTCTCTGGCTCCCCAAACTACGACCAACACACATAAAAACACATCCTGATCAATAATTTATCACACTGAGATGGCAGCATAATTAAGTAACCAGAGGGCTATGGGCAAATATCTGGTAGCATAAGGTGCAACGGGCTTTTGGCACGAGTTTTATTTAAACACGTTGGATCAATTTGAATCAATCTGACATGTACACACTTCAGGGCATGGCTAGTTTCAAATCAATTAAACTCCTTATGACTTTATGATTAGAAACCTGAGGTTAAAAACATTAATATAAAATCGCAGTTTATAAAGTGAAAAGTAAAATCCCAGCGTAACGTTTCACGAAGATCACAGGAATCATTATATAAGCTTCATTAAACAAACAAGGTAAGAGTAATTAGGCTGTAAATTGAGCACAGTAGTTAAAAAAAGAGGAAACTATAATTAGGAGGTGATGGCCACTTAGCTAAAGATAAGGAAATATGGAGAAGGGTGCAATTTCAAACAAAAACACAATTGATTTCCTTGTGGGATGGTGCTTCCAAACAAAACCTTCCAGGGCAGAGGCTGGTTGGAGGAAATAGATGCAGGACAAGCAAGCAAAGCAACTGGTCTGAAACTGGCCTGAAAAGAGAGAAAAACCCCACATTAGTCAGCAAGGTACAGATAGTGCTGGTATAAAATAGTGAATAAAATCCTAATTTGTATCATGGCTGTAAGCTGTGCTCTGGAGCTGTGATTCTGCAGAGAACTGAGCAGGTGCTCAGGTTTTCCTGTGGGGAGAATGTACAGGTAAGTCCCACTGACTTACACATACAGGACTAAAATGTGACCATGAACACCTGGACTGGTGAGGAATGGGTCAATGTGGGGGTTTGGAAGCATTTCTAGGGGAAAACCTGCCAGTAAATGTTGCCCTCTTGTGCATTTAGTGTAGGAATTGCCAAATTCAAGCATGCCACCCCTTACTAAGACAACTAACAGAAATCTATGAGAACAAAATCCTTCCAATGAGCATTTAGAGCATGATGATTTTGCTGCTTCTTTGGCTTGGCACAAATGACCCAAACAGATCCAAACCATCCCCAGCATAACTGCATCCTCAAGCAGATCCAGGCCAGCACATCCTTCCAAACACTGTGAGAGAGCCTGTAAGTGATTCCTCTTCAGAAATATGGATAATGATGTTTTATCTGCCCTACCCAAAACATATCTGTTAATACAAAAACCCTCTGTGGATGAGAAAATGGAAGGGGCTTCCCAGGAACTCCATCTCTTCCCACAGGGCATCAATCCCTTCTGAGGGCACTCAGCCACAAGTGCCAAAGGGCAGAGTCCAAAGTCCTCAGAGTTATCAGGAAAACTCATCAGCCTCAGTGAGCTTTGCACGGGGCTGGGTGCCAGCAGATCTCCTTCACTCTTTGTTTTCATGGGGCTGAACACGAGGGGCCCATGCACAGCTGTGAGAACTTAACCTTTGCTCACACCCTCATGGATGGTTCTGTAGAGATGTGCAGGGTCTGAGGAATAAAAGAAGGATCTGAAGGATCCTCCTGTGGAGGATCTGAAGAATAAAAGAAAGATCTTATTTTTTTGCATAAAAATGCAAAATGTAGAATCAGAGAATGATTAGAAGGGACCCTTGAGATCATTTGGGACAATCCTAACTGATTCCAGGCAGATTTCAGCAGACCCTGCCATGCAGGCAGCCCAGGTCAGGAATTGTCCTCTGTGCTGGTGTCACACCCAGTGTGCCCACTCTCACAGCCAGGTGAATAATAAATTTCTCTCATTACAGCCCAGGTGTTTTCAGGCAGCCCAGCTCCGTGTCCTCCTCTCCCCATCCTTCTCCTTGGAGAGCCCCTGACACCCACCCAGGCCAACACAGCCCAGTGTGGAATGTCTGTCTGTCTGTCTGTCTGTCTGTCTGTGGCCAGATGGATTCAGTTCACACATAAAGGCATCTGCTCTCTCCTCCTCTCTCCTCCAGGCTTGCAGGGGGCTGCAGCACCAGGTCAGGCATCATCCCCTGCCCAGAGGGGTCTGAGCAAACACAGGAGCTGTTTCCCAGCCACAAACCCAGCCAGGCCACCAGAGCCTCCCAAACCCCAGCACAGCATCCCAACAGCTCAGAAAATAAGGTATCAGGACTTGAAACAAACCCCAAATCTGCCACTTTGAACTTCTTGGCAACCAGTTCAGAGCCTTTGAAGCTGCATCCCGGTCCCACCTCCCTCCTGGTTCAAACGCAGCCTGCACGCCTCCCTCAGCTGGCCAGCACATCAGGACAGCACATGGACGGGCAGCTGCAGCACCCTGGCCGACCACCAGCACCACAGCAGAGCCTGCAGCACCCCAAAAAACCCAGCAGCACTTCAGCAGAGCCACCAGCACCCCAGGAGATGCACCAGCACCCCGACAGACCCACGGGCACTGGGCAGCACGGGCCAGGAGCTGAGCCTCGAGGGAGAAGGTTGTGGTGAAGGCAGAGGCTGGGGGTTATTGCAGGGAATTAATACACAGAAAGAAGGGATGGGCCACTGTGGTGAAGCACAGGGCCCCTGGGATCAGGCCCTGCATGGTGAGGAATGTGAGTCAGGCCCCACAGCCGTGACCCTGGGTCAGAGCACGGGAGGTTTGACTGGCTGCCCGAGGCTTGGCTGCCTCCCTGGTGGCTTTTGGCTTGGCTTTCAGGGCTGGGATGAATCACTTCTCCACGCTTTTCCTCCTGCCTGGAAAGGTGAGAAACTGCTAAAACCCAGAGAAACCCCTCAAGTCGGTGATATTTCCTGTGGCTTTGCTGCAGGCGCCAGAAACCATCTGACCCCTGGGGAAAGTGTGCAAATGGGAGGAGAAAAACTGGTTCTGTCACACAGGTGCTGGGGCCGTGGTGGCTGGGTGACACTGTCCAGCCTCCTCCCTGCAGAGAACAGGGCAGTGAGCCTTAAGTTTGACTTGGGGGGCTCACAGGAACCCCCCTAGCTGGCAGTGGCACCACAGGGACCTGGTGTGGGGAGTGGGATGGGAAGGGGACCAGCATGGGAGGGTTTTACGAGCTGGCACAGGGCAGGTGGCCAGGGACGCCTGAGCCTGGCCAGGAGCCAGCACGACGCTCCTGCATTTATGAGGGGACCCGCTGGCTTGCCAGGAAATTACACAACAGTTAAATACTTTATACCCTGAACTAGTTTATTAAGGAACTGCTTGGGATTTTTTCACAGAGGGACCGCTCTGGAAAGGATGATGCTGTGAGCAGGAGCTGGCCCCACGATGTGGCACAGGCTGTGACACTGTGTGAGGCTCAGGGACTGCTGCTCCCAGGGAACAGGAGCACAGTGTGCACAAAAGGATTCATCAAACGGGAGATCTCTCCCAGGAGCCTGCAAACAAATCCAGAGGAGCAAATCCCAACAGGCAGCTACAGTTACACATCAGCAAAGTCATGGCTGCAGCACAGGCTGGCAAACCCACATGGGTTTTAATCTGTGAGTGTGGGCAAAACCCACAGTAGGATAAATCCCACAGGAGATAAATGCTTGTTCCAGGCCTGGAATGGACAGGTTCCCACCAGGGCTCCCTGTGCCAGCACCCCTGCCCTGCTGTGCTCTCTGCAGATGGGATCAGACCCCGCTGTGCCTTCTCAGGTCTCCACTAATTTTCCATGGATGCAAAGCCAGCTGTGACTCAGCCCGGGCTCACACACCAGGCAGGCTCTGGAGGCTGCCAGGATGGTAAATGCCAGCACAGAAACTAATGAGGAATCATCCCTGCAGGTGAGGAGTGACTCAGGGGCAGACCCCGGGCTCGCAGGTGCCAAAGCCAACACAGATAAATGACAAACACTAAACCTTGAGACTAGAAATGAAACAATGCACTGAGTGAGAAGGTCACAGTATGGACTGACCAGAACAGTCATCAAGGATGTTGTAGGTAAACAAAGAAAGGAGAAAAAAAATCCCCACATTTTCTTACGGCAGTGAAGGAGCACTGGGCTCTTGTCTGACACCTTGTGCTGGTGGCAGAGGGACTTTGCAATCCAGGGGATTGCACACCCATCCCTACACCCCAGCCAGCCCCAGGGAGCACCCAGTGGCCTCCAGCACAGCAGCAATTGTCTGCAGGGCCAGGGAGGGGAGTGCAACCTTTTCTGATTAGGCAGGATAATCAGAGAGCCTGTAACTGCCAGGGTGGCTCCAACAGGGAGCTCCTCAAAGGAGGCCGTGAAAATCAATCTCAGATTGGATATTGTACAGGAAATTATCTGAGATTGGCTATTAGGAAAATGTTCTTCACTCGAAGGGTTGTCAAGCCCTGGAACAGGCTGCTCAGGGCAGTGCTGGAGTCATCATCCCTGGAGGGATTTGAAAGACATGGATGTGACACTTGGAGACATGGGATTTAAAACATGTGGCACTTGGAGACTGGCACTGGCAGGGCTGGGTTAACAGTTGCACTTGATGGTCTTGGAGATCTTTTCCAACCTAAATGATTCTGTGATTCCATGAAAATTGTCTCTGCCAGCACAAGCCAGCAAGGTGGCACATGGCAGGAGGGGCACGGCCGTGATCGAGGGAACCACGGCCATCCTGCACCTCCCAGTGAGGAGCAGCAGAAAATGAGTTTTCCATGGCCACAACAACTGTCAGCACAGTGTTTGCAGCTCATCCATCACCTCTGCAGAAAACAGGGACGCTGAGTGTGCTGACCTTTCCAGGGAAGCACCGTGCATCCACGGGCCGGCCCTGCCGAGCGGGAGCGCACGGCTTGGCTGCTGCTCTGCCAAAAGGATTTGTGTCTCTCCCCCTGGCCTCCAGGGCACAGGAATCACATCCCTCCAGGACTGGAAGAATGGATTTCCCTTTGGCTTTGCCCAGAATTCAATGCCTTGCTGCACAAGCCTTTCCACAGCACCTGCTCCCTGAGCTCCCACTCTCTCCCTTCTGGCTTTGGAGATGAGGTTGTGGAGATGCTCTGGAGCTCCAGAGTGCTCTGCCCTCATTCCCCTCTGTTCCTGCACAACCCTCTGCTCCTGGACAACTCCTCTCCCTTCTGGCTTTGTTGACAAGGTGCTCTGGAGCTCCAGAGTGCTCTGCCCTCAGCCCCTCTGCTCCTGGACAACCCAGGCACACTCAGCCAGCGGGCACTAGATCATCTACAACTGCTGGAGTGTCACCAGCAAGGATGTGGCAAGCAGCAGCTATGGCCACTCACCCATGAAATGTAAATTTAATGTAAGTATTTGCAATGTAAAGTGCTTTGCACTTTGAAAAATACGCTATTATTTGTGCCTTTTATTGGAGAGAGGGGGGAAAAATATATTCAGAAACAGTCTCTTGTGCGTGTTCAGTTCTTTCTGCCTCCAGAGTTAGGGAGTTTATATTGAAATTTAGCAGCTGTGGGATCTGTGGACCAGCAGTGCCATCACCACTAAATCATCTCTTATTTAGCTAATGCCCTTCATCGCTCGCACTCGCCTGCAAAAGCTGCATCCAGAATAGAAAATCACCTGCCAGGCTCCCAGCACACTGGTCAGGAAAATTCCTCCTTCCCTCAGTTCTTCCAAAATGCATCATCCCAATAATACTAACAATGTATTTATAAATATTTCAGGACTAGTGGGTTTGTTTTTAGGCAGTTATAATATTTTCCTAAAAGTCCTTTTTTTTTTCCCTCTGGTTCTCATTCCCCTTACCAAAAATGTCCACCTCCAAACAGTGAAATCCATTGTGAAGGAATAAATGCATTAAAGACTGTTTAATCCAGTCATGAAATTTTATTCTATTTAATATTATGATAAATAGAATAACTTCCTAGTTAATATCATTAAGGAACTTTTTTTTTAACTGTACTTCTGTAGTTATTAACAAAACAAGAAAAAAGTGTTCACAAACAGAAATATTTCAATTAATTCAAAATATCATGGGTTGGTTTTGTCATTTCCTGACTTTCAAATGCACAGAATCATAGAATTAGAGAATGGTTTGGGTGAGTGGGTACCTTAAAGGCCATCTAGATCCAGCTCTTGTGGCAGGGGGCTGCAAGGGACATTATCAGAGCAGAGCTACCCCCAGCCCAGGTGAGCTGCAGGAGTGCCCTGCACCAGCCTGGTGGCACAGAAAATTGAAGATTGATGATGGTGAAGGAGATTTTCGTCATTTGGTGAGGTAAGAGGCACAGACAAACACTCCTGGGGGCTGCAAGGCTGGGGCAGTGCCCTTCCACCTCATTATGTTCCCCCCAAGCTCCATCTGCTGTCACTGAGGGCTGCACAAGGGGACGTGGTGGCTTTCCAGGGGCTGGCTCCAGGAGACAGCAAAACTTCATCTGAGCACTCTCTAAGCCATAGTGATGATAATAGAAAAAAATAATGAAAGGGAGAAGAGCAAATGTGGGTCAGTAGAAGCTGTACAGGTGGTTCCCCTCAATTTGCTGCACCACAAAGGAGAGTGGGAAGGAAGGAAACCCAGAGCAGAGAAATCCCAAACCTTACAGCCACATCTGCAATGCTGCTGGCATAGGGAGCCAAGGAACAGAGAGCTGCAGGGCAGCAGAGAATTACTATGAAAAACCATCATTTTCTGGCTTAAATCAGTGAAAATTGGGAGTTACCCAGGTAAAGGCTAAAGCAACAACAAAGCAGCAGAAATATCCATCCCAGAGAACCAGATTGTGCTGAACTGACCCCAAACATGAGGGTGGTGGCCCAGGTTCCTCCCTGGGTGCAGAGGTGACACCTGAACATGTGCAGGTGTTTTGGGCAGGGCGGGATGCACTTGGGGAGCCCTTGCTCATGGACCTTCATCCCAGCCATGGTCCCAGTGCCTCCCAGCAGACATCCAGTGCTCCTGTAGGACCTTGCAAGCAAGTGTCCAAGCTGTCCCCAAGGATCTCCATGGGCAGTGAATTGGGTCAGGCTTGGGCTCAGCTCCCCTCACCCCACAGACCCCACAGAGCTGGGGCCATGGGGTCCCAGCACATCCATCATCTCCTCCCTGAGATTCTGCCACTTTCCTGCCCAGTTTTCCTTCTCATTCAGCACACACAGGGATGGGTTAAAACCTAAAGCCATTTATAGTAATTATGCTGAAGGTTGTCTACAGATAATGCAGCAAATAACACTGGATTTGGAAAAAAAAAATCTCCACTCTCAGCTTTAATAAAAGCATTTCAAAGCCCTGGAAGGTTATTTATAGGGTGTGTAAATGTAACTGGAGGGGAGGCAGAGTAAAGGGAGTTCAAAGGGTGTCTGTGAAAAGAAAAAAACCCACTGTGTTATTGACACTGCTTCCTGCTTTCTCACACTCAACAACCTTCTTAAAACAAACTAGAGGAAACAACAACAAAAAAAAGCTACTGAGAGCTATTTGAGATTAAATAATACTTTTTGACAGCTGGTAGGAAAGGGACTGATTCTGCATTCATGCTTACAATAGCATGCTGCTCCCAACCCTGGCTGGCATTGTGGAGGCATCTGAAAGCCCAGAGGGAGCTGAGGGTTGGGGCTGGCATGGGGACAGGGATGGCAGGGACATGGGGACAGGGATGGCAGGGACACAGGGACAGGGATGGCAGGGACATGAGGACAGGGATGGCAGGGACACAGGGACAGGGATGGCAGGGACACAGGGATGGCAGGGACATGGGGACAGAGACAGCAGGAGGATGGTGGCTGTGGGAAGAGCTGAGCTCTCTCCTGCAGCATCAGTGGGCTGAGTTGCTGCCACGAGCTTCTCCCTTGGACCATCATCCCCCAGCATCACCCACAGCTCCAGGGGTATCTTTTAGTCTTTTAGGATAAGTTTTTCATTCCTCCAGGCTGAGCTCACTGCTCTCCATCTCGAGAGGACCCCAATTATTTTGGGATGCTGCTCTGGCACTCACTGCCACTGGGCTTTGGTGGGAGACAGCAGCAGCTGCTGGGGGCTGCCCACGCTGCCTCAGTTCAGGATCCGTGGGAGAAGTTTTCCTGGCAGAAAGTTGGCTTTAGGCAGAAATAAAATCGTGTAGTGCCATCATTTCCTCAGGGCTTTGGAGCATCTGTAGGCTGAACAGGGTTAAGAGAAAGGCTGAGGTCTGCCCTGCAGCAGAAGGATTTTATCCCTTTGGTTCATCCAGCCCTAAGGGGGAAACTGAGGCAGGAGCCCTGCTGTGTCCTGAAGCCCCACCAGGAAACCTGCCCCAATCCTCCAGAGCTGACCTTGCTGCTTCCAAAAAGTTTCCCACTGAGTGCAAATGAAGCCAGGAGCACTGGAACCACAGGCCAGGAAAGCTGCACAAACACAGATCCTGTAAAGTGTCTTCATCTTCTGCTGTTCCCTTAAAATACAAACCAATCAAACCACGAGCTTGTATTCCAGGGAGGAAATCAGTGAGGCTGGCCAGGAGCAGCCTGTCAGCCCTGGGCTCTGCTGATGAGCACTCCCCCATGGCCAGCTCAGTTCGGGGGTTCATCCAGCCCTGCTCCTGCCTGGCTCGGGGCAGAGGCACCTTTGAGCAGAGGGAGGAGGGCTTGGATGTGCTTGGCTGAGCAGAGCAGCTCAGGGAGGAGAGATGCTGGGTGAAAACATCAGCATGTGAGGCACTTTGCTCTTTGCAAAAGCCAGCATGGGGCAGGAGAGATGGGCTGGCTGCTCCCCTCCTGCTCCAGAGCCAGCCAGCCTGTGGGATATTCATTCATTTTGGGTTAACTATCTCCTCCATTTCAGAACAGCTTCCATTTTCCTGATGTCTCGGGGAATGGTTTATGAGGAAATAGAGCCTTGAAGGTGGACAGATGGAGAAAAATCTCCCTTCTCACCAAATTGATCACTATAATCTTTCATCTGCTCAGCGCAGGTCTGGGCTGCTGGCATGTGGAGGTGCCACAGCTTTACCTGTGGATCAGGGTGCCCAGAGGAGAGGAACCCAGGAGCAAGACTGGGAGGAGGATGCACAGCACAAACCCAGACCATGACAGAAGGAAGAGGAAAGGAGATGGGGAGTTCAGATCCAGAGTCCTGAGCAGCCCCAGGGTCTGCCCACAGGGAGCACTGACACAGATTAAATTGCTGCCCTTGCCCCCTCCCTCTGCTGCTGCTGTTCTGGGGTAGGAAGGAGCTCCACATCACTGCTGCTAATCTGGTTCTCATTCCCCTTACCAAAAATGTTCACCTCCAAACAGTGAAATCCATTGTGAAGGAATAAGTGCATTAAATACTGTTTAATCCAGTCATGAAGTTTTATTCTATATAACATTATGATAAAGAAGTGAATTATGATAATCAGGAGAGAAGAGAAACCTGCTGTCCTTGTTATGAAGCACTTGTGTAAGAACACATCCACGCCACAGGCTGTGAGCAAAACTCTGACAGGGCTGGCAGGGACACACTGTGGGACCCCCAGTGTTGGCAAAGTTCAGGAAGGGGTTAAATAAATGCAGCTTCAGGAACTGATTTTGACACAGCTCAACCTGTCTGAGGGCAGGAAAGTAGGCCTTGCAAGGTCGGTTCCGTTCTTGGGTTCCTGGTGCTATGACATCACAGACATACTTTCTCTGCCCAGTTCTAGGGTTGCTGAGCTGAGAACACAACCAGCTCCAGCTGGCGCCAGCAGAAGAAACATCTTCCCCCAAGAGGAAACACCGGTTAGCTGGCTCTGAGCAAAACAAACAAAAATGGATTCAGGGAACCATCCTGACACCCCGAATTCAACCAGGTGTGCTGGGAAGAAGACATGCCGACTGCAGCCTACACATGGCGCAACTCAAGTGCCTACACCCAGACCAGGTGACCCATTTGACCATCACCCTTCTGGTCCCCACACAGTTCCCAATCCTCCTCCTCCTCCCTCAGGACTCACTTTTCGTTTCCAGGCTGTCCAAACTGCTCAGGAGAGCAGGCCCAGACTGCCCCGGCCTGCTCAGGGGTGCCAGGCCAACGGACCTGCCATGGCGGGGCCTCTTGCCAGAATCTCCAGCAGCAGCAGAAGTAAATCCACAGCTGAGGTAAGCACATCCAGGGGATGTTGGACAAGCCATGGGGTGGGGCAGTCTCTGAGCCAGCTCCCAGGCAGATCCCCCACATCCTTCCCTCCTTTGGCTCCAGCCACTCCCACGACTCTCAATTAACATTTAAGATTTCACTGAATAGCTGGCTGATTTATTTCATTTCTAGGGCCAGTAATTTATGGAAATATATTCTTAAAAATCAAACAGAATGCACTTTACTAATAGCTGGGCCATTCTCTGACATTTTGCAGAGTAAATGAGCATTTGTGCCCAATGGCGTGTTGTCCCATGACTGAACCCCTATAAAGGGCTTAAAAAATACCTATTAGCCAAGCTCATTAGCTTAAATATCATTAAAATAAATTATATTTCTCTACACACAGGCCCCAAAGTGAACACTACTCTCAGTGGTTACAGGTCAAATGCTCACTTACTCTAAGGACTCTGAGCTGAAAATAGAAAGGGTGTTAAAATTAGTTTACACATCTGCAGTGGTACAGAAATGATGTGCCCGTGCCTCACTGATCAGTTTGAAAGCGTTAACATTGCATATGCTGATTTTTCTTTTCCAGAAACATCAACGTAACGATTTCCTGCTGGCTCTGTGAACATTAAAAATATCTTTACCTGCATTGTTCAGCGTTTTAGATTTATTTGCGTATCCATTCTCCTGTTTAGACATCCAGCTGAAGGGAATAATTCAAAGCTGGTTTATTTTGGTGTAGCTCCGTTTCTCCCATTTCTGGTTTCAGTTTAGGGGGGGTGGTTTGTTTATTTTCCCATTAACCAGGCGTAAAATAAACAAAAGTAGCACCAGCTCCAGTGCAGCCCCAGCAGCTCAATTAGGCTGATTTAAAGCTCTCCCCATCAGCAGGGCTGATTTACAGCCCCTGCCCGGCGCCGCATGGGCCTGTTGAGCTCCACACTGCTCTGTCCCCAGAGCTGCCACCAAGGGACTGCTGCCACCCCAGAGCTGCCACCAAGGGACTGCTGCCATCCCAGCCCTGTCCCCAAGGGACTGCTGCCATCCCAGCCCTGTCCCCAAGGGACTGCTGCCATCCCAGAGCTGCCACCAAGGGACTGCTGCCATCCCAGCCCTGTCCCCAAGGGATTGCTGCCACCCCAGCCCTGTCACTAAGGGACTGCTGCCATCCTAGCCCTGTCCCCAAGGGACTGCTGCCATTCTAGACCTGTCCCCAAGGGATTGCTGCCACCCCAGCCCTGTCCCCAAGGGGCTGCCATCCCATCCCAGCCCTGTCCCCAAGGGACTGCTGCCATCCCAGCCCTGTCCCTGGCTGTTGGAACCCAGGACATTCCTCTGGCTGCCCTGGGTGACTCCAGACCCCGGCAGGGGCTCAGAGACCTTGGCACAGATTCAAAGTCAAAACCACCTGTGCCTTTGATTTTAACCCATGGAAACAATTACCAACTTTGTGTGAGGATTTACAAGCCACAAGAGTTTGAGTAGAATGATAGTTAATTCACAGGGTGTAAAAGTAGAATGTTGGGGTTTTTAGAATGGGGGTTCCGGGGGCAAGATGGAGGAATCTGGGTGTGTCCAGTTCTTCTTCTTTTCTTCTTGTCCTCCATCTTCTGCTGCGATGGTGACACTTCTGGATTGGTTTAGAGTAGAGACAGACTGTCTAACACAGGTGATAGGTATTGGAAAATTATTGTAAATAAAGTACATGTAGTTTTTAGTATAAAAATATAACACCACCCCAAGGGCAGGGACTGTGCCACAGCCCAACTTGCTGGACAGATCTCAGCAGGTCAGAGAAAGAATGGAATAGATAAGGGAAAATAAACAACCTTGAGAACCAGAGCTGAGGAATCTCGACTTCTTTCTTGATCACGGGGCTGGGAAAAAAAAGACTTTTTAATACTTTGGGAGCCATTTCAGCAACAACAATCCAACACCCAGCCAGGATGTGCCAATGGTTCCCTGGTGGCCCACAAAGCACCATCCTCACCCAACAAACAAGGCAGTGTGTACAGGGGCACCTGGAGATAGTGCAGCAGCAGGCAATGGACCTTCAGCCCACAGAGCAGGTATTTCTGAAGGGCAGAGATGATGGTTTAAGTTGTGGTGGCTCTGTTGAACCCATGCTGCCAAAAGGGAGCTTGTCCTTCTCTTTCTTGTTATGCCTCAACACCGAGCTGTTCCCAAAACTCAAAATAGTTGCATTTGTGTGATTGTAGGGGTTTAAAAGTCTGGAGAGGGACTTTTCACAAGGATTGTAGTGACAACCTGAAGGAGGGCAGGTTTAGATTTTACACTAAGAAGAATTTTTTCTCTGTGAGGGTGGGGAGGTTCAGGGTGCCCAGAGAAGCTGTGGCTGCCCCTGAAACCCCTGGAAGTGTCCAGGGTCAGGTTGGATGGGGCTTGGAGCAGCCTGGGACAGTGGAAGGTGTCCCTGTCCAGGGGCAGGATGGTCTTCAGGATCCCTTCCAACCCATTCTGTGATTCCATGATTTTTGTTGGAATATGGAAGTGAATAGGACGCAGTGCCATCACCAAGGACATAACTGGGGGGTGTGATTGCAGAGAGGTCACACAGCCCTTGCTGTGCCCTACTCGACCCCACGTCATGGGCAAGGGGATCCGGGGTGGCTCCAGCGGCCCTGGGCTGAATTTGCAGAAGTTCAAGTTACTGATGAATAATCTCGTCACAGCACAGCGAACACGACAACCCACAGAGCGATTTTCACAGCCAGCTCCTGACAGGCTGAAGCAACAAGACCTTTTGACCTGGAAAGAACACCCTCCCAAAACGCTGCTGGGGCAGGTACCTGCACCCCAACCCCACAGCTGCACACCAGGGTTGATCTCAGCCACATCAGGAGAGAAAAGCACATTACAACCAAAGCAATCCGTGTCTTGCTATTCTCAAAGCATCCCACGAGTTGTATTTTCCTTGTTAGCAGCACCTCAAGAACATTGCTGGCAGTGTAAGAGAAACCCAGCGCTGAGGTCCCCCCGTCCGGGCTGTGACAGATTGCTCGGAGAAACAACGCGGTGATTGAGGAGCCGGACTAATCACAGCAATTGATATAAATTACCGTGTCAGCTACACCGATGCCGCAGTCTGCAGGTTCACACCTCATTAAGCTTCCAAGTGCCAAATGAATCAACAGGGTTCAGCAGAACCATTCTTAATTAATTGTTGTAGCAATAGGGAAAAAGTAACGGAAAAAGAGAATCAGAAGTCCCGGCGCAGGCGGGCGGGCTTGCACAGACTGAAACTCTGCTCCGATTTAGCATTTCAGATTAAAGACGCCCACGGATTAATCTCAGCCGGCAAAGAATTGCCTGGGGCTGGTTTTGGACTAGGGTGGAGTGAAAATTCAGGCTGGCGACTTGCAGACGTTTTTCCTCGAGTTGTGCAGTGAGTTTTGCATGGAGCTCTTGTGTCGCCTGTGAAATCTCCAGGCTTTGATTTCCCACCCCACCCGCAGCGGGCAGAGGCCACTGCTGGGCACCTCTTGGAGCCGATGGAAATTGCAATTCAGCAGCTTATTCTGAAGCCAGATGTGTCCATTTTTTCCTGTCTATATTCCCCAAAGCAAGATGCAAATTTAGCAGGGAGGGACGAGGCCTGGAAAGCCGCGGTCTCACCTCTGGCCGCGCTCCCAGCCTCTTTCTCCATGGACTCCACCATGCCAGGCTGCTGGAAGGACACAAAGTCAGGCTTGGGACAGAGCAGCAGCAGCCACAACTGAGTTTGAAAAGCAAAGGGTGCCCTTGTCGTTGGAGGGGGTTTTCCTGAGGTCTCATCCAAGATGGGAAGTCGGGATGCTCAGGGAATGCTGAGGAAAGGCCAGCACAGCTTGTGGGCCCTCGGTGGCTGAGCACAGAGCACAGAGCCAGCCTCCACAGGCACTTCTTGTGGCATCTTTAGCATGGATTCCCCTCAGCAGAGCAGCAGCAGCAGCTCCCCAGAGTGGAGCCAGCCCAGCAGGCCCGTGGAGCGGATCCAGCCGGGCCTGCGGCTCCCGCTCTCCAGGGGAGGTTTGGATATCTCCTCCTGCCTTCCCTCGCGCGCGTTCCGCCAGCTTAAAGCCTCCCTGGAGCTCCCATCTGCTCACCACACAGCTTGTAATTGTGTGTGTAATGCGAGGGGCAGTCCAGCACTCAAACCACATTCCCAGCCTGGGATGTCTCTGGGTGTTTGCACTTTCCCCACCACTGCCACTCATCCGGCCCGTTCTCCCTGATCTGTCCAACATCCATCCTGTGCTGGTATCCCAGCCTGGAGCTGGCACTGCCCTGATCTATCCAACATCCATCCTGTGCTGGTATCCCGGAGCTGGCACTGCCCTGATCTATCCAACATCCATCCTATGCTGGTATCCCAGCCTGGAGCTGGCACTGCCCTGATCTATCCAACATCCATCCCATGCTGGTATCCCGGCCTGGAGCTGGCCCTGCTCTGCTCCAGCCTTCAGGCCCAGGCACACCAGATCACCCAGTTTCTCTGCAGCACTGATTAACCTGTAATCTCAGTAACCTGCCAGTGAAATGTAAATGGGAGAGAAAAAGGGAATGTGAGCGCAGATTTCAGCTCTTTTCTGCTTGTGGCTGGGGAACACCACTGCCTGGCAAGGGAGATTTAATGCTGGAATATTAAGGGATGTGGGGTGCCAGGAGTGTAAGGGAGGTGCCCATGGTCACTCAAGAAACAGAGTAATGAGTCAAAATTACCCATCCTCAGTCCTCACTGTGCCTGGGGTGGGATCCAGTGGAAATACCCAGCTAGTTTAAAGGAACTCAGGACTGTTTTAAAGCAACATTAGCAGCCAGGAAAAGCTGATCCTGCAGCTCCAGCCCTTTCTGCAGGGCCTGGTTGGGTCAGAGCCCATGGGGAAGGAGGATCCCTGAGCAGACACATGCTCAGGGCTGGGCATTCCCAGCACAAAACCTCCTGCATTCCCACAGACACGTGCACCAGGGTCTGCTTCACATTATCAATGAAAATATCTTCCCATGACTCACCAAAGTCCAACAGATTCTCTTAATGGAAAGTCTGTGACTTTCCTCACATGGAATCACTTCTCCTACCGAGCTAATACATCACTATTTTCTTTAGTTTCCCTTTTCCCCATATAAATCTCTACTTAATTAATAAAGCCAGAAATTCTTTAAGAGAAAATATCTAAACTGTATTTCTAAGTCTCAGAAAGACTGTTCTACCAACTAGCAGTATTTAAAAAAATATATTAATAGCTGTTTGAGAACGAGGTTTTGATAAATTTTGGTCCAGAAACACTTGTATTATAAATATTTATATTACAAATATTTTGTTCTTTTACGCTTATTACTACAAATCAGCGTGACAACATTTCTGCCCTTGTTTTATTTTAAGGGAGTTAAGGTGCAAATTGGAGGATTAGCAATCCAAACAGAATAGCAGGAATACAAACAGGCTTCCAAGCCAATTGCCAAAGAGTCTCTGTTCTCAAGGAGGAGCCCAGCACAGGAAGGAAAGCAGGTTCTTGTGTGGAAAGTCTCTTCACACCTTAATTACAGCTCCTGCCAACCACTTCAGCTCTGGAGAGGGATGTTTTCTCTGGTGAGAGGATACCATTAGCACAAGGAGCAGCATCCAGGGAAAGCACCTCGCAGGGGGAACTCCTCAGGCTTCTGTTTTCAGCCACTTTGAAAAGCAAATTGATTAACACACACACACACACACACGGCCTTCCCTGCCCGTGCTGGCTTTGCACTGACACCCAACAGCTCTGCAGGTTATAATCGAAGTGTGATTTAGGACTTTCCATTAGGGTCATTAAGAGCAGGGTGTTAAGGCTCCACGGGCTGTTTCAGCTATCAGAATGCTGGAATATGCTGAGCTGAAAGGGACCCATACAGATTATCCAAATGCAGCTCCTGTCCTGCACTGGACGCCCCAAGTGTCCCACCCTGTGCCTGAGAGCATTGTCCAAACCTGCTGTGTAATAAATACATTCTGAAAAGGCACATCACTGCAATTATTCATAGCTCAAACCTTCAAGATTTCAGAGCATAATCACGTTAGCACCAGGATCTTCTTGGAATAGAAATTTATCCCAATTTTTAGGTTATGCTATTGCCCCTGCTCTCTGAGAGCCTCCCCTCCCTCCACACCGAGACCAGTGGGGTTTGCTGTCGGACATGTGAAGGTAAAAGGCAGCTTTCCATGGTGCCCCATGGCAAATCCTTGTCTAATCCTTCACACCGTGAATAAAGGGCTGGAGCCGTGCCAGGCACCTCGGCTCAGTTTCACAGCTCCCGACCGTGGCACCCGCAGCTCTTTGATGCTGCCTGAGTGGATGCAGCTGGGACGGTGCTGCAGGATCACCTGGACACAGCCAAGCCTGCCCAGGTTGTGAGCAGCTCCTCACAGCCCTGCCCTGCCGTGCAGAAACCACAAAAAACTGCTGAGGCAATTTAAAACCCTGCAGGATACACAGCATGACTTTAACTTTGATAGCGTTCCCCCTCCAGGTGTGTTATTCCCAGGATGTCACAGCCCCTGTGTGCGGCTTGTTACCTGGCACACGGCAGGTTCTGGGCAGTTTTTACCCCTCAGGTATTTTCCAGTCGGACTAACAGGCTGATTTGCTGAGTTACCTGCTGGCAGCAGCAGGAGAATGAGCAGCACATTCCCCACTGCCACCCCTGATCCATCAGCCATCCTGGCAGGGAGAATCAGCTGTGGAGGGATAAAGCTCCTTGTTCAGGACAGCAAATGCTGACAGCTCATCCCGTGCTCCCCTGGGATTCTCCTGGATTCTCTGGATTCTCCCTGCACTGGCTCCCCCAGTCCTGAGCAACTTCTTCCCAAACCCACAGCACAGGAAGCACACTTGCTGTTTTTGTAATGTCATCACTGGAGCCCAGATCCACAGCTCGCATGCTTTGACCTTGTCTGCTGCACTCCTGCATTCAGATTTTTAAATTAATCATCTCATTCCAGGTAAGTGCTTTTAAATTCGGCCGAATGGGGCGTGAATCCTGCTGGATGGGGAGCGCAGGTCTCTGCAGTGAGATGGATGAAGCCCTGCTGCACTCCCCGTTTTGTTCCGAGGCTGCAGCAGCAATTGCCTGCTCTAATTCGAATGGGAAGCCTCGCTGTAGGGTAATTAAGCACGTGGGGAGCTCAGGAGAGCCGCCTGCCAGCACCTGGCTCTGGGATTCCCTTCCAGAGGCACCTGCACTAGATGGTAATTCCTTCCCTCCATTTCCCACTCCGTTCCCAGCCTCTCCCGGCAGCTCAGCTCGCAGAACAGATGGAGCAATCACCCTCCTCCTCCTCCTCCTCCTCCTCCTCCTCCTCTCCCCAGCACGGACCCCTGCTGCTGCCAGCGCCTCGTGCCGCTGTAATACACATAATTAGGCAAATCAATGGACAATGCAGCATATTAGGGGAGGTGGAGTTACATCAAGGCAAAATACGCATCCCTATTTATTTACCGCAGGAAATGGGACATTTCTGTCTAATTGCCAAAAATTGCGGGCAGGAGATGGAGTGTAATCACAGCCCTGGCAGGTAGGGTGCAGCCAGCAGGTCACTTACCCACCTTGTCTGGGGCACAGCTGAGGGGAACCCGCTCTCATCTTGATATTCTGTTGATTTATGCTTTAAACATCTCATTACCATTGATGAGTTACGCTCCCAAATCTCTCACACATCCGTAATTAGAGAGAGGGATGTTTGCAGCCATCCACCCCACCACTGACTCCAGACCAAAAGCAAAAGTGGAGGCTGCAAAATGGAAAATGCAAAGAGCAGCAGTGCCTGCCCTCCCTGGGAAGCCAAGCACACACAGCTGGCTCCTGACTGAAGAAGGGGCTGCTGAAATTCTCCTCCTGTGGCTCCCCAGCTTTGTTTAAGCTCAGAGCTGGCTCCCTGCTCAGCAGCTTCTCTGCTCTGCTCCTTCAGCCCTCGCAGCTCCCACCCCGTGGGAAGCAGGACATGGTGAGCTCCCACCACATCCCAGGGGCAGAATAGAAAATAAAAAATAATATTGAATAAAATATGTGGAATTAAAGAGTGAGTGTGCTGCAGATGAGCACCGTGTGAGCAGAGGTGGGACCTTGGGGAACAGGGTGACACTCAGGAAGGGGGCTCTGCATGGAGAACAGGGGTACAAGGCAAATCAGTGATGAGATAGAGAGGCTTTTACAATTTTGGGCTCTTCTAGGAGGGTGATCCTCCTGCCAGGAGGAAATCTGTTTCCAGACCTTGCACACATTCAGGTTTTACCCTGGGTTATGGATAAAGTCAGCTGTGCCCCTGCCTGAGGAAAGGAGCTGTCCCAGAGAGCCACCAAAGCCCTGTTCAGGGGCTGCTGAGATGCCCTGGGCAGAGGGCTCAGGGTGTTTTATGGAGCACAGCCCAAGCCTTCAGACACGTCACATTGTTAGGAGGTTTCTGGGATCTGATTTTGGTCAGCTCTGTCAAATTTCCAGGGATTTGGAGGAGCAGTGAGTGCAGCTGGTGTGGGTGAGCACCACAGCTCCCAAGGCACCAATAGCACCTCGAGTCACTTGGATACACAGAAAGGTATTTAAGAATACATCAGAAATTGCAGATTTTAGCTTCTCATCCTTGCTCTGCACATGTCAGTAGCAGACAGAGAAATCTCCACTGTCAGATTTGAGTTTTACTCCTTTTTACTCTATTTCTGTGCTCCTTTTGCAGAGTTTGGACCTTCCTGAGTTAGGCCTGGTATACCTCTGTGAAACTGGGGATTATTTCATTTAAGTCACTCAGCACATCAGCATTAAAGAGAGAGACTGAGTACAGAGCTCCTGGGATCACTGGGGAGTTACATTATCAGACCTTGCTGCTTTCTAGACCTGAAACTTTTTGTCCTTTTCCCTGCTTATCAGCTCTCCCACAGAAATGAGCTGCTCTTGGGTCAGAGCTGCCCTTCATGGAGCTCTGCCAACGCCTTAGTCCCCACCTAAGGGACACACATCTTGTTTTTGTCTCCAAGCATCCTCACAGTGCCACCAACCGTGCTCAGCTGCTGCTGTGTGCTGCCTTATGATATGAGAAAACACTTAAAGAAATGCAAACCAACTGGTCTGATCTCAGGTCACCAAACTCAGCATTTGTCAAAGCAGGACTGTTACTTCTCCACAGCCTAAGGATGTAAAAATAGCCTGATTTATGGGCACCACAATACTACAAACCCAGAGCTGTTGTGTCAGTGCCAAATCATGCCTCACATGTGCCCACGTAGCAGGAAAAGGGGGAGGAACAGATCCACGAGAGGCTCAGGGAACGCTTGGGTGACTCACACAACTGCCACAGACACGTTTGTTTGTTTGCTCTGAAGGTATAAATGTCATCCACTGCTGGAATGCCTAGGAAGGGCCTGCAGGTTCCCATGGGACATTCACCCTGTCCCTTCAGGCCTTGGGGACCCTCTGTGCCACCGCCCAGGTGCCACCACAGCGGCTCCACATCCATTTTCTTCTCCCAGCTTATCTCCCCCTGGCTTTGGAGTGCATTCTTCCTTATCTTGGAGACAAATGGCCTCCACGGAGAGCTCGGAGCAGCAGAGCCATTTATCTGCCTGACACGAGTTTCCCTGTTTGTTTTCTGCAGCCTTGAGCCACGGGCTGGGCTGTGACAGCGCTCAGCTGTGGCGCTGCTGGAGGGTCACCCGGCCCCTTCACTCAGGCCTCTGAATCAATGCCGTGCCCATATTTATCATTTATTGCACTAAATCAAGTCCAATCGATGCTTTCTTGTTTTTGACGTGCAGCAAAGCCCTTACAAGCTTTTCACAAATCTGTTTGGAATCAAGGAAAGCCAGGGGGAAAAAAAAAGATATTTAATCAATTCAGCTCTAATTTTTGATTTGGAGAGAGAGGAAAATGTGGCACTGTTCCCATGAGAAAAAGGAATAAAAATCAAAACCCGCTTCTGTTTAGCTCCTTCTGATGGTTTCCAGCACTTCACTTGTTGCTTTTAACACCTTAAAGTACTACATGAACAAGCAAGTCCCTAAGACATCTCCATCCTTTTCTAGCCAACTTCAGGATGCAAAGGCCTCCCTTCTAAATAAATGTGACTTCTCAGGAGTTCCTTTTTGTGTGTGTTTGTGGGGTTTTTTTGTTGTTGTTTTCCTTTTGTTCTGTTTTCTTTTGGTTTGGTTTATTTTATGCTTTATTTTCCCAAATGTTGGTATTTTACAGACTCGATAAGCCTCAATTTTGGCTAAACAGTATTAAAGCTCCACTTTTCTTTTAGAGGTGTCTCTGTGCATACTTTCTGGAGAAACAAAGCTTTCCTTTGACAGGCACTGCTCATCCTGACCCTCCACTGTGCTGGGCAGTTCAGCCTCAGGTGGAATTCTGATCACAGAATTTCAGGCAAATACTTCACACCCCACCCCTAGAGAGGTCACTTCAAATTGCCATCAGTCAATCCACAGCAATCAACACCCCTTATCAGCTCCACAACCAGAAAACAGAGTTTCACACAGATTTCTCCAGCCCCTGGGCAGCTGCAGAAGCTCCTGAGCTCATCTCTGGAATTTGGGGAGAGCAGGACCATTGCTCTTCTCTTCTGAAGTGCATTTCCCCATTCTCTCAGACTTTGGCAGCTCTGGTGTGGATTTTATTGCTGGCATTTAGAAGAATGAGTGCTCCCTGCCACACAGGATGGGAAAGGTTTCTCCCCCAGGGAACAGAACACAGAGACCGATTAAGAGAGCAGCAGGTATTTAAGAACATAAAAAATATTGGCAGGTGAGGGCTGCAGCTCTCACTGAGCAGGAGCTGCTGCAGGAACAGAGCTCACCTGCTGCTTTCCAGCAGGGAACAGCACTGGGGAAGAATAAGTCCTTTAGCTTAGGATTTTTGTACACTTTGATAGAAAAAAGGTTGAAAAGTAATCAAAACTTGCTTCTGCAGAGGAGTGAATCAGATGCTCCTGTTGGGTCTGGGCTCCTGCTGAGCCACTCCTGGTGGTCCACGCTCCATCTTCCCAAATCCTCATGCAGAAATTGGCTGACAAAAAAGGAGATGATTGGGAGCAGCCACCTGATTACACCAACATAAATTAGCTAACAAACTGTGTTAACCTGACTGGATTATTTGAGCATTTTAAAGGCAAGAAAGGATAAATGAGTTGGCCAAAGCTGTGGGCCACACCAACAAAGCCAGGACTGCCCAGGCCAGGTTTGCTCTCAGTCCTGCTCCAAGACCCACAAAGGACGTTGTTCCTTCACTCTGGTTCAACCTGCTGTGGTGGAACTGAGAGCATCTGCAGAAAAACATTAAATAATTGGGATTTCTGTTCTTTAAACAGCAACAGAAGTGTCCACACATAGAAACTGCTCAAAAACAGCACACAAAAAAAAAAAAAGAACACATGACAAAACTGCTGAAAGAACTTAGGAGGAACTGCAGAAATTTAAACTTTATCTCACACATAAAAGACACAACCATTGGGATCTTGTATTGATGGCATAGAAATTTATTTTGTACAAAAAATACAGAATTTATATATTTCAAAATAATTTACCATCACTATTTAAACTTTTAAAGTTATAACCATTATTTGGAATGGTTTACTACAAAGCATTTTAAAATAACAGTACAACGGCATAAACAAGTTTATCCAAACATAATGAGGATATTTTTCAAGTAAATCCCAACAGCTAGAGAAAATTAAAATGAGTCATTTCAGTTATATTTGATTAGGACATCATTCTATCACTGAATAAGCTTAATGAAAACAGTTTCTAGAAGTTTATTGAAATTATATTAGACTGTTGAAAGTATCAGACTGTTGAATTGGACAAAAATAAAAATTAACTGCAAGAGTATCACACAGTCCTATCAATTCTTTTCAAAGCAGTCTTGTCCTCCAACAAAAACAGAAAAACATTTTTGTGCAGCACAGGACAGCCTTGGGACAGCTCATTCTAGAACAAGCTGTGAGCTCACGGGTCACACTGTGCTCCTGCTCAGTCCTTTAGTCTTCATCTTCATTTGTGCTGCAGAGAAAAAGCAACGGGTTGGGCTTGGGAGACACCTCCAAGAAATTTCCCTTCCCAGCAGCATCCTCTGAAAATCTGTCAGGCTCGGGTACAGGGTTTCCTTCTTGTTCCTGTGAAATGCAGCCTGCAGTATCCAATCCTTCAGGCTGCTCTGAAAGTCTCATTGCAGACTGGATTTGCATTTCTAATTCTTCTATCAGTTTTCCAGGAGGAGCCGTAGATTGCAAGGAAACCTTTGATTTCCCATCGCCGACCTCCATGGCCCAAGTGTCCGTGCCCTGCCTCAATCCATTACAGCCGATAAGTGGAGCTGTCCTCTCCTCCTGCAGCGTGCCTTGCAAAGAATTTATTTCCCCATCTTCACTGGTCGAGGACTCCTGCTCATCTGAATCAGAGCCTTCTGTCTCAGATGATGAAGTGCTGCTGGATTCTTCAGAGTCACTTGTCTCCGACTCGGAGCAAAGCAGCTGTTGCTTGGAAACTGTGCCAGCAGCTTTTAACGCCTTCTCTTCCTGCTGCACCAGCACTGCTGCTGCCTCCAGCTCTTCCAGCTCCAGCCCCATGTGGGACTTGCTGAGCGTGGTTTTCTGCAAGGACTCACAGAGTGCAGCCAACTTTTTTGACCTTTAACAAAGAACAAGATATGTTATTGAACCTGACAAGCAGAACTTTCCCATTTGATAATGAGAACACCAATCTCAAGCATTTCTTCCGTTTGCTTGGTATGCAAACAACTTTCTTCTGCAGCCCTGATTGTTTTTCCTCCTGTAACATCTACTTTTACCATCAGAAGGATTCCTAATTACAATTATTTAGGGTAACTTTTCCCACAAGGTTAGACAATATTCCACTGAAAGGCTTTGAGGATACCTTCCTGAAAGATCCTGCTGTGGGATGCTTCAGCAGTGCACAGTGAGGGAGGAGAGATTCCAGAACAAACCTTTTCAGGTTTGCTGTCTTTAGCAGCACACCCTGCAGCACAGGGCTGCCTGGATGAAGTTTATGTGCAGCAAAATAATTTTGGTTTCCTACCCTCCCAGACACCTCTGTGAAATGCAGATGAACCAGGAGAACATTCTGATCAGTGATCCAGGCTCCTCCTCTCCCACGATCACAGGAGATGTTCAATAACTCTGGCTGCAGATGTACTTCTCCCTTCCCCTGGAATTCAGCTGAAATACAATTCAGCAGGAGTACAGGACCATTGAGATAGATGCCCCTAATAAAGCAGACACACCACACTGGCTTCAAATCTGTGGTGCAGCCCCATCCATTTCCTCCAGTGCTGGAAGCCAGCACGTGCTTTACCAGGAAAGGGCACCGAGGATTTATAAACAGAGACTGAAATGGAGGGGGCTGAGGGCAGAGGGGAAAACGGGCATAAAAACCCAAACATACATCCTGTGTCTTGTTGTGGAGTTTTGCCTCAGACTATCAATCAGCTTTTCACCACTTCCTGCAGCAGCAGGTCTGCTATAAATCCTGCAGTAACTGACTGGGTTTCATTTCCTCTGCCAGGGCTGTGAACCTGCAAGGCACGACACACTGACACTGGAGCAAGGAGCTGGGGATGTAATACACAGCTCCTGCAAGGCAAAAGTTAAAGTGCTTCTTCTCTCACTTGAATGATTTTAAAGATCTTTATATTCTATTTCCCAGGGGGCATAATTACTCAGTATAACATAGATGCTTCCACTTTTTTTTTTTCCTCCTAAAGGAATTGCATTTTTAAGTGGGGGAAGGGAAATTCAGTGCAGCTTCTTACAAGTTTTACAGACAGGGCAACATTTCAATGCTTTAAAAACTTGGAATAAAACACACTAGACTTCCTTAGTTCAACCCACTGACCAGGAAACTGTGAAATAATTTTCCCAGAAGTAAAGCAACAGAAAACAATTTACATTTCTAGAATTTTCAAGTCTAAAGCTAAGAATTAAATGCAACATGATCCTACCAGCCTCTAATTAAAAAAAAAAAAAAAGGGGGGCACCAAATTTTAAAAATGTATTAGAATAATGTTTTCTTTGTCCCATTGCATCCCACTGGCACCATCAGCAACCAGCACACACCCCCTGCCACAACAATTCCCCCAGTTCCCACTGCCTGTCTCAGCCATTTCACTGCTGCCATTAGGACAGAAAAGCAATTTTCTAAATCCTGTTTCTCCCCACACTTCCATTGTATCTGTCAATTTCTGTATGTATATTCTGTAATTCTATGCTTTTTTTCCTTTTTCCTATATTTTCTACCTTTTCATGCCCATTTCCCCTGCTCCAGACTCTCAGTCCTTAAAATCCTCTCCCCCTACTTCACTATTTCCTTATAATGCAGTTTATATATTAAGATACAGAAATATATCACAGAACTGCACCAGGTATTAAGGACATAATATAATATTATGACATAATGTGCTTTTTGGCATTAATAAATACTTTGCTGTGTGCAGGTTACCTAATGCCAAGTGTTAAGGAAGAAAACACACAGTGATGAACTTGTTTGACTCAACACACATTATGTTACCAAATTCAAAGTGGTCCTGCTGACAGATAAAAGAATGATCTCCCTAAAACAATTAAAACTCTTGGCCACATCAGGTATTTGCTGTCCCTGCTCACTGGATTAGATGGCCTTTAAAGGTTCCTTCCAAGCCCAAACATTCTGACTACAAAAAGTCTCATTTCAGTTTTCTCAGTAGGTCAAATGTTTCTTCCCAACTTTCACTCTTCTCATCCAGTCTCCATCAGAATCTAAAGAGCTCAACTTTTAAATATGAGACAAACTCAAAACTGTCAGCCCTTAACAATTTTATCCATAAACCCAAAAAGCTCTGTTCCCCAACTGCAATCTTGTATTTTAAAAAACCCCAACAAAGAACACTTGAAGAATGGGGTTGTTTCTTTTCTGTCTCTGTGCAAGGGACTAAGAGAATTACAATCAGCCATCAGTTCATCTCCTTTAAGGCAATTATCTAATTTGAAGGAGAACCAAGTTTCAGGAGTGCATTTCACATCAGCCTTAAGAAAAGGTGGCAGCACTCCCTGGACAAAAGAAGGAGGCAAACAGACCAAAAATCAGCATGGAGATGCTTTCAAAGGGAGACTGTGAGTCTCTGAACTGATGGTTTCCCAAGGTGAAAGATAAGCAACAATTCAGGAAAACAAAAATGAGACACCAGCAATGAGATCTTGTGTATGAGAGACCTGCAGTAAACAGGCCCTGCTGTTTCCAAAACCTTCTGAGTAGTGTTTGAGAGATTAGACAGCAAATACTTTAATTTTTCAAGTATGATTAATGGAATCCATGATTACTTTAAGACATGCTCATTCAGTATGCACATTTGTGGTAATGATATCTTATTATTATGGTAATAGTGTTCTTACATAAACATGCATAATGGGTTTTAAAGGTGCTACACATGATAATTATTAGTTATCACAATGTCAGTTGCTTAAGGAAAATGTTTAATTACAGGTTAAACTGATCAGATGCATGTTTTGTTTAATGCATAGCTTTGAGGAACAGATAAGAGAAGCATCTCGGGGCTTGTCCATGTAGTCTGGAATTAAAATTCCAAGACAGAACTACAGTAATCCTTGTCTAGGCACAGGAGAGTTTCTTCAGGTGCTAGAAGAAGAAAAAAAATCTTGTTCTACAGATCTTAGATTATAAAGGAGTGAAACTGGGCTGAAAAGAACAAAGAATCAAAGGAGATTTAGCAAATAAAGGGAGATGGAGAGAACTCTGAGAAAAATAAAAAGAGGATTATGGCAACAGGCAAGGGAGATCATTAGAGGTTTACAGCAAAGGCCACCTGTGGCAGCATGAAGAGAAAAGTTGGTGATGGCACTGACTGCAGGATGGGGACAGGAGTGACAAGCAGGGTGGGAGCAGAGCAGGACACAGCTCCAGGTAAAGCCCAACTCCAGTTCTGCTCTGTGTTCCAGGGAGTACAGGATCTGAGGAGGCAAGATAGCTGTTATCTCTGGAACATAGAGCTGTGAGGAAGAAGTCTCACTGCAGACAGACATCAGGGATTTGATTGTTTTCAAGGAAGATTTCACATAAGCTGGAAGACAAAAATCAACCCAGTCACTGACAGTAAAAAACAAATGCAGGACTTGGGTAAGGGGGGGGTACATCCAGACACAAAATCCTCTCATTTCTCCCAAATGATGATGAAGAAAAAAAAATTATGCTTCTGTATACTACATCCATCAGTCAGCACTATGTGAGGAAAAAGGTTCAAGGAAAGAGTGTTAATAGCTCAGACCTCCCCATCTGCCTGGTACTTCCCTTACATGCAGAACTCTTGTTTTAGCAGTTATGTTATGTTAAAAAAGACCAAACAACTCAAAGAGAAATCAAAAATATAAAAATCAGCAATCTGCTCCTCATTCTGAATGATGGTGGTGCTGCATACTCAATCATGGCAGGGGAATTACAGATCTAAAACACTCTGCAGATGATTTGCAAACATGGGAGTGAGTGTCACTGCCCAGAGCAGCTGTGGCTGTCCCTGGACCCCTGGAAGTGTCCAAGGTCAGGCTGGACAGGGTTTGGAGCATCCTGGGACAGTATAAGGTGTCCCTGGTTGAAACTGGCTGATCTTTAGGGTCCCTTCCAACCCAAACCATTCCACGGTTCTGTGAAAGATTCACACTGGCAGCACAGCCTCCCAGAGCTGCAGTCAGTCAAATCTGTGGAATGGAAAGTGACTTTTCCTGCACAGGCACAAGCTCCAGCTCGCTTTTGTTTTTGTAAACAATAGAAGGATTATTTCTACTGGCTCATCAATTTGGCTTTGCATTCACAGATGCACACAAACACCCCCTGTTCTGAAGTACTCAGTGTAAACAAGGTGTAAGACATGGCACAACCCAGCTGAGCCTCCCTGTTATCTCCCCTGGCTCATCCTGGCCAAGTGACAGCTCAGAGCTGCCAGGGCTCACCGAGCTGCTCCTGCCCCAGCACAGACCCTCAGTGTCACAAACACTGACAGCAGCTCTGCTGGCCAGCCTGCTGCTTGAATGGGACCCAACTGATGTTGGAATGAACTAAAAGTGATGTTGCTCACACGTGGATAGGGCCCACTCGGTGTTCCAGTGGGAACCAGTGCTCCATGCTGGCAGGGCTGCCAAGCCCTGTTTCAGAGTGTGAAACACTTCCATTAATTATCTTTAAGCCTTGCAGGCAAGACAAACAAGTCTCAGAGGCAGCAGAGCCGTGTCAAGCACGGACGTGCCTGCGGAGCGCGCGGGGCTGAGAGCTGAGATCCCTGCAGCTCCTCGGGATCAGGCAAACATCCCAACAGCACAGCAGCCTGCTGTGCCCCTGCACGGCTGCTGTGCCCCTCTGCGGGGCTGCCACATCCTCTGCACAGGGCTGCTGTGCCCCTCTCTGCACGGCTGCTGTGCCCCTCTCTGCAGGGCTGCTGTGCCCCTCTGCAGGGCTGCCACATCCTCTGCAGGGCTGCTGTGCCCCTCTCTGCACGGCTGCCACATCCTCTGCACGGCTGCTGTGCCCCTCTCTGCACGGCTGCTGTGCCCCTCTCTGCACGGCTGCCACATCCTCAAAGGGCTGCTCTTTAACTTCTCTCCACCCAGCAGGAGCTCTGGACACACAGGATCCATCTCATAGCAAAGCTGCTGCATTAAGCAAAAGGCTTCCTGTCTGCTGCATCACAAGAGCCTGAATTTTATATCTTTAACACACAAGGAGTTACCAAGTTTAAAGAGAAGGCATCAGGCTGTATTTACACCTTTCTCCACGAGGCCTGGCAAAACTCAGACTTAGCAGAGAAAGTTTCACAGCCAGCCTCTTTCTTTGATAAAACAGATAAGATATCAAGCAATACAACCAGACCAGTATCCCCACTCTAAATGTGTTCCAAATTACATACCTGGCAGCACTGCTTACAGTTTCCCACAATTATTCATTTAGCCAGAGGCACTGCAAGTATTAAGACAATTCTAGAGTTAATATTATCTCAGACATCACCAGATATTATCCCAGAGCCTCAGTAGTTCAGATAGAGTGTGCAAATTTACTATCTGCGAGACATAAATGTCAGTTAAACTATAAGGAAAAATGAAATTTTCTGCCTTGCCACCAGGACTGGTGCCACAGTCTCAAATAGCTGTAACAGAACTTAAACTTCATGGGTTTAGCCCAAAAGTAGCACAATTCCTTCAGCAAGGCAAACAACAATGAGAAACATCCCTCCACACCTGATGTGCACTTTCAGGCAGCTTGAAAGAAAAAAAAAGATTGAATCCTTATGATACAGAATTGACAGACAATTTGATTTTAATAAAATATTCAAGACATGAAAGAGTCTAGGTTTGATCAGGCCTGACTGGTAAGACACAGGAGCAATAATGATGATGGCACTGAATACTAAAGCAGAATTCATTAATGCAGAAACAGCTCCAGTCAACAGGCACAAAATTGCATAAATGGTCCAACAATGGGGTTAGATCACAAAACCCCTCCAGTTCAGGAGAAGAACCCTTACAAATGGACATTTAGGTGCAATAATAAGAAACTCATCACACTAAAGGCACTATCCATTTGCCCAAACCACTCTTTAAAAAGTCATGGGTTACAAAAGAATTGAGCCTCAGAATCTGCCCAGAGACAAGAGACTAGGGCTCAATTACACTTTTAGAGTGTGTTTTATAGCATCTCACATATTTCACCATTTATTATTTCACTTTCAAGGTTATTTATAATGAGTGCTTCAATTATACACTAGTCAGTGACCTCCAATCATAGTGAATTAGCTTTGAAAAAGCAAGTTCAGGATCAGGGAACAAAAATACTCCAAAGGAAGTTCTGAAGGAAATTCAGAGCAGAAAACAATCTGGGTAAGTATTAATAGTGCCACCCACTTTGCCTGTCATGCACACTGCTGTATTACAGACCATGACAACAACTAACTTTACACAGTTTTTGCTGCTGAAGTACCTTACTACAGACTTTTACCCCAATTCCCCACAAGTTTGGGCAATCTGTGCACAGATTTTACTTCATCCAGATCTGGGAACACAACTATTCCTTTCAGCACGATACTACCATGAAGTTTAAGGCATGAACTGAAAAATACACACCTGAACCCTTCCATGGCAGCAAAAGGCCCTCACCCAGAAGAGCACAGAAAATATTTTATAATCATCAGAAAGATGAGTAAATAACATCTACTAAATTTCTTTCCAGCCTTTATTAGCAGGTTAGCTCATCACACCCTACCTGCCTTAGGAGATCTGAAAGAATCCCAGAAGAGGTCGTAGAATTAACAGAGATAAAAACAAACAGCACCATCCAACAGCTTCATGTGCTCAGTTTATGATACACTTTTATAGTAAGAGGGAGAAGCCATAAATAACTCCATTAAAATCTCATTAGCTCTGATCAATGAGTACAGAAGATAATGGAGGAATGTTAGTAAAGGAAAAACAGGATCATTTTCTTCAGAACTTAGGTAAAAATTGACCTAAACTTTAACTAATCTTCTACCTTATCTGCAACAAAATACAGATGAGTATAAACACAACAGCAAAAACACAACATTTGTTCACAGGAATTAGTCCTGGATTAATCACTGTTTTCATAGGAAAGAAACAAACCACCTCCCCAGCACATCAAAGACAACTTAATTTCTAAACTTCAGTTCAGTACTCAGAAAAAATAAGTGCTCAGTCTGTGCAAGATCTTTTATACAACTGCAGGTAGGAATTCTTGCTTTCTATCCCTCAAGATGATGGACTCTGATTTTCAGCCTAAATAACCCAACTTTGCAGAGTCACACTGCCCATGTCCATACTGCTAATCATTTCCTTTCTAACAGCTCCTGGAAACAGCAGGCAACTTCACCAAATTTAAGAGCAACTAGAATTTAAAGATTGTTGAATTCCTACATATTTCCATTAAAATAAGCAGAGGGATGAATAAGGAGCCTGCTGGGACAAGGCTGGCAGGACACAGCTATTGCAGGAGGCCAGGCTGGCCCAGCAGCAGCTGATCCTGCTGATTCCAGCTGTGGATGCACCTCTGCCTGGTGGAGGTGTCAAGGGATGTGAGGAAGGGACAAGAGCACAAGAATTGGGTTGGGAAGTTTATAAAGTCTTTTTTCCTCCTTTCCTCACAGATACCAGACAAAGCAGAGACTGGAAAAGCATTCCCTGCACAGCAAATCTTCACTGCAAACAGGAAAACCTCACTGAAAAATCAGTGCTGGGTTGAAAAGTCTGGAAAATGCATTTCCCTGTGAGCAGCATGGCCCCACTTCGACTGGAGAGGAGCAGAAAAGCTGAAATGCAGCAGCAGGAGCAGAAAAGCTGAAATGCAGCAGCAGGAGCAGAAAAGCTGAAATGCAGCACCAGGAGATGACTCTGGGCAGGAGAAACCCCCCTTCTGTGCAGGTGACAGAACACAGCCCTGCCCCATAAACAACGGCTGATGGGGAGAATCCAGAGGGCTTAAGGGGAACATAAAATGCTTTAATCTTGGAATTCTGGCTTTCAAAGGGCATTACACGGATTCTGAAAGCAAGAGAGTGATGTACTTACACTGCAATCCAACTGGCAGTCTTGTAAACATGAACTGCTATCTACATAGCTTAAAGTATTACAGTTTGTTAACCATAAATCAAATAGAAAACAGCACCAGTGTTTCAATTTAAGTGACTTCTTTTATGTTAATAAGTCTGAATGTTTCAAGTGACTTTCTCCCCTTATTTATTCTGAAATTCCACAGTGCTTCTTTCATAATGAATCTAAATACTGCATGAGCTGAACTTCACATTTATAAATATTTTAAAAAAAGATGAAGCTTTCCAATATAACATCTTACTTTCATTACTTGGTCTTTTTGATAAGTTGAAACCAAACAGATCATGGATTATAAAAGAAATCAAGTACAGCTTACTTATGTAGATGATATTATGAAAATATTAGTAAGAGAAAACAGACTTGGAATTAATATTGCACTATAAAAAGAAACTGAAGAGTATTTATATGTTTTAAGAATAGTTTAACAGAGCTCTGTTGCCAAAACAGCTCCACTAAGTTGCAGCCAGTCCAAACATCTAATAATGGCACAGCTTCCAAAGTCATTTATGATAAACACAAATAATGAAAGATGAATAGATAACTCACCACAAAACAGATGCAGAGAGAGAGATTTTATAAAATGACAGTAATATTGGCTGCGTTACAGAAATGGAACATTGAACTGCTCTGTATTAGCCCCATTTCCCTCAAGTTTCTTTGCTGCCATTACCTAGAATTTGGTCTTCACCATCACTGCTGGTGATCTAGGAGAAAGCTCTTCTCATGCTGCAAATCAGACAATTTGTGTTACAGTATGGGAATGAAAGGTACTCACACAGCACGGCAGAAAATGTGAATTTTAGTCTCAGGATAATGCTAGCAAAGTCCTGTATTACAGAAATAACAACAATGGCAGGGAACAGGCTTAAAGGCAGAATTACAAACATTACTCCAACATGATCCTACCCCTTCACAATGGAATTTATCCACCAAACAACACAGCGGGGCTGAGCAGAGTTTAACTCCTCCACTGCTCCATTGCTGTGACTGACACCAGGAACACCTGAAGGGAAAACTCCACCTGCAGCTCCCTCACCCTCAGTCTGACCAGGAAAAGACACCAAACCTGAGCATCTTGCAGACTGCTGGCAGCAAAGCAGATTTCTGCAGGGCCTGGAATGAACAGCCTGCTCCCAGCTCCTCCACATCCCCTGGTGTGCTCGGGCACCTCTGAACAAGGGGGGATGGCTGCAACTGCAGCAGGGCCCATCTGGGTTAGATATAAGAAGTTTTAACAATGAGGGTGATAAAACACTGGGAAAGGCTGCCCAGAGAAGCTGTGGCTGCCCCATCCCTGGAAATATTCAGGGTCAGGCTGGGCAGGGCTTGGAGCAATCCGAGTTGAAGGTGTCCCAGCTCACTGCAGGAGGGTTGGACTGGATGCCTCTAAAGGTCCCTCCCAACCCAAACTGCTCCATGATTCCACGATCATGCCTCATAGACATAATGATTATTATTAAGCTGGCTGCAAACAAAGCAGGAAGATGTTCCCAGCCTGGAGCTCAGCCTCCCCCTTGGAGCAGAGCTGCACATTCCACCTGCTCAGAAAGGGAACGACTGCACCAGCTCATCCTGCCCCTCATCCAAGCAGAAATGCACTCAGCTGAGCTGTGCTGCCTGAGCAGACACAGATCACTGACCCTTCTGCAGGCACACAGCAACTGCCTCCCAACAACTTTGGAAAATCAAAGCAGTAGCCTGAGGGGGGAAAAAAATGGCTTTCTTCTTTGCCTGCTCTGCCCACAGCAAGGTGCATTCAGACACAGCCTGAAGGAAGCTGAGCTATAGAAAAGTGATGGAATAAATAGGAAAAAACAACAGAGGGCAGGAGAGCAAAAACATCAAAGGAAACTGCAGCTAGCAGCTGGAAGGAGAGATTAAATCCCTTGTTAAAAATCCATGTTTTACAGGGCTTGCTAAAACATACATGAGAGGGAATTTCTGGTATAATACACATCTGTCTATCACCTTTCTGAGCCCTCAGGGCAGTGTTCTGCCTTAAGGCTCTTAGGTCAGAGCACTGTGTTAGCTGGGTATTGTTATTTACAAGTGCTCTGTGTGCACCTCCTGCTTTACAGACACCTCAAGTGACAGCTCAGGCCTTAAACAAGATGCAGGACCTGAGGAGAGGCACTGGCAGCAAACCAACAGAAATTGTATTAAAAACATGCATCAAAACACCGAAAGGGGAGACACACAGAACGTGCCTGCAAATTATTAGTTACTCTTCTTAAATCCAAGAATTGGGATCTAAGGTGTAAGAGCAATAACTAGGATGAAAATAAATAAATTTGGAAGTTCTACCAACTCTCTGATGAACTGGTAAAGTCCTACCTAAGTTTTAAGGAAAATGATAGCATTTCCTGTTTTAGTAGCATAATAAACTGCTCAGAATCTCCAAAACTTCCTGTATCAGACCCAGAACTCAAGTTGGAATCAAAAGGTGTTTATCTGAGCTGTGCAATTTTGATAGAAACAAGTAAGACTGTACAGAATTACCCAACAACACAGGAAGAATGAGTCAACTCAATTACTTTTCACTAGGAAAATGTGAAAATTTATTGCTGTCTGAATTTTTCCTGTTCAAATAGACTGTGTGATTTTTTTTTTAATACAACTCCATGGCTAAAACCTGAAATCTCTCTCCCATCATACTTGTAGACAAGTCCTAATCAACCTTTAATTTTCTTACCAATGCACTCCTGAGTTTATTTAACATCTTGGTGTAACACAGGTCACTCAGACATTTACATTCATGAAGTATTTTCCCCCCCCTAATCCTCTCCATTTTTCAACATCTTTTTGAACAAGCACTAGAATCAGTGTTTTAACAGTCTTACAAATGATGCATTTTAAGGTCATGCCACTTCCTTCTTCTAAGTGATACTAGTCTGCTTCTTCAGCTGAAGTGCACTCACCCTCTCACCTGCTCAGGTTCAAACTCAGGTTCTCAAGCATGACCCAACCTATTTTTCTGAAGCTGTTGCCCTCAGCTGTCTTTTATTCTCCAATCCATTACTGTGCTCTGCAAGCTTTTACTGAGTGTGTCATTTTAGACTCACTTGTATTAAAATGCACATTGTTGAAATAAGCACTTATGGCCAGTTTGGGGAAGCCTGTGCAATTCATTTTACACCTTAAATAAATAAATAACATTTAATGCCACCAAAAAAAAAAATCTAACAGGACAGATTATGTGCTTTCTTACAGATTTTTAAATATGCATTAAATTAATCTCAAAGCCCATCTGAAGCAGCCACTCATTATTGGTAGGAGCAGCTGGGACAGCTCAAAGTAAATTCAGCCCTCCAGGCCACCAAGGAAGTGAATGGGAAGCAAACCCAGCCCAGCACGAGTGCTCCAAGCAGTGCTGCACACTGAACTGCCTGCCAGCAGCAGCAATGCCAGCTTGTAAAACCTGCTAAGAAGGAATTACAATAATTGGGGATTGTCGTCCTGAGCTGCAGTAATTGGGGATTGTAGTCCTGAGCTGCTGCAGCAATTCCTCCCAGGGCAGTCAGGGTGCAGCCCCAGGTGTGACCACAAACAGCACCAAGCTTTTGGGTTTGTCCTTGCACCTGCATGGCTCTCACCAAAGCACAACAGCAAAGGAAAGAATAACCTTCAAATTAAAAATCTTCAAAATAGGAGAGTTTTTGTTATGCAGGGAGTAGGGAAAGAGAATTATGTGGCTTCACTGCATCCTGCAATGACATTGTCATAAAAAAGCTACAGTCCAAAATATAATCCTCTCACTACAAACCAGATCAACTTAAGGGGTTTTGTGATGGGGTTGTTACACCACCTGATAAGTGAACACAACTGGCTGCAGCAGAACATAAGCTAAAAACTCATGCTAATGGCAAAGCTGCTTCCAAAGCAGCACCATGAACGCCATTTGGCTTTTCTCTGCACACTGGAGTTTTTATCCAACCTGAAACTCCTGCAGCCCCCACTAAACAAGGCTGCCATGCAATGAAGGTGAGGGCCCAGCCCAAGGCAGGCAGAGCAGGACAGCTGCCCCTGGCCTGTGACACAGCACCACCAGGGGCAGCTCCCTCACGCCTCAACTGCATGAAGTGCTTTAAACGTGCTGTACAAATCAGATTAATCCCACAGAGCCAAGAGGCAGGATTTTCATCCAGAATATATTACTGCTTATGCCTTTGTTCTTTGGAATCAGGGCTGCTGGATCCAGGAGGTTAACAGCTGAAAATTAGCATATTCCTCTAACATTTGAGAGTGCTTTAAAGCACTAATTCATTCTTATTATGTGTTAACACATTCCCTCTTCCCCCCATCACAAATCAAAAATTTAATAAACTAACATTAGCAGCGTACCATTTGAAAACCTTTTAGGACAGTTTTGTTTGAATTCTCCTATCTGAACTCAGTATTTTCACAGTAGAAGTGCTGAGACTACAAGAAAAACTCCATTCACTCCTCATTTAGTAGTCCTGAGTTCCAAAGGTTAAACCCTTCCAAGGAACATGGAAGTGCCATAAAGGTGAAATAGGACTTCATGAGCACAGGCAGGTTTAGATGAGATATTGGGAAGGAATTGTGCCCTGTGAGGGTGGGCAGCCCTGGCACAGGTGCCCAGAGCAGCTGTGGCTGCCCCTGGATCCCTGGCAGTGCCCAAGGCCAGGCTGGACATTGGGGCTGCAGCACCTGGGACAATGGAAGGTGTCCCTGCCACGGATGGGGTGAATGGGATGACCTTTAAGGTCCCCTCCAGCCCAAACCATTCTATTAATCCATGAATATCAACCCTACAAGCAGCAGAAAAGCAAATAACAAAAGCCTGGCTTGTGTCTTTTCAAAGTGTTTTGAGCTTTTCAAAACCCCAAAACACAAAGGAAAACAAAAATACCAAGAAGAAACAGCTGCAAAAGTGGCACAATCAAGATCTTTTTTACACACTTTGAAACGGTTTTCAAAGTTTTCCAGATTTTAGCAAGTAATAACCAAATCCAATTTCTTCAGTTTGCAGATAAATGATCCATTCCACAAATTATTTTAACACACCATTGGAATGCATGTTAAAATTCTAATTTACATTCACTGAAAGATCATATTGGACTGCAGAAGCTTAAACATGTTTATATGTTACAAAATATTTCCCCAAATCCAGGAAAAGCCTGAGGTAAATCCAATGCAATGGACTGAAACTACAATACTAAAAGTTGAGTTCCTTAATCCCTTGTGCACTTTAGGACCTGATGTGAGACAGGCAGTAAAAATCCTGTATCTCACAAATCTTTTTTTCCTCTCTCAAAGTCCTGGACTCCTTCATGCCTGTGCAGCATCAGGGCAGCATTACACTGTATTGATTAAACAAGGGATTCAGAAAACCTGGGGAAAAGAAAAGGGGGCCTGAACAATCACAGTCGATCTCATCACCTCCGTGACATGCTGTGAATGTAATTAATCCTACATTTATTTAGGAGAAATTCACATCCTACACATCAAGCAGCAACTCCCTGCTGGCTTCAGACTGGGTAATTACAGTGTAACAAGGACAAGGCTTCCATTGTAAGGAGGAGATGAAAAGGAAAACAGACCTAGGAGGCCAACCCACCTTTCAGGGGCTGTCTTACCTGCAAACCAGGAGAAGCAAATATGACACGCTCAGGAATATCTGATTTTAAATTACTTAGTACTAATGAAGACAGCAGCTTCTACAGAGACTGTATAAATGCCACTATATATATATATAATATATAAAGGAATCCTGCTTTTCACTTTAAATCAAGGAGTCCATGCTCAAACTGGCATGTTACACCTACAGTCACCAAAATTAGCACCATCACATTTGTCTCGGGGTGCAGAGCACGTATTTGTGAAGGATAACAAAGCAAGTTGCAGCTACAGTTGCACAGAACACAGCAAGGCAATTTAACAGCTCAGCTGCCTCAGCTCACAGCTCTCCCTTGCTGCACGTGCTGAAGCTACTACAAAATACAACACAAACAATGATCTTTATAATCTTATGCTAAGTTACAGAGTAGAAAACATACATGGGATCAAACATTCTCTTGTACATGTCATACCTATAAAACTATGAGAAAAAAACCACTTTACAACAGGCTGGATGGATGAGTAAGCTGGTGTTGTGGAAATCTCCCTGCCCATGGCAAAGGGTTGGAACTGGGTGATGTCCACAGTCCCTTCCAATCCAAACCATTCTGTGATTCAATGCTGAGAGCACCAAACCCTGGGAAACTGCCAGGAACACTCACAGCTTCACCTCCAATTCAGGCACACAGACAATACACACTTACAAGTGGCACACTTTTAAAGCTAAATATGCATGTAAATATTAGGTAAAAATCCTTTAAATTGCCATGGGCTGGAGCTGTTCCCTTGAGCAGGGGTGCAGAACTGCCTGTAGTGCCAAGGACTGGAGGAAACTGTTCAGCCTCCCACCCATGTCATGGCCAGCAGGCACATATGCACAACAGCAGCCAAAAAACCCATGTGAATAGAGCCTGGCACAAAGGGGAGCACAAAACACTGGAGAAAGACATCAGGCCACACAAAGGAACCTCAGCACAGCAGGAGACAGTGGGTAAACTATTCTGGCTTCTCTGAAGGACACAGCTCCTGCGGTCACAGACAGACTCCTGACAGGAGGGAGGAAAAGCTCTCCTGCACTAAATGCACACCTGGATTGTCCCAGTCCCAGCTGCCCAAACTGCAGCCATCAACCAACCAGTGGTTCCCCAAAAACCCCTTCCTCTCCTTCATCCCCTTCTGCTCCAAGGAAGGTGTGAATGATGGAGAAAACCCCAGACTTAGAAGAAAAATTCAGTTCTAATTTCACCTTGGAGAGGCTGCCATATGTATCAGAGTGGCTTGTAAAAGCTCGGACCTGAAGAACAAAAGCATGCAAACCAGGCAAATTAAATTTAATTTTATTATGGAAATGAAAGCAATAACAGAAGTGACAGCAGGGTGGATGATAAGCTCACTTAGCAGGGGGATCAAATGAAGTGATGACATGTCATTATGACCTCAGGGGTTAAAGATGCAATTTTCCATCTGGCTGCATCTGGCTTTTCAACAGAAATGTTGACACCACCTGCTGAGATTTACCACAAGCTGCCTTCATAGGTCTTTGTCAAGCTTTTGTTAGCCAGGTTAACATTTACTTTTCCCTCTTTTCTGCTAAGTTTGGCTGAGCAACATGCTCCCTTTCTTCAAAACCTAACAACACTTAAAAGGATTTACAAGCCACCTTCCACAATGGATGGAATTATTAACAGTCACTCCACAAGCAGCTTGAAGGGAAATACTGCAAACCTGGAAAGCAGGTGAAACTGCCTTTAAGATTGCAAGCACAAAGATGACATTTCAGCTACACTTGCTAGTATCTTCCATTATCTAAGACATTTTGGAATCTACTTTTTTCTTAGTAACAGGCACCTGAATAAAGTAATTTTTCTGGAAGAAAAAAAAAACCTAAACAAAAAAATCCTTAGAATTCCAGACCTAGCTTGTACTCCCCATCCCCAATTGACTATTAGCCACCTGTGTGTGTTTTATTCACCATCTTCATCATTTCTAATTCCAGATACACTGTGCTTAAATCAGCTTTTGCCAGCCCAATGACACATTCACTTATTCATCTAATTTACCCACAGCCAAACTATGATCTCAAACCAAATTTGTAATCAGCTATTGACACTCTGCTGGCTATAAGGATTTTGTTTCCACATGGCATATTTAGAAGCTCATACCTACCAGGGGTGTTTCTCCTCATCTGGAATGGGACTGAGGGCTCTCTTTCACTGGATATATCCATTATGGTTTTGCCTGTGCCAAACTTTCCCCCTAAACCCAGAGATCTGTGCCAGCACAGGTGAGCTGAAGAGTTTGTTTCCAGCTGCTTTTAAAGTGCTCAGATTCTTCACTAAAAAGAACCTACATTCTGTTTTAACTGTGTAAACAGAGACCCCAACCTCCACCAGGAGTTTGTTGCTTATAGGGAAAGAGGAGAAGAAAAGGAAAACCCTCCATGGATTTTGAGATTATCCTCAGCCACAAAAGGACAGACAAAGGAAGTTAATGAAGCCTGATGGAGCAAATAACAGTTAGGAAGCAAAACAGGGGAAGTATCCAGACCGACTGGAGATGGAAGTAATTTTAACACTGAAAGATCACCACAGTAACATCAATAAACACCTTCCCCTCCCAAAACTCTTCCACCACAACAGCAATTATCTAATCACAGAATGGTTGGGGTGGGAAAGAAACTCCAAGCTCTCCTCAATCCACCCCCCTGCCATGGCAGGGACACCTCCCACTGTCCCAGCTGCTCCCAGCCCCATCCAGCCTGGCCTTGGGCACTGCCAGGGATCCAGGGGCAGCCCCAGCTGTGCCAGGGCCTCAGAGGGAATTCCCAGAGGGATGTCACAACCTTCATCCCTGAAAGAGAAGATGTACCACCCTCTTCTCCAGGTGCCTCACCTTGGGGAGCTGGGACCCCTTGCCTTGAACACACAAATCACCACCCTGCCAAGGTATGTCCTGAGTGACAAGTGAGCTTGGCTGTTCCCTTCCACATCAAGGAACAAAACCAAGTGTTCCCATTCCCTTTGCACTTGCTGAACTTCAAACACTGCTGAACTGCACAGCAATAACTGCAGCATATGCTTAAATGCTGTCCTGATTCAGGCCTAAAAATAGGACTGGGTTCTGCAGCTCCTCTCTCTCTCCTGCTCTCCTAATGACAGACAGCCATTGTGCCGTGTCACTCTGACAATAAGATAGCTTAATTGCCCTCTTTCCAGCAGCTGTCAGTTCTGCTTAACTGGGACATAATGTGAGAGTCTGGGAGGAAATGTGTTAATCTATCAGTCACTTATAGCTACTGTGCATTTTCCTGGGCTGCATTTAAAGAAAACTGGGTTTATGACTGACTTGCTAGTCATTATATTCATTGATATGGGCAGCAGAGGTATTACTGCTTAATGACTCATTTCTTTGTGAAAGACCCATGAAATAACTTTCTCCTTTATTTACTGCACTTTTTCTACTCAACTTCAACCTGCATTTCCCCATACCTGGTGAATTTCCCACACATGTCAGGTGTGGTTGAAAAAGGCCTCTTCAAATTTGACACTGTAAAATGAACTGGCTGTTTCAGGAATTCAGCAGGATTGATGAATCAAAATATTTAGAAACACCTGTAATTGTTTAAAAGTATTTTATCTATTGTTACCTATAGGAACAGAGTATAGCAGAGAAAGCACACAGAGAATAAGAATCAACATTACAAACCATCATGAACAGCTGTGAACTGAGGGTCTTTAATTCTCCAAGAAGTACAGCTAAGGTCACACCTAAATGTAACAGCCTGTGCAAGCTGCCTCAATTCTGCCTCATTCCCCCTTCTGATCACAATTATTACCAAATTCCCTCTAGATCCCCTTCACTGTCTTGTGCACTTCAGATATTTTATCTCCTGGTAAATACAAAGACTATTTTAGCCACTGGTCCAGGAGCCTGCATTGCTGTTTTAACAAATAGACAATGACATTTTTTGTGTGTTTATTAGTTATGCCTGCTCCAACTCACACCTTTTGTGGCTTTCAGAGAAGGCTGTGAAGATATAGAAAGGAAGGAAAAATAATACAAAAAACAGAGTAAATCTGACAAGAACAATATAAAGCTTAGTAAGATTTGAACATGCAGCTTGCTTTAATCATTTAATCCATTTCCCACTGTTTTCCTACTGGTACTTTTGGTTTTAAGCCATTAAAACATGCTGGTATTCCAACCAGTCTGGCTGCAAGCTACCCAAAACTCTGGGAATAAGCCATGCTGAGTCCATTACAAGAACACAGGTGAGACACAGAAGTGCAGGGGTTTTGTCTTTCCTCTCAAGCAGTGGAAGCCAAAGCTTCCCACAGTGCCAGGGAGAGCTGCAGGGGCACAGAGCACATGGGGATTTGTGACACTTGTTCTGGTGTTAATAATCAATTGGTGCAACTGCTACAGCCCATAAATCAATGCTTCATGCAGCTGGGAATGCTTTGCATGTGCTGTCATTTGTGAAGTGAAAGCTCCTTCCAGCCTTTATCCTGAAGTTACATAAGTGCTACATAAACATTTATCTTCATAGGAAAGATCACTATAGAATGAGATTTTCCCAGAAGCTGTTTTTCCCCCAAAACTCCTATTAATATATTAATGAAAATTCACATTTTTACTTCTAATCCAATTCCTCCTTCCCTTCTCCAGTGGTGTCCCTGTATTAAAAAAATGCACTGAATGTCTTTGCTTCTGTATCAAGAATTGCTGGACAGACACAGTTACTAAATGAAAAAGCTGATCACATTCCCACATATAGGAGACAGAATTTATTTTACTGCTATTTGTTCACAGATGAAGCATGCATGCTAAAAACATCTCCCACATCAGTGACTACTGAAGAACTTACTTGACTTTCTGGATCCAGATGCAGTAGTCTGTAATGAAGAGATCATTAAGGATGTAAGCAGGGTCACTCTCCAGGAAAATCTTGTGAATGTCCAGCAGACACTTCAGCACTGCAGCTTTCCCTGGAAGCAGATTTTTGGTTTTGTGATTCACAAGAAATTCACAATAACAGATCAGGTTTATCCTGTCCCACCTGAGGGTTGAATACCCACAATATCCACGACCTCCTTGGAAAGGGGGGCTGATTCCCAGGCTGGGAACAGCAGCCCTGTAACTGTGTCCTCCAGCATCCCATCCCTGGGGATGGGGAGCCCTGGATTCAGCAGGAATCTCTGCAGGCCCAGCCATGCATGAAATTCTCCACAGCTGAGGCAGCCCCTGCCCCCAGCTCCAAACTCAGCACACACAGGCAGGGCACTGTATTTAAAAAGAAACAAACTAAGCTCAAAAGTAGCTCACAAATCACAAGAAGTTATGGCCCAGCATCTCTCTTAAGAGGAGCATTTTTGCCTTTGTGCCCACACAAGCACCAGTGCTGGGAACCCACAGCTCCCAGCAGGGCCAGGCATATGGAACTGGAGAGGCAATGGAAGGATTACCCACCAGGGCCTGGAATTAGGGAGAACTTTTCCTGCTTCTGCTAGTCCCAGAATAGTTATGCAAAATGAAAGAAAAAACTCACTTCATGTTCAGGAAGGAGCTATTTGGCACGCAGTCAATAAATACAGTGAAAGATTAAAAATGCGTTCTCAGTCCACAACCAGTGTGGACTGTTGTGTTGTCAGCTTGACTTTTCCTTCCTATGCAAAGTTCCAATTAGCTGGAATCTCCCCCCTTGGTTTCCTGATGACAGTTGCTAAAGGGTTAAGTGCTGGAACACTTTAAAAAAATTATTTTCACCGTTTAATGGTGGGGAAAAAAAACCCACATTCAAATGAAAACAGCCACCACTGCAAATGGAATCTAATAACCCTCTCCCAAGAGGCTGGCTCCTCCTAGGCTATGAAACCTGAACAGGGATGAAATTACATTTTACAGATTTAGAGGAGAGGGAAAAAAAAAAAAAAGAAACAAAAAAGATCAGAACTCCCCCTGCTGTTCAAGCACAAAATTTGTTTGCTTATTTGTAAGTAATTCCATGCTGAAAAAAAGATACAGCCAGAGAATGAAAGTTAAAGGTGAGGAAGATGGCAATAAGGAGGAGGACATGGAGAGAGCAAAAAGCCATGGCAAACAGAACAGAATAAACCCACTGGTTCTGGAAACCAAGTCAGCAAAGAAAACCTAAAACCCCAAATATAACTAATAACTTTTCAATTGTATCCCCATCAATGCTTGTCAAGCACCACTATTTTGACTAAAAAGAAGTGTGCTCTTTCACAAAGAGATGATGTGTGGAATTAAAATTTTGCTGATTTTTTCAGGTTCCAGCTGTCAAGCTGTCAGCCCAAACCATTTCCAACATCCACTCCTGTTACTCATCTGCCAAGTAACAATGTACATCAGTGAATGTTACACTAATTCCCAACTAAAAATGTCTTTCTTCATAAATTCAAAGTTTTGGATTACAGCAGCTTGATGGGTCTCTAATGAGAGGCTGCAAATCTTGCCAGACTTGAAACAGGGAATCCTGCATCAGGCAAACTATCAAATGTCTGCTTTCAGAACGTGGCCCATGATATTTAACAGATTTTGCACAGTTACAGCTCTGCATTACAGTGATCAATAAATAAACTGCTGTTTATGTGCAGATGCTACTTCCTGATTATTCAAAAAACCCACCAGTTGTGTTTAAAAGCACAAATAAAAAAGCTCCCAATGTGTGTAGCAGGAAAGTCAGAGGAGGTGTCTGCAGATCACTGAATCCTCCTGGAGCTCCTTGCTGAGAGCTGTCTGAAACCTGAATTTTACACACTCAGAATCCAGTCCCCTTCCCACAGACTATTCCAAAATGAGGATAAAATCTGACCCCAGCTCTGTATGTGCCATTTGATATGGTAATCTGATTTTACACCATCATGAAATTCTACCAGCTTTCATCCTGTGTATTTGGAAAGAAAGTTTAAGTCATATACATATCTATTTTACATTCTTCTTCCCTACAGACTTCTATGTGTTTTCCCACATTTTCAAAGAGGAGCATTCATCTACAGATAAACTGAACTTTGCTGTTCTTCTCACTTTTTAATGGAACAGTATTCTGAGACACAAGGAAAGAAATCTACAAACTTTTTAATTTAATATATCCTGGTAGTAACTTACCCAGTCAGGCAATATTTCACTGGATCACTGAATGCTCACTGCAACACCATTTTCCATTGTGACATTAAAATAAAAGCACATTTTTTACCTCACATGAACTATATCCCCCACAGAAAAAGGCTGTCAGCACTGCAACACTGCAGTTTTGTTATCAGAATTTTCTTTTTCACACTTATGAACAGCAACATAAGGCAGTGCAGATAAGTGAGGAGGGACAGCATCCATCTTCCCCTTAAAACTTCACTCCCTGACTGTTATAATGTCAATGGGATTTTCAATCAGCAACAGTTTTTGGCAGTAGTAAAGATTAATATTGCCATTTGTGTGGGTTTTTAATCCTGCAACTCACAAGCATTTAAAATAAACCACTGAAGCACTGCTTCTCAGTGATCCTTCTGTCCAAAAAATAAATCTAATGCTTTTCTCAAAGAAGGAACTCATGTAAATAGAGAAGCTGAGGTAACTTGAACAAGGCAAGGTATAAAGATGGTTTGTGCAACTCCCAGTCCCTGAAGACTCACCCAGCTGCAGAATCATGGCTGTGTCACTGAGGGCACGTGTCACCAGCTCAAAATGCCTGTGCAGGGGATAGCACAGCACTCTTCTTCCAAAAGACACCAGGACATCATGGATGCTGGAGAAACTCTGTGGGCATCAGTGAAAAATCTCCATTAGTCTGTGTGTTTGTTTGTTTTCCTTTAAGGAAAAAGCCCATAGCAGAATAGGGAAAAAAAAAGGCACATTTTGATTTATTATACCTCTAAAAATCTGTATTTGAACAGATATGGAAATGTACATGTTAAATAGAAACAAGACACTGCACACTGAGTTTGCATGGCAAGATAACAGAAGTCCTGTACATTTTAGTGGTTTGGGATTAAAAAAAAAACCTAAAGAACATGGGAATAAAACATCTCAGTCAAGACTTTGCCATCCTTTAGATTAAAGCAATAAATTACATCTGTCCCACATTATTACATATATTAAGGAGAAGCTATAAAAAGCCTTTTAAGAATAAAGGAAAATTAAATCCATATGATATTAACCAAATACATGTGTACATGTAAGAACTTAAAAAATGATACATGACTTTGCTTTTCATGAAAACTCTAGATATTCAGGACAGGGACAAATATACCTGCCTGGGGAGAACAGTTCATTGTCCTCCTTCATGAGTGAGGAACACCTCTAATTTACGCAGGCCAGAGGCATTAAGGAGTTATTAAAGACTTTTTTAAAAGTGATTTCCCTTCCAGCTTTCACTTTTCAAGACAAAATGCTCCATTTATTAATGAATTTAAAAAAATACCTATTTCATCTTGAACTCTCCATCTATTAAAATTAATAAAAGCACTTTGCTGACAACCAGCACTTCTTTGCATTCTGTGACTACCTCAACCCATTGTTCATTTTAATGGATCACCAGCAAGCATTTAAATCATTTATGGTTTGTGATTGAATATTTAGAGGCTAAGGTGTGTTCATGTCATGGCCAGCAAAATGGCAGTCAGCTCAAACAAACCAGACTGAGGCAAATTTTTTGTGTACAGAATGATGAAAACTCCCAGCCCTAATGGTTTATCTAACAGAGAGAGTTATTAAGAGTTTGGTGCCAGGATTGTGAGTTCTCTAGGTGTGAAACACACTGTTGGCACAGGCTGCACAAGAACTGCTCTATCAGAGGGTGAGCACATGCAGAAAACTCCTTCACTATGTTAGGATATGGATAAGGAAAAAAAATTGTGAATTAAGACAGGGCATTTTTACTGCAGTCCTTTGTAACCTGCTACTGCAGAACTCAAAATAAAAGAAAACCTGTTGTCACAATACAAGTTATAACTGAATGTAACATTCAACACTAGAAGAGATTGAAGGACTGGACCCAAAAATCCTGTCCAGTTTCAGTTTTGATCCTGCCAAGTGAGACTTGGCTCAGCAGACTCAGCTCAGAGCTTTCCACCTTCCTGCATTTTAAGAATTAATGGATTTCAGGTCCAGTCCTTCCCACCCCCAGCTCTGTAACAATTTCTTTGCACAGGCCTGGGTGCTTTCAGTGAATAACCTGAATGTGGAGAGATGGAATTCAGGCTTTCCTCTGATCCCTGCTGGTTCCAAAGGATGAGCAGCAGCTCAAACAGGGAGTGGCACCTGGACATGGTTTAATGGTGAACGTGGTGATTGTGCAGGAAATGGTTGGACCTGAGGATCTAAAAGGTCTTTTCCAACCTTTATTATTCCAAGAGTAAGGCTGAAAAGAAAGGGGCAGGTAAAGCAATACATGCCCAATAACTTCTGGAGCCCAGAAATCAATTTCTGGTACCATTAAAAACAGGATATACAAGTAATCAATCTTCAATCCTAAAGGAGCAAACTTGGCACAGAAACAACACAAAACACCAAAAAAACCCAAGTAACCCAGCAAAAACACAACACTAAACTTTACTTTTACCTTACCTCCAGCCAGCACAATGTTGCACTCAGTTTCCTGATGTTCCAAGATGATTCAACCTGATTTTAAGAGAAGACAGTAAAACAAGTATTATCTAATCCAACACTGCTGGCAAACTATTTAAGATAACATTCTGGCAGCAATTTAAGAATCTTTGTGAATAAGAAGCAGTAATTACATTATGTGCATTGAAATGGCCACAGGACAGCATTAAAAATTATATTGCAATGCAGATGTTGAATAACTGAGTTGCTTTCCATAGCAGGATGATCCAGCCCATGCACAAAATCTTTAAAACATAACAATACACAGAGAAATGGTATTTTAGTGGAATTCTGTCCCTTTGCACAAAGCAACAGAGACTTGAATCAACAAAAGCCAAGCTCAAATGCCTTGTTTCATGAAAACAGCTCAAGCCTTTTGGCTTGCAGAGAGGGTCCTGAAGCCAGCAGTACATGTAAAATGTCATTATTCTTAATATGTGACAGATTCATAGCATTTGAGTGGAAGTGTGGTCCAGTGGGATGATTGGGGCAAAAAGCCAGAAAGCCTTGATCTATAATCCTGGCTCTAGTAAAGATTTGTGTGGCCTGAATGTCTTGGTTTTCTATTAAATGGGAATAAAAAAAAAGGACAGGAGGGAAAGGAGAAAAAACCCCAGTGTGTTTTCCACACACATCATACAGTTACTGCAAAACCAATAAAGAATTGCACAACTGTAGTCCTGGCAGATTTGCAATTCTGTGCAGCTCTAACATGCAACACAACTACAATCCCAGATTATTTTGGTGAACCAGCAGGTTTGGACGTTTTGCTTGTCATGCTACAGCCCATGCCCTGTGTGTCAGTCTGATTAAGCCAGAATGGATTTGATGACATGTGCCAATATTTTGGTTAAAAGCATTGAGAATACATCTCCTTGGTTCATATCAGCACAGGAGATGAGAGGCACAGAGGTGTATCTGGGAAGCAATTCCAAGAGGGCAAGGTATCCACACAGAGCAAAAAAGAACAATTACTTGTTAAATTTGCCTAAACCGAGATACAGAAATCAGAACCGCACAGAATTGCCTGCAATCTCCTGCTACTCCACATCTCTCCTATTCCAATGCTGCTGCAGAAAAACAGAGGTGTTTAGAAATCCTACTAATCCCCATGTGCACCAAATCTAGAGATATAAAGTGTTTGATTTTAACTTCATCACGTAAGTTTAATGCCTGGCAATAAGTTCATGTTAAAAGGTAAGTTCCCTAAATGACAGTACAGGGTCCAGCACTAAGTTCCTAAAACATGTTCTATTTTTGACTTTTATTAACTCACATTCTTGTCCCCTTCATTGACACGTGTCTCATAGCAATATGCCAGAAGAATATCAATTAATCCAAGATATACGTGGCGGCGGCTCCTTTTATCCAGAAGAAAAGATTTATTTGTGAACTTCCTCATCTGCTCTCTCTCTGCCTCAGAGAAGACAACTATAAAAAGTAAAAGGATAATTGATTATGAATTTAAAGCTGGCACATTGACTTTAATAGGTGGTAATACTACCTCAACAATGTCTTTAAAAAGGAGCAGGTAACTAATCACAAGTCACCCATCACTCAAGAAAAAGCCTAAATCACTCTTACTTTCATTCTTAACTTTTATTAATCTCTGGTATATTCATTTCAATGTCAAGCTCCAGGACAGCACTGCATGTACACACTGATGGCTCTGACCCTCTCCAGGTGCCAAGGGTTTCTGTGGATGCCTGGATATCTTATACAGGGATAAATACACAATCAGGATCCAAGTAAAATGAGGTTTCTGAAGCCCACATTGTATGGGACAAAAATCCAGAGGCAAGTTACAATTTAGAAAGAGCATGGCAGCTCTAACTCTGTTTTTTCTGTTCATGCTAAGCAGGTCAGTATCACCCCCTGAATCACAACTACAGAATATGTATCTCTGTTCTATCAGTGAATTTCTTTGTAAGTTGATTCTTCAGTGTAAACATGAACCATATTTCACTTTTAAACACCAAAGAAACTCCCAATGAAATTAATGAAATAGAGCAGTAAAGTTTTCTTCCTTTAAAATTCAAACTCTGGAGCATCATAACATCTACAACTGGACCATAAACACAGAAATTCCAGGTCTATTCCATAACAGCAAACAAGATGTAGACCAGACAATTCCCAAAGGTAAATGTTACAAGATGCTCATTAAGTTGCTGCAAGTGCCAGGTGTTCTAAATAAAATATCTTTCTCTGAGAAAATACTTCAATGCTGAAAAAAAATTTCTATCAATTGCCTGAAGTTTTTGAAAATTAATTATCCAAGCCTGAAACTCATTATTAACATGTCCAAACCACCACCTACTTTGTTTTCCCTGTACTTCCAAGTACATGGTGTGAAATTATCAGAACAATTAAAATTGTAATTACATTTCTGCAGTACTAAGCCTGTACACTTTTGTACACTTACACTGCCAAGTTTCAGCTAACAATCTGTACCACAATCAGTATTAATCTGATGCAAAGCAGCACTTGCTGCTACTTATCAAGTAAGCTAAATTGGCAACTTTTTTGTAACTTTGATTTAAAATTGTTTTGTGCATTTGCCAGTGGCAAAACCATGCCAGAATATAAATGTGCGTTAATATATCCACATCTAAAGGAGTCAGACATTCATCTCACAAAGTTTCTGACAGATGAGGCTGCAGACATTACCTTTACATTTTAATCACCTCTTTTACTTGTTTTAAGCTGGCCATTCCTCATGTTAAAAAAGAAGATACTTCAAATTGTCCTCCAGGAGCAGTGTCAGTGAAGCAGAGCTTAATCTCTGAGGGGAGGATGAGGTCTGACAGCCAGAGGGTGTTTTGTTACAGCCCTACTGCTATTTTACACTGTGATAACACCACTTAAATCACTGGGAGATCTCTATCTCCACACTACCATGACACTTGCAGCTCTAAATGTGTTGGGGGCACTCAGATAAAATGTGCTGGACCCACACAGAGAGCTGACTCAGTGGTCAGCCAGGAAAGCACAGCCCAGGCAGCACCTCTGATACTCTGCTGGTGAGAGCAGAGCCTCAGTTCATGATCCTGTCAAGCCAAGGCCTGAATCCCACAGCTCTCCCAAAGGGGAAGAACTGAGCAGAACTGAACCCTCCTTAATTTTTTTTCCTTTAAACTGAAATATTATGTTACAATTGTAAGGTTTTTAAATGTGTGCATCTACCCCTGTAGGTTAAGGAATGAGCAACATCAGAGGGAGGAGGAGAAGTCAGCAGAGAGCAGGTTAGTCAGAATCAAGTTAATCATTGATATTTATCTTGCCTTTTAAAACCAGAGACACTTCACAGTGGAATCTAGTCATTAGGAGTTTTGTATGAATAAAAAGCAGAATTTCCTCACAAATAACAAAAACTGCTCAGCAGCACAGCCAGGAAGGAACACAAGATGCAAAGCACTGAAAACTGAGCAAAGCAGGTAGACAGAAATTTGATAAAAAAAAAAAAGTAATCCATCTTAAACTTATGAATCCACCAGTAATGGCATATATTTGAGCCAAGCCTTACTGAAAGGTGGAACTCTGAGAGGAAATTGCTTCTCTTTCTATAAAGAAATAAAAAAGAGAACAGTCACTGTAAGCATGAGAGGTTACCCTGAACAAAATAAGATATCCTTGGAGCATATAAATGTTAGATTAAATACATATGTCAGCCTGAGCCTTTGAAGATTATTGTGTTGCCTAAAGAGGAGTTTTTTTCCAGTAGTGCAATTGGAAGTAGAATAAAAATGAACTCTTAACCAAGCTGAATGTGACTGTTAGAAAATACAAACCCTTTCATCTGGAATCTGTAGAAGCAAGACACTAATGTAAACTTCAGCAGCAGCAGCAAGGAAGCTTTCCAAAAATGTTATCCCCTCATGGGAAAGGCTGTGTAATTAATAAGGCTTTATGGAGTATTACTTGACTTGAATGAGACATTCTAAGGGTGAACAAGAGAATGCACAGTAAGATGCACAAAAAGGACAAAAAGAAAAGACACTTGGGATAAGGAAAAATTTTAAAAAGGCAAAATACACAAACCATGCACACAAGCTGGAGAAAAAGTAAAAAGGTCAAATAAAAATAGATTCAAAGTAAGGACAGAAGAGAGATGAAAACTTTAAATGTTAATGAGAAGAGATGAACCAAAAAGAGAAAAAAATTTGGTAATGAGACATTAGAAGAACTTGATGATGTAAAAACAAAGAGAAAATAACCAGGGATAAATATAAGAGCAGTAATCAACCAAGAAAATCTTCAGTTAATTGCAATGTCATGCAAAAAATAAAAAAGGCCATCTGTACTTCTAATTACTTCTTGCAGCCAAAGACATTATAAAGACAAAAGTAATCAAGATTTTGGTTCCAAGAAACCAATAAAGATAACAACTGAAAAGATATCAATGTAAGTCAGGAAAAGGAAGAAAAAAAAAATTTTTATTCAGTGGTTCTGAATAAGAAAGTAAATTTTTAAAGAATCTGCTAATTTTTATGTCTCTTTCCCACCATAAACTCACTGTTACATTTAAGCTGAGGAGCAACATGTCTTTATTCAAAACCAAACCTTTCCTCCCCACAGGCCAGAGAGGAATTGCTGATAAGTGCACCATTCCCTTGGCTGGTACAGCAATAGAAACCCCAGGGGACACATCCTGGTGATGCTCAATGCTGGGGGAACAGCCTGGAGCCCTCCTGCCCTCCTGCTCTCCCAGCACAGGAGACCTTCACGTAGAACCTGCACTCCCTCTCATGGTGGTTTCCTTCACCACAGCTCACTCAGGGCCAGGAACCTCCACTGATTGCAGTCACTTATCCAAACAGCACAAATGTTACCAAAACTGAACTTTCTCCAAGGAAATGGGTGGGTTTGTTGGCAGTGACATCACCCAAACTCCAAAATGCCTCTTTTGTTATTGAACTTCCTCAAGATTCACAGAACAGCATGAGCCCCTCCACTCAGCCCCATGAAGGTGAGATTTTTTTGATCATTCTTATTAATAAATTGATATCTGTTATAACAAATGGTTTGGAGCAAAGATGATCCTTTATAAAGTCCCTTTTCTGTGTAATTTCCATTAGCAGCCTTGCCAGGCTTTTGAGGAGTTTTCCTTTTTTTTTGACCCTAAAACCCAACAACAGACATGTTTTTCCTCGGTACCTCAATTTGGAGGAGAAACATTCCTTATCAATAAAATCATCCAGCAGTTCTTCATTTTAATTATATTCCTTAAGCCAAGCAGACAGGAGTAGTGTTTCATTTACTATGGAGTGAATGGATAAAAACAAACAAAGGAAGCCTTATTATTGTATTCTCAAGCCTCTTGTACCTCTGTCCACTGCTTTTTAAATCAAGTGTTTATGATGGACATAATTAACAATTTCAGAGGCTGAAAAGACACCAGGAATGAAGATCAGATTACATTCACAGTAAAATACACAACATCTACCCAAATTCTATTTTTCTCCCAGAGAAAATGGGGAAGTGCAGGTATTATCAGTGCACTGAGAGCCCCTGCTGAAGGGATTATCATCATCTGCTTTAGGAATATCAGATTTTCATACAAAATAGGAAATGAATGAAGAACAATAGGAGAAAATGCTCAATAGTAACTTGCAGTGCTCTCAGTAATCACTGTGTGCAGGGAGGCAGCCTCAGTTATCTGTTAGCAGTGCTCCCACAAGGTCACCCACTCACCCTGGAACATCCCTTCAGGTTTCTAAATGGACACAAAGAGCTTTCTTTCTGAAAAAGTTTGAGACACAAAGTAATATAATAAAGTAATAAATATTGAATGTAATAGAGCAATAAATTTGCTTTAAGAACAATAAGCTATAACATGGCATCACAGCAATTATCATTCAAGCAACAGATGTGTGTATATATATATATATTTATATATATATGTATATTCTCACCAAATGCAGGACTGTCATGTTCCTGATGACTTCCTCCCTGCAAGGCTGTCATCTTTCTATGAGCATCAATCCACCAGGGTTTGTACTTTAAAAGATGTTTAATAGCTTCATCTTCAAAAAAATCAGCTCTAGGGAAAATAAAAAGAACTTTCATATGCTATTTATTTCAATTCATATTATATGTGGGTAGATATTAACACATCCATAGAATACATCTCACTTGGCCCCAGGTTATTTTCCATGTTAGAAATATGTACTTTGACTTTAAAGCAGAAAATAGTAATTATCTAAGAAAGCACAATATTCTCCTATGTTTCAGTATTCCTTCCTTACCTCCTCCACCTTTCCTGAGCCACCCAGAAGCCCAGGAATTACTGAGCTTGCAGCATCACATGAAGCTGAACCAACCTGATTTGTTCTGAGTGCAGCTGAAGGAAAACACTCCAAAGGCTTCTCAGACAAATCATTTTGTTGGGTGGCTCTCCCACTGAAGAGCCAGGGAAGTTTTTGGGAGGAAGTTGTGCAGCTGAAGGGTAAAGGTGAAGCAGGGATGGGGATGCAAGGACAAGGAGATGCAGCAGCAAGGTGGAAAAAGAAGAGTTGTACATGAATCCTGGAAGGGAGATCACCTCCATCTCAGCACAAAGCCACTGTGGTAAAAATCTCAATTCTGGGAGGATTTATCCTAAAGGATTCAAGTTCTAAGCCTCCTATTACCAGCTGAGCTTTTTCTTCAAGCCAAACAATGGTATAAATACTGAGAATTTAAAAAAAACCCACAGGAAATTTTTTAATACCTTCTTCATCACCACACAAAACTTAAGCACAGAATGCAATCTGCTTCTCTCTCACACTGACAGATTTTTTTGTTGCCTCCCATCAATGTCAAAGCAACTTCTCAGCCAGGGTACACTTTCCTCAAGGCCACCAGAACAGTTGTTTGCCCCCATTTCTACCAGAGCTTCTGTTCTCCCCAGGAAAACAATTTTGGTTGAAGAAAGGCTGGTATCATCTGTTCTGAAACAACCCAGACACAGCCATTAAACTAAATGGTGTAGCTCTACCAGGCCAGAACACAGAGTCTAAAATTGAAACTTGAAATTACTGCAATTTGCATCCCATTAGAGGTTAGGAACTACTTCAGTTCTAGTGAAATGTAGTTCTACAAAGCTCTTCTGCTTTTTGTGTGTTACAGGAAGACATGAGGATGCTTCTGAAACATCCAACTGAGGAAAAAATCCAGGTCTGCAAAGTTACCTTCTGAAAAATCTCAAAATGGGTTAAGCCTTCCTGTCCCCACAAAACACACCACAGTACTAATTCTCCCCACTGGGGACTGCTCTCTTCTCCCACCAGATCCATCTTGCAGGAATCAATTAATTAATAAATCTCGTGGCTTTCATTTATTTTACTTATCTGAACCTAACTTGACCTGAAATACTCCAACCTGAAAGGCACAAAGAATCATTTTCACCTCACTACATGGAACGAAGCATAAAAGAAACGCAAAGTTTTGGTTTGGACATTTTCTTCATTCTGCTATAAAACAAGTTTCACATGATGAAGGCAAAGACAAGATTTCATAGCTTCAAAACTCAAATTCCCCCTCTTAGACAAGTGTGGTTTATTAATCCTCTTTTCATAAGGTGAAAAAAAGTTCTGATTTTGTCAACCCAAGATGCCAGCAGAGTGGCTGCTCAGCTGCTGAAGACATGAAGTATGAAACAAAGTTCTGCAACAGCTGACAGCAGCCCCCTTTAAATACAGTAATTAAACAATTGAGTAACCCCAAAACAAATGAGCAACGTTTTGTGTCAGTGTCACACTAAAAATACCCACTAAGGTAAGGATGCTCTGATGAGACAAAACCAGACCAAAAGGAAAGCTGTTCTTTCCAGAAGTGATCTTAAATGCAATCATTTGTGAGAAGGGAATGTGTTTCAGAGGTACCTGAGGTCAATCAGCACTAATCAGTACTCACAGGTAATGATCAGGCTCAAACTTGGCAGCCTCAGCTGCCAAACGTCTCCTCCTCCGTTCCTCTGCAGGAGTCTGGTCTGGATCCTTGATGTCAATGACATCACTGAGCTCATCCTGCAAATGGCAACAAAATCACAGAACCAAGCCTCTGGTAGGGCACACAAGATTGATTCAGGAAGAATTTAAGTAGGATGCTTATCAGAATTGCACTGAAATCCCTAGAAAAGCTTCAATCTCCAAATTCAGGCTCCACTATGCAAATAAAACATCAAAATTCCAAGGAAATGCAATTATTTGAAGCTCCTTAGAACTCATGATACTATCAAGTCCATTCAGGTCATTTTATCATAAGACAGGGAGGTTATTTTACATTATGATAGATTTGCAATGTTAAACAAAAGCACACAACCCCAACAAAGACAAGAATCACACACCATTTGTGACTTTTGAGAACACTCTCACTCTCTGAAGTGGCTGTACATTAATTAATAGGTAATTGCAGTGCCCTTTTAAACATCATTGGGTAGTTATTTCCCATCCCATTTCCTGATGGGAACTTTCTTCACAAATCTCATGGTAATAAAGCAGCATGCATGTCCAAACAATGTCAATACTTTACTCATAAACAGCAATCCTGCTCCAAGCCCTGGGAATACTGTGATTCCTACAATAGCAAGTTAGAGTTACATAACTGAGTTGCACTTTTCCAAAGCTGTCTCATGAGCAAGGAAGCCTACAGAGTTACCCAGAACTTCTAGGATGGGAGAAGACAAAGTTCACCCACCTGCAGCCTCTGGAACACCCCAGAGCGCAAATTCCCAAACCCATAGGGGTGCTGCAGGGCTGGAGGGCTCTCTTCATAAGGAATCTGTTCCATTTCCCAGTCAAATTCTTCTTCATTCTCTTCACACAGCTCAGCAGAGGCAGCTGCATCTACAGCATGGTCAGAAAAAAATATTATTACATAGAAAAATACATGCTATTTATTTGAAAGGTTTATTGTGCTAATTGTGTTTGCCTTTCTTATTTTACTGCATCTTTTAAGAAATCTCACTCAACACTGAGTCATACAGACCTGTAACCCCCAAGTCCCGCTTCAAACTCCCCAACTTCCAAAAATGATCATCAGGAACACTAAATTTTAAATGCACTCCCTCAGACTGAAAAACATCTTCCACTGAATTCAGTAAGATCAGCGTTTGATGCTAGGAGAACCCTGACAGAACCCAAGTGATGTTATCAATAATTTAAGGCAGGAATTAAAAAGTGACAGTCAAACATTTTTGTCTGTTAAATACTGATGTTAAGCAAGACATGCACCAGAACCTGTGGTTTTAATTAGCTTCTCACTTGAGCTAATAGTCCAGTTGTAGTTTGTAGAAAGCAGAAGACTCAACTGTGTGTGTGTCCTACAGCCACTAGAGGGGTACAAAGCCCTACAGAGCATCAGCATTTTTTAAAGCACATTTTAAGCATATTTTGGAAAGATTTAAACATATCCAAACCCCTAAAGTTGACATGTGTGTGATCTACAAGATATTTATTTCTGCTCTTATCCATACTTTTATTTATTCACACCCTTCTCATACCTTGGACTAGTCAATAATAAAAATATTGTACTTTTCTACATGTATCCCTCTACAGATCAATAACTGTTTCATTACACACATGTATCATCTTGTATAAACAGGATTGATTTTGTCATACCCATCTCTTCTACCAAAGGTTTTGCTGATCTTGATTTCTTTGGTGCTAAAAGAGATGTCAGCATGTCCAGCCCCTCAAAATATTGGCCAGGAACCTCCTTGGGCAACTGAATTGTAAAAGTACCTTAAAAAAAAAGTGGGAATATAATAATTGCATTAAAATATCTGAGACAGGCAAACGTGCATTCCTCCTCTGTGAGGAAGGCTCAGAGGAAGTAGGACACATGCAGGTAACATTTATTTTTCAATGATCCCTGTGCATGTTTTTAACCTTATTTCATAACAATTCAGGATTTTAATGATAAAACATGAAAGAGAATATTTAACTACTTGAAGTCTCCTGACTTACACTGTATAAACAAAAAGCAACAGAAGAAAGCAAGCTTTATTTAATTTTTAATCCTTACCCCAAACAATCCACAGAAGCTACATTCACCAATCTGATTATTAAGTCATGTAATAAAAGTTCTGCAAGCAACAAACTTACAGCCTTGTCTCTTTTTTTTTTTTAAAGCATAAATTACTGGGAATAGCAACATTTTTTGACACAGATACCAATACCTTCATCTGTATTGTAAGATGCTTTTTCTCTGCCATCCTCTACAATTCTTCCAGGAAGTGTCAATCTGCAGGCAAAAAATGAGAAGCCTCACTGAAAGCCTGACTAATTCTGCAAGTTAATGTCTCAGCCTATAAAAATGTAAGGCACATTCCAAAAGCAGCACAAAGGGCCTAGCTACACTCCTCTTCACAGAAATGCAATCCAAGCAGTTCAATCCCCCTGGATTCCTCCCAGCAAATGACACACTCTACAAAATTTACACCCAGAGAGCTGTCTGGCCATCTACAATTAAAAAGCCATTGCACAGTAAATTTAGAAAAGTATTTCTTTCAATTCCCTTTAACATGATTTAATGCCTAGGAACAAAGAGGCCAGATCCAAAAACACCAAATCTTTGCATGAACTGAGCTGTCTGTAGTCAACAGAATAAAAGCTGCAGATGAAGAACATTCTGAAGGGACCAAAATTAAGTTCATTTCCTACTATGAAGACCAACTTCTGAAAACTTTTTCTACTACTTGCCTGAGAAAGTATGGCTTAGCATAAAACTTGAAATCTTCCCCTTCAAAGTAAATGTCAAACTCTGAAGCTCTGGCATAAGGCACTCTGATTTTCACTGTAAGGAAATCCGGGTCCTGGGTCAGTTCAAAAGCTGGAGTTATCATGATGAATCCAGCAGGAAAAGCAAACACTGCTTGTGTGGCCCTGCAGAAACAGGAAAAGAAGAATAGGATCATTGTAGCTTCCAATTTGTGAGAGCAAGTGATGCCTCTCCAAAATTCTGTAAGAACATTTCGGATTCCCACATTAATTAGCCTCCACATGCTCAAGAAGAAAACACTGATGATAACAGCAACAGCATAAAAGTGTTATCAAAAACATGAAGGAACCACCTCTCTGCACCTTAATGAAACAAATGAATGTAGAGCTGGAGTACAGGAAAGCACCTGTTACATGCCATGGGAAAACCACATTAAAATTCAGTTCTAAAACTTTCCAGCTTTTCCTAACTGTTATTTATAATTTCACACACAGCAGATCTTAGACCTTTGCAGTTCTCTAGTGAATTGAACACAAATCACTATTAAAAATCCTAAAAACAAGTAATACTTCCAACAAATAGACCTGTGTTTTGTAATTCACACACGTATTAGCCAAAATATGAGCAACAGATTCAAGGGCAGTTGAGGTAACTGCCTGAGAACACATTCCCTCAGAACCATATGTATGTATGTACATATTTAGCACAAGAAAAGGAATTTATAGAGTGTTATTTACCTAACATACAGTTGTCTGACCTTTCAATAGCTTCCTATCTCATGTTTAATTTAGAACCCAGTTATGGATTGTTTGGGGATTTGTTTGTTTTGGAAGGTGTGTTTACAAAAGGTCACATAGTTTTGAAAATTAGCTTTTTAAACCAAAACTATTTAAAATATTTAAACAAATAAAACCAGAACAGAACTATTATTTGAGAAATAACTATTTTTCACTCACTTTCAGTTACCTTTACTAAACATATGCCCATTCTGACAATTCTATGAACAGCCAGAAAACATTAACAATTAACGAGGTTAAATTAACTGAGCACCCTTTTTCTCATATGGGTAATTAGCCTTACTCAGCATGTATGAAAAATATTAAAACTTCCCATTTCACAATATCACATGATTCCAGGGTTAACATTCCCACCCATCCCAGGCTGAGAAGCTGCCAGGTGTTTTATGGAATTGTAGCTAAATAGGAAACACCTGGCTTGTAGAACACCTACACCTGTACACCAGATGCACTTTCCTGTGGATTTTCTTCTTCTCTCAACACTATAAGCACAGCTAAGAGGCACCAAAACCCCAATAGCTTATAGGACTCTTCAGGGATGACTTGCCAGTGTGCATTTTTATTTTCCCCAGTCAGAGGCTCACAAATAAACAGCAGCTCCAAAACCAGGCCCGGCTCTCCCGCTGCACCTGGAGCATCCCTGGCCCAAATTGATCACCCCAAACCCCGGTATCTCACAGCTGAGGAACCACTGGGACACAACACTCAGACTGCAAATAATCACATCTCCAGCCTCTCCTGCGCACCAGGGCAAGGCAGAGGGAGTAGGGCAGGGTCAGGGATGGAGCATGCGAGGCTCGGCATTAAAACACAGAATTGCTCGGTTTGGGGACCCCTCCAAGGCAGGGTCACCTGCAGCAGGTGACACAGGAACCCCGGTGGGCCTGGAATATCCTCAGAGAGGGACACTCCACAATCCCCACGCAGCCCATTCCGTGCTCTAACACTCGCCATGCCAAAGTCCTTCCTCACGTTGAGGAGAAACTTTTTGTGTTTCATTCTACGGGCGCTGCTCCCCGTCCTATCGCTGGGCACCCCTGAACAGAGTCTGGTCCCGTGCTCTGACACCTCTTGGCGGTATTTACGTACATTACTCTCATTTTTCCCCTTTCCAGCCTAACAAGGCGCAGCTCCCGCAGTCTCTCCCCATCAGAGAGAGGCTCCAGACCCCCCATCACCGTTGCTCCCTCTCTTTCCTACACTCAGGAGCCCAAAACTGCACAGAGCCTCCCGCCGGTACCGTCGCACCGGGCCACGCGCCGACCTGCGGCCGTACCCTCCCTCAGCTACCCAGCAGCGAGCCCTGCAAGGGGACAGAGCCCTCGGGGAAGGCGGCTGGCAGCGGCAAACCCCGGGAATAGCACCGGGAACAGCCCCGGCCATGCCCGCCCGCGTCACTCACTGAACCCCGCGCCGCTCCGGCCGCCACTTCCCGCGCCCGCCCGCACCGGGGCGGAGCCGCGCATGCGCACTCGGGCGTGCCCGCCCCGCTACGGGCACTCCCCTCATGGCCGCCCCTCAGCGCCTCCTACCCTGCCCGGCGGGCTCTGCCCTGCCGCTCGGTGTTTGTAACTCTGCTCCTTTGCGGGAAACGTACAGAAATTTAAAGATCTGCTGTAAATTCTTGCTGCCCGTAAATTTGGTGGAGTTTCTTGATGTTTGCAGGAGCTGTTGGAAAGGGAGTGATTAACAGGCAGTACGGATGTGGGCAGTGTAAAGCTGGGTCGTTTAGGGTGAAAATCATAATCCATCGTCTGGACAAATAAATGAATTCTTACCTGTGATTGCATAAAACATCGTACACAGACTGAGCGTATTTTATTTCAGCAGCTGTTTTTCATAAAGTGTGGAAATTGAACTCGAGCGTGGAAATTGAACTCGAGTGTGTTGGGGCGATGGTTTGTTTCTTTTCTGTGACACCATTACTGGTTAATCCAGTACTATTCCTGTGAACAAATGTGCTATTTCTGTTATGTTTACATTCCTCTGCCTTCTCCTTTGCTGCAGATAAGGTGGAAGATGAGTAAACAGAAGAGTGACCCCACGAGCACGGTCAGAGGAGGAATTCCCAATTACATAAAGCTCCTCTAAACTACTGGATTAGTGCAAACACTGACAGGGTGAACAGGGGACAGATCCTGGTGGATCAAAACAAATACAGCAGGAAGGAGAACAGGAAGATCCAAGAGCTGTAATTTATTAAAAGTTATAATAATTACTTTTTAAATAAATGTAACATTTATTAAATTTATTTATTTATTTATTTTTAAAAGGTGTCACTTATTAAATGTACCACCTAATATAGAATTCATCTAATTTTTTTTGCCTTTGGACCATGCGAGGTATTCTGGTTCTAAATAATTCTCTACATTTTAAAATGCTGCTGACTGCCTTACTGCCCTCTCTGAAATGCATTCAAATATTTTTCCTGGAGGGGAAAAAAAGCATAATTATGTAACCTCTCCTAATAAAGTTTTCTTAAAAAAAAAAAAGTAGATAAACAATCCTGCACACTGGAAATCCACTGAATATGTACTGAACTGAACCAGCAGTTCAAGTACTGCACAAAAATTAAATAGTTTGCTTCAAAATAGATAGTTATCCCCACTGATTTAAAATTGATGGATGGTTTTAATGTTCAGCCTAAACTTCCTTGTGTCCCAGTTTTTCACGTGCAGAAATTGAAAATATATGGCATATAAAAAGCTTTTTTTCATGTTAAGAAATTAATGATATCTAATTTCAGATGCTGATTTGTTTTGGAACAAGGCCTCAGTCACGTCCTCAGAAACTTTTGATGCATTTCCAGAGAACTTCAGCACTAATTAACTTTTAGACCTTACAAAGTAATCTGCAATAAGTATATTGGACAGAAAACTGGATTATGAACCAGTAGGCACCATCTTCTCTGGATAAGTTCAAATTTCAGGACAAGCCTGTGAAAGATAAAGAAGTTTCTCTGAGAATTTATTCTTGTCTCACTGACACTTTCCAAGACTGCCTCAGAATTGTTTTTTAGAGCCTAAGAACTCCCAGACTTTTCTCTTTTTTTTGTGCTAATACTTTCCTTGTAACAGAACTATTTATATATTGATTTTAGTGAAGAAAGTGGTGCATCAGCCATTCTGCTTTTCCATCGAAGTAAAGGGTGAAGTAGCATCTCCAAGGAATGTGTATTGCTTTGTTCTGTAAAATACATACTGAATTTTTTTAGAGCTGCAATGAAAAAGTTTTATTTGGAAATGCACAAAGACTACATCTATTAGTGCATCTCTCTGATGAAGGGAATTTAGCTGGTACATATTTACTGGAGCACAGAAGAATTAAAATGAATTTTCTACAATGTTGTGGGCAAGTAATTAGGACAACTTGCTGGTTGCTTGAGAAATAGAAACATAAAGCTTTGTAAATGATAAGCACAATTTGCTCTACATTGCTAATAATAATGAGTAAATCTGGCAACCTTGGAAATGGTAATCCAAAACAAAATTACTAAAAGGGCTTAATTGATACATCTAGAGAAGAAAGTGATTGTATTGGTGATACAAAAATCACACATTTGAACAGCTCGAGGATTTCAACCACTGGTACTTTTTTTCATTAAGTATAAAGTTTGGTAGGGTTTTATTATAGTCCATATATTCTTGGGAAAGAGCATATGTTTATGCATTGTGGTTTTTCTGTAGTTTCTCATTTAGTATTGCTATTTTCTCTTAGCATGAAGTAATTTACATTTTCATATCTGGCCACAATCCGAGTTGGATGAAACTCTTGAAACCGTAGTTGTTCATTGCATTTGGGCTGATGCTGAGGCAAAGTACATTTTGGGACACCACTGGCGAAGGCATGTGGTGTGAGCAGTGTAAAATGGGCTGTAATTTACATTGTGATGTGACAGTGTAAAAGGCTGTACAGTTCCACTGCCAAGTGAATGCCAGAGTCACTTCAGCGGCTCCATGAGGGACACAAGGTTCCTCTAGTACTAAACTGGGTTCCACTTTCCCTTCTCTCCTATTTGGTGTCTCCATTCTTTGCACAGCTTGTTCTCCAGCTCCACGGGGCAGCAAGAATCCTTGTATTTCTGTCATTCTGTACATTTCAATGTATATTTTTGTCAGTCTGTACATTTCAATGTCTATTTCTGTCACTCTGTACATTTCAAGGTCTGTTTATGTTATTCTGTACATTTCAATGTATATTTCTGTCACTCTGTACATTTCAAGGTCTATTTTTGTCATTCTGTACATTTCAGTTCGTAAATCAGATTATGACCCCAAGCAGGATTTACCTCTGTGAAACTGAGTGTTGTGATTTCTGCTGATGTCCCACGGCAGACTGGCTCGGATGGGTCACACGGGGACAAAGCCACCCACAAGTGAGTGGCGCCTTGTTCCTCCTGCAAACATTGCGCTTTCTCGTTCACCTGCCCTGGGTGCAGATGGAATGAGGAGTGCGCGCTGCCTGCAAGGGATAAACCAGGGCAGCAAGGCGGAGGGAGGCTCGGTTTCCCCGTTAGCACCGGCGGAGGAAAGGCGCTGTCGAGACGAGTTTTCCCTTTTTCTCCTGATCACACTCACGCTCTCGCAGCCGTGAAAGCAAAGCTCCCTCGGAGTACCCGCGGTGGGTGCCGCGTTAGGAGCACCCAGCCTGAGGCACAGCCCGGCGTTCGGCCGTGCCCGGCGCTCCCGGGGCCGGGCCGCTACTCCAGGCAGTACGGTAGGCGCGGCCCGGCCCGCTCCGCCCCGCCCCGCCCCGCGCCGCTCGGGCCGGGCCGTGCGGCCACGTCCCCGCTCGGGCCGGGCTGAGGCGATGCGGCCGGCGGGACGCGGCCGTGCGGCGCTGCTGGCCCGGCCGTGCCGCGGGGCGCACCCGGCCATGCGGCCGTGCTGACCCGGCCATGCGGCGGCCCTGCAAGGTGGCGGCGGCCCTGCTGTGCCTGGCCGTGCTGCTGCTGCTCTATCTGCTGGCGGGCAGCGCGGCCCCGCCGCCCGCGCCCTCGGCGCCCGCCCGCCGCCCGCCGCGCCTCGGCCGGAGCCCGCCGAGGAGGAGCCCCGCGGGCGGCGGCAGCGCCAGCGCCAGGTAACGGGGGAGCTCCGTGCCCCGGCCCCTGCCCTCGGGAATCCCCGCCCGCTGTGCCCGTGCCCGCCCGCGGGTCCCCTCGGCGGTGTCCCGTCGGGCACTTCCCTCTCCCAGATGTTCTTCCCCCGCTAGCGATGGGCGATGAAAGAGCCTTGCGAACTGCTGGGGTTCGCAAGTACAAACTTTCCGTGCGCGTTTTCCTTGGCAGCGTAGTTGCCGGAGGTGCCACGGAAGGTTTTACCCGTGCCCAAGCTGGGGGGTTCCCTCCTCTCCGGGAGCAGGTTCTGAAATATCGGCTTTTCCCTCGCTGCTGGCCCTGTTTGGGAGGCTGACGTGGGCACTGTGCTGCTGCTGTGTGCGCTCAGGGGCTGCTGTCGCCTCCGGAGTGCGCTCCCAGGGTTTGCCAGGGAAAAGGGAATGCGGCTCCTCATTCCGTGTGCTGCCGCTGGGTTCCGAACTGCGGAGGCACTGGCAGATTTTAAACTTTGCAGCTTTTTTGTTTTGAATGTTTTTTTAGATGTAAATTAATTCAGCAGAACTTTAAAGGTGTTTTAAATCGTGGTGTGGTGTGTTTCCTGTCCCAGCACCTTACAGGCAGGGTATTTTTTAAAAAACTAATTAGTAGAGAAAAAGGGCAGCTTTCAGTGGGTGGAGGACTTGTTTTCCCCTTTGCATTCCAATTATATTATGGTCAGTGTGACCTCATATATCTAATTAACTTGGTATGTCTTTGTGTCTCTGATTCATGATTTCACAGTGATGTTCTGAATGAAAGACTATTCCCGTTTCTTGAGCTCTTACTCCTTAACTTATTAAAGCAGTTGGTTTCTCCCAGCATTGTTACCCCACTGAATGCAGGAGATGTTTTCTGGGGCTGAGAGTGGGCCACGGACAGAATTTAAATGCCGGTATTAAAGCAGGATTATTTCCGCTAGCAACTGTACCTCCTGAAGTCATTTTTCTTTAAGGCATATCTCTGTGATTATCATGGAAATCAAGAAGAACACTGAAGGAGGGAACCGGGGAAGTGTGGAACTGCCAAAGAGTGTAAACAGCCATTCCACTTCAAAGCGCTTTGCAGTGGCATCTTCATCTTTCACAATTTGACATTATCTAACTTTTTGATTATTTGTTGACTTTGCAAGTCCTTTTCACAAGGTCTGCAACACAATAGCAAAAAAAAAAAAGGGGGGGGGGAGGAATTTAGTATTCAAAGTGTGCATTTTCTTCAGAATTTTGTTTGTGGGACTTGGTGGTTGTTTTTTCCTGTGTCATCCTGCACCATTGGCCCCAGCAGGAGTTTGTATAACTGAGAAGCACAATTCTGTACGTCCTGTTCAGCCCTTTGCTGAAAGATTCTGTGTTATATTAGTTACTACTACAATTTATTCAGGTGAGGGTATCCATAAAAAAAGGAATTTTTGTGGGGAGGGTGTGACATAAGTGGTTTGAAGTGGAGGTGATGGAAAGGCATCAGGTGGTGGGGTCTGCTTGGTTTAGAAAGCCTGATCCAAGCTAAACTGAAAGCACTGTGGGGGATTTGAATTTGGATTGTAAGAAACAGGCCATGATTATCATTTTAGTTCCTCCTTATGAGCAAAGGAACATTATTTTTTATTTGATGCAAGAGATCACACTTTATCTAACTGATTCATTCAGGATAACAAATCTGATTAGGACTGTAGGATCTTACTGTGTACATGCTTGTATGAGACTGCAGAGTGATTGACAGAACTTGAATGTAAAACATTCAAATTCAGTTTTGTCAAGGTGGTTTGTCAGAGGGTGCAAGTTTTGAGCTCAGCTGAGAAACAAAGGTGTAACTTAGGATTGATATTGCTTCATGAGAATCAGCATCATGCAGGGAAGATGAATTGTATTTTGACTGGGATTTGTAATACTGCTTTCTGTTGTCCCATAATATCAGAAGACATCGGGTTTTAAGTTTTTAAGCAGTGCAGAATTCTTTTAACAAAAGAAGCTATAATAAAGCTTAATGTGGGCACATGTCATTAGCTGGTTTAGCCTGGTGCTTCACAAATGTTAGCAGTGCCATTCATGTGTCCTGCTTTGGTCATTAGGTAATTTTGACAAATCTAGATAAGTTTCTGGTTAGCTTTGAAAACTTGATTTTTTTGTGGTGGTTTTACTGCTCGTTCCTGTTGGAAGTAGCAAGTTCTATGCTTTCAGTAAGACTGTTTTATATAAAGAATTTGAAATACATGCCAAACCCATGTGTGCGAAGTATCAAAAAGCAGGAGGATCATTTTACATTTGAAGGGCAGATGTGACCAAGCTCTCTCTTAAACCAGCGTGGCAAGGCAGGGGAGGTGAACCTTCTCCAGCACATTTAGTTCCCTGAATGTAACTTTTCCAATGCAAAACATCCCTTGCATGGCAACCTGTCAAGATACTTTTTCTTTCTGTGCAGCCTCTGTGTGCACAGATGCAAGTTTGGCTTGGGTTTGATAGTAACATGCTGAAACCCCAAGTATTTCATACTTGTTTCATAAAGAACCCACTTCATAAAAGGAGAGAGAAACATCCATTCTGGTTTTGAGTGGCTTTTTTCCCTTTCTCTCAGCGGTAGGAGACGGTTGAAACTTTAACCATTTTTGGATTGACAGCAGCTCCAGTTGGTTTTGTGCAACTGCTGCAAAGTGAGAAACGTTGATTTAAAAAATCTGTATTTCAAAGTGTGCAAGAAAATGTGTTTCACATCATGGAGCTGTTGTTGGGACGTTGGCTCAGGGGTGGTTCTCAGAGAAGGAGCCTGTTCAGTGAATCACCAGTTTTGATACAATGCCTAAATCTACCCTTGTTTGTGCTGCAAAAGTAAATGAGATCATAATGGGAAGAAGGTTTCAAACATCAACAGCTATATTGCATTTTGGAAGTGTCTGCATGCATTATCTTTCAGGAATAAATTTGAAGGCTTGAATAGATTAGCAGGCTCTGAAATGAGGTGGGAATGCATTATTTTGAATGGATTTGGATTGATTTAGACAGGTTTTGGGTTAATTATGTTTGAGGCACTTTGGCTGTGACTAATAAGAAAATTACATGTAATCTAAACTTTAAGACCTAGGAATGCACACTGTTGTGCTTGAGCACTCAGGCTGCTCCTGCTGTGTCAGTGCCTTTCTGCAGAAATTGTATTCAGTAAATAAAATACGAGTGAGCAACTGGATGGGAGTTGTTCTGTATTGTTGGAAGGTTTTTGCTGTAAACATTTCATTGTGCTCCATCTTATCGAGTTCGGTCTTCAGCCACTCTGTGGGGATGTGTTCTGCAAGTATTTTGTGATGGTTTCTGGAGTGCTCAATCTTAGTTTGTGTATTTGTTCTTGTCAAACATATTAAACTTTAGGGCCCAGGTCTCTGCATTGCTTTCAGTGTGCTTAAACATTTAATTTAGGTTATAAAATCCAGCTAGAGACTGTTCATAACAGACAAGTTGAATTATAAAGGAATGAATGTAAACGTTAGGAAGAATTGGCTAATGATAATAATTGCATTACTCTGTGGGTCTTTGGGCTTTTTAATGTCTTGGGAGTCTCTTGAGGTGGGAAATTCTTAGAGCTGTAACAGCAGTTCCCATTTTACAGGTGGGACCATCCAGCTGTTCCTCCTGTCCTTTCCATTCTCCGTGCCCTGTAAGGGGTGCCTGCATGAACAGGGAAGGGGAGTTGGGATGTTCTTTGCCATGATCTGCTTGTTTGCCCTCCAGGCACTTTGACTTTGCCTCTTCTACACCTGCCCTTCTCAGGCTTCTGGATAATTGTTATTTTTTGAAGGCTAAGTTAAAATTGCAGTCAAATGCATCTGCTGTGGAACTGTCTCCCACTGCAGCTCACCTTTGTTTTCACTGTCCTTTAAGTTTCTTTATGTACTTACAAAGGACATGCAAAATATTGTGTCCCAAAGTTCTGTACTTCATTGCTACTTCTCTCACTGATTATTGCCCTCAGTGTCCCAGTCTATGACTGATGTAGTTCAAATATCTCCTTTTTCTGGGATCTTTATTCCAGTTCAGGCCACTCCAGGCTCCTGAACCCCTGCAATATTGGAAATCCCTCACCTCCAAGGCTCAGCTTTCTCCTCCACAGTGTCTGTGTTGGATGTGTGTTGTTATCCCTACTCCCATGGGCTTTCCAGGCATTCTGCTTTCACTGGGGATGGCTTCTGCTGAGTGTGGCCTTTGGAAGTGTTGTCTGCACATACTGGATTTTTCACTGTGCAGAACAGCTGCATAATGCAGAGCTCACTGTGGCTAAAACTGCCCAGGAAAGCTGAGTGCTTTGGTGTGGGGTTTTGAAATGTTCCAATAAAAGTGCAGGGTTTAGTCCCTCTCCCAGTGAATTCCACTGCCAGAAGCTACATCAAAGCAGCTCCCAGCCTGTGCATGGCTTGATTTAGAGGCTCAATTAAGGGGAAACATTACACAGATGGAGAGAAGGGGGGAAAGGTGATCTGTATCAGCAGCTAATTATTCACTTCAATAATTCAGCAATTTTTACACTAATAGGTTGGAAAGTAAATACCACTTCACATAGATGTAATATTCCATTATTTATACACTGATGAAATTGGGGGTTAATTAGGACTAAAGCAGAAGATTTTAAACCCTTAATGAAACGTGTTGCTGTGTACAGTCAGTGAAGTGTCAGTGCCTGGTGTTCCTTTACACAGAGGTGGGTTACTCTGAAGGGTAGAATGCTGCTGTTACACAGAGTGTCTGGAAAAAATAATAACAGCTTTAAACTGTCATTTTTGTCCTTATTTAGAACTTCTGTTTGTAGCATTAACTCCAGTGATTAATTGTGTGTGTAATTGTGTGCTCTGAGCAGGGCTGGGATTGATGTGCTCTGCTCAGAGGTATGTCCAGAGCAGGCAGTGATCTATGATTTGCCTTTTGAACTCTCCAGGAATGATTTCTGTGCCTGGGATTTGGTGGCTTGGTCAGCTCCATCCTGTGTGATGGAGGCTAAGTGCCCTCTGTGTTGGAATGTGGATACACCATGGTGCAAGCATTCCTGGAGGATGCAATTTTTACCTCCACACTAAGCTCAGAACCAAAAGACTGCTTTCAAAAGGTCTTTAGCTCCCCAGGGGAACCTGATTTTTCTGGCTAGCAGGAAGCTTCATTGTGCCTCTTGCTGTGTTCCTTATATCTGGATGAAATGTATCTAAAGCCCACACAGGTGGGTGCTAAGTGAAAATCCCAGTTTGGCCCTTGGAATTTAGTCTGATTCATCTGGGATATGTGACTGTATTTGTTTTCAAAAATCTCTATTTTAGCAAAGTCTCATGGATTCCATGGGGTGATATGGAGAGCAGTCCTTTGAAACTCTGCCAGTACCTTCAGGCAAGGATTAAGGCATGCATCTTTAATAGAAAATTAATTAACTGTTAGAACAATTTACATATGGATGCAATGGGTTTTTTAAAAAGTATGGATGTCTTCTTCCAATCTAGCCATTATGGGCTAGGAAATGAAGTTGCTGGATGCAGTTGTGTGTTCTGCATTGTGTTAGAAAGTTGGCTGGGTAGCTGTAACTGTTCTGGATTTGTGACCTCTGGGCTGGGGAAAGAGCTGTCATTTGCACAGAGCAAGGTGGTGTCTGGTTTGAGGTGAAGTGAAATTGGCTTCATCTGTGTCTGTAGTGCAGTGATTTTTGCAAGCTCAGAAATGTAGAAATAACAGAAAATAGCCTTTTTCTTTATGTTACAGTTGTAACACTGTTGATCTGTACCATGGACGGGAATTACCATGCTATTTGCTTGTTCTGTTGATATCTAACCAGAAAAAAACTCCTGGTCCCTTGCAAAATGATGAAGAATAAAACGAACCCTGCTGTCTGTTAATCAGGGATTCTCTTCATGTCTACCTCAGTAATTTTTGTATGCCTATCCCTGAATTTTCAGGAAGCCTGGAGAGCAGAAACATCCAAAGGAGCCGCCGTCCTTGCAGTGCATGCATCTGGCAGTGGTGGCATGTGGGGACCGGCTGGAGGAGACCCTGATCATGCTGAAATCAGCAGTTCTCTTCAGCAGCAGGAGGCTCTGCTTCCACATCTTTGCTGAGGATTCCCTTAAGCCTCAATTTGAGACAAAGGTGAGTTTCTTTGTCATTTGGTAAATAAATAAATAAATAGTTGTAAGTTTTAAATCTCTGAGAAGATGACATTAACAAGTAGCAGCTGAGCACGTTGCTTGCTGTCCGCACTTATAAATTCCTTATGCATGCATTTTTTAACAAAAGCTCTATAACATGTAGTGTCTGATTTCCTCCCACCATGTCTTTCAGTTAAAGGAGTGGCCTTCCTCATATACAAAGAAGTTTGAGTTCAACATTTACCCAATAACTTTCTCAGTAGGAAATGCTCAGGAATGGAAGAAGTTATTCAAACCATGTGCTGCCCAGCGCCTCTTTCTTCCGGTAAGGCACCTGCATTCCTGAGTAGGTTGCTTCAGGAAAAGGTTAATTCCACAGAAAGGAAGCTTTGCTGGTATAATATTAAAACCATTTTCAGGCTGAAACATCTGCTTAAAGATAATTTTAGTCTGAACTTTAAGACACTGTAAAAAAAAAAAAAAACAACGCAGAAATCCAGCCTGGCTTTTTCCTGGCTAACAAAGGATGTGTGTTTCTGATTTGTCTCTGGTTCCATGAGCCTCTCGGGCTCTCCAGACTCCAGAGAAAATGTGAGACCTCTGTCAGGGCAGATCTTTTGGGGTAGATGCTGGGTGCCTTTTGTAAATAACATTCTTTACATGTCCTCTTTACCCACCATCTTCCTTTCCATATGTTAGCCCTTAAACTGATGCTCTCAGCATTCCCTTTTCCTTGAGTTTTACTTATTTTTTCCAAGACTGTTAGAATTGCCCTTAAGATAATAATTCCTGTGTGTTTGAAGTTGGATTTCATGCAAGAGCTTGGTCTATCCTGGACTCTTCAAGTTCACTGAAAAGTTATTTTATACTCAGTGTTGTAAACTTGGAGAGAAGGGAAGTGTTGATACCAATTTTGCATATCAGCAGTTGAATTGCGTAAAGCAATTTCTGTGGAACTGAGAACATCTATCAAAAATACCTCGTGGGTTGCTGTTGATTGGGGTGACTCCAGTGAAGTGACAAGCTGTTCACATGGTCCAGATTTCTTCATGGCTGTCTCAGGAGAAGTGGAGGGGGGACAAAGAAATCTTTTCCCCTCTCAGATGGAAGCAATCAGAGACAGCTGCATGTCCAGATACGTGGCCTGTGAATACATATGTGAGAAAATATGTGCTGTCAGCAGTTCTGCTGATCTGCCATTTAGGGGTGGACTATCAACAGCACAAAGGCCAGATGGGCTGGAAGTAACTCCAACTGCAGCAGGGATCCTCTCTCCCCTGAGTAAATATTTGTATCACCTGGAAGATAATCCCTAAGTGTTAGCTTGTTCCATACAGTGTCAGGATGTCCTAGGTGAACAGAAATCTCTATTCTTCTGGGATACTTTCTGTCATTTTGGGAGACTAATAAGAATTACTTAGCTTTTATTTCTCTTCACTGTTCTGATGACAGAAAGAGGTTATGCATTCATGCTGGGCAGCGCTTTTACTGATCCCTTTTTGTCACTCAGACCTTGCTGAATTCCTCCAGTAACTTGTTTTAAGGAGTATTAGACTGTTGCGTGTTGTGTTAGCAGAATGAGGGGGCAGCTGTGGATGTTTGTTTCTCTAGGGGCAGTTGCAAAATGCTGTGTGTGGTCAGGCTGAGGTTTATGGCTTTGTGTAGGAGGGGCTGTCCGAGAGGAGCTGCAGCTGACACGGAGTTGATGTGGGTATAATAAACAAGCCATCATCATAGCTGAGGTGGCAAATGTCCTGGGGGACCCTCAAGGTTTGGGGCTCGAGTTCACAGGCTGGCACAACCTTAGGTTGTTTCTGGGCAATTCCAGCCATTAATTTGGTTTTTTGGTGTTTGATAACTGGGTTCTGATATGCCACTTGAACTGTCAGCACACAGTGGGAGCAGAGGGTTCCAGGTATTCACTAGTTCACGGTTTAGAGAACTAGTTTGACTTTTATTTTTAATAAATGCCAGCAGAATATCAGTTTGGGTATTTTTCACCCTTCTCTGAACTGAGAGCACTTTTCCCTGCAGCAGCATGAAATGTGCCTGGATTTCGGGAGGACCCCAGGAGAGCAGTAGTTATCAGCTGCTTAGCTCTCAGTTGTGCAAATTGTCTTGCTCCTGATAATGCTAAACCCGAGTGGAATGCGAGTCTTTGATTCACAAGTGCCTTTCCTGCCAAAGAAATCTCCTCTGCAGCACCAGCAGGCGTGTGAAAGTGGACAGGAGGGTGTGAGGAATGCGTTCAGGGAGAATGGGGTAAGAACCTTTCAGTGCTTTTACCCAGTGGTGAAGGCAGAGCTGTGGGATGTGACCCTGCAGTTTGCAGTACTGAACTGTTCTGTCCTGGGCACAGGTTGGAGTGCACATTCCCAACTTGTTGACTCTGCCCAGGATGCTGAAATATTCAGGAAGACTGTACAGCATGCTGCATTTTTCAGAGGCATTCTGAGACATCACATTTGCCACTTGGATGCAGGGGACATTGATGGAGCCTCTGTGTAATCTCACAAGTGAATCTCTTGCTGCACTCTGCAGCAGCAAAACCATCCAGGGCATTTGTAGAGACACAGGGAGGAAGATGTAGATCTTTTTGTAAGCACAAAGTGAAACTTTAACATTAATCTAGGAGGGCAGTGCTCTCAGCAGTCACTGAGAGCTGTTTTTTACTCCTGCCACGGGTGTTGGGACAGCAGGTGAGGAACATCCTCTGCTCCCAGGGATGTTGGTCCCTCAGGGTGGCTGCAGCTGTCTCTGTGCTGCTCTTCTGGAGCTACCGAAACAATCAGCTAAAGTATCCTGAAATGCCTAAGGGATTTTTGGATGATTTTTGGATGAACATTTAGAGCCCTTCTCAAAACACTTAATCTACTTAAGAGCTTTTAAGATAGATTAGCAATATCCCTGTGTTGCAGCTTTCCTCTTGAGGGATGCTCAAGTATCCAGCCCAGGGGGAATAGATGCCAGGGCCTTATCTAAACAAAAGTCTCTGCTGTAACTTGAGTTAATCTCTTACCACAGTGAGGTTTAGTAATCAACTTTGTGGCACTGTTACGCTAGCATTAAGCTTGGTGATTTGTCCCTACTTTTGGATAAAGCTGTGCTAAGCTGCACCATGAGCCCTCACAAACCCTTAGGTAGCCCAGCTTCACAGTGCACCAGTGTGTGTTTACTCAGGAGTGTGTTATTCTTTGCCAACCTTGCTAACACAGGGAGAATCTATGGAGACAGAAGTTGTGAAACCAAATTACAGATAATTGAGTATTTAAGAGAAGTGCCAGGCTAAATATAGCCAGTTCTATGTAGAACTTTTTGACAGATTTACTAAGAATAATCTAAGTAGCTGCAAAAAAAAAAAAAAAAAAAAAAAAGAAAAAAAAAGAAAAATCACACTTTTAAGATGTAAGAGCAAGGGGAAGACAAGCAGAGCAAGCTGCTGTGTTTCTGGCCATCCCTTTCCAAAATCCCAGGCTGTCAGGTGTGTGTGCATGGTTTGTGTGAGCTCAGACCTCCAGACACAGCCTGGCAGAGCTCCTGCTCCAGGTCACTGTGTGTCACTTGTAACCTGCACTGAGGTTCCTGCTCTGTGAGCAACTCCTACAGCTGCAGTGGGTGAAATTAAATCCCCCCTACCCAAGGCACAGCCAGGAGTGATGTGAGCAATTCAAACTGACATCTGCAGCTTTTAAAGGAGTCTTAACACTCAACATGTGAAAGTGGGAAGGGCTTAAAGGAGGTAGCACAGCTCTTTTTTAGCCACTTGGGTGTCATTGCAGGGCAACACCTTGGACACAGGAAAGAAGAATCTTTTAACCAGCAGGAAGGAGAGCATGTGAATCCTGAGAGGAGGAATGCAAGGTGGGGCCAGGTGCTGGCAGGCACTGCACAAAGAACTGCAATACCTGCTTGAAGCTGTAGGAAAATTATAACAGTCCATGGACTTCCACAGATTGAGATTTATTTCTGTCTTGAAAGCTGCTGAAAGAATGGGTTTTTCTGCTGGAGGAAGCAGTGGTCAGGTTGTGACTTATGCTTGGGCAGGATGAGGAGGGTCTGTAGGTACCCATTAAACTTCCCCCTGAACTGGGGTCAGTTTTTCCTGCTGGAAAATGCCTCAATTTGCCTTTTTACCATGGCCCTCTTAGACAGAAATCCTACATGGTCTGCAGTGTGCTATGGATCCACAGGCAAAGTCTGCTCTGCTTGTATTCCAGTGTTCCCTCCTGTCTCAGACTAAATTTGGGGGTAATTTTTCTTTTTCTAATGCATTTTGATTTGATGTGACTTCATATAGCAGATCCCTATGAATCAGGGCTCCTAGGTGCTGCAGAATAATTAATACACAATACCCAGAATATCCTTAAACTGACAACCTTTCCTCCTTTTAGACTTCTAAATAAATCTTCTATTGATTTATTCTTACAGTACCTGTCTTTTTTTATTGGTTTGGTTTTTTAATACTGGACTTGAGGATACTTAACATCTGCCAATATTTACTCTGAGCTCTTAGTGTACTACTGTACAGTTTTTGTCACTTACTTACAGATACCTCCACATGGTGGTTTGTGGGGTTTTTGTGAGAAAATGCTGTATTTCTATAATCTTCCATCCAGCAGAGATCTGGACTGTGTTGAATGTGTTTACTTAGAGTTTGTTGTAAGCCTAACTTTTGTTGAAAATGCAGAGACAGTTCCTTCTCCTGGCTGCCCTGTTCTGTAGGAAGAACATGTAGTTATCCTGTCAGAAATACAGGTCAGGGATTTGTTAAACTTGACTAAATGTCAGTCTGAATCCCACTGTGTTGAGTCAGGTGAAAAATCTCATTTAAGTCTTTACTCAGGGATTTGGCATCTTAGTGGATTCCTGTTGAGCATGCTTAGAGGTGATATTTTTCACCCACTTTTCCACCCATAAATCCTAATGTTGTTCACTCTTATTTCAAGGTAATCCTCAGTCACAATACATTAGAATTTATGTAAAACCCAATTTCTTTGGTAGAATTTCTTTTCACCTGCATAAATAGGAGAGTTTGTCATTAATGTTATTGCAGTTGGATGAGAGAGTGATTGTTGTGTTCCACATGGTGAAAATCCAAAGCCCTTTGGGTTTGCTTTTCAAAGAAAGAGAGATAAGCAAATAGGGGTTTTGGCTAGACCAAAGTAAGATGATTTCAGTACTTAAAGTAAGAAGATTTCAGTACTTAAGGAAATTTTGGACAGTTTTATCAAATAATGAAGAAGAGCAATGAAAATGCAGTTGGCACTGGTGGTCAGCTGTAGGTAATGATCTTTATTCCTTTACAAAGACTTGAAGCACCAGGTGATTGTCCCTCCATGGATATTAATGAGGGAGTGTGTAAGGATTTGGGCAGCCACAAGGGGGAACATGGTCAGCAGGAACCGCTGAAATATCCTGGCTCTAATCTGCAGTTACACCCTTCTGACCTGACCAACTTTACTGTGGTTATTCTTTATACAGAATCTGGTAACAGAGCTCAGAGTACAACCTGGTGTATTTTAATGTGACATTTCTGTTTAACAACCAAATTTTGTTCTTCAGGGGGATGCACATATGTTGGTGATCAATGGGGTTGTCTTGATTAATGTGAAGCAGTTGTATATATTAATTATATATGAAGGTAAATCTAAATATTCTGGTCTCCTGGGTTACCTGGCTTGCCCTTTCTGCCAGTGGAGATCATGAAAATAGCTCTGTAAATACATTTTATTTACATGTAATTTCTGAACAGGTACTAAGTATTCCTTGCAGGTATTTTTGGGAGCTCAGTGAATTGCTGCTTCATAGGAAGGTTAATCCAGCCTCAGTGCTCTAGTCGCTGCTTTATTGTGCATTTCAAAAAAACCCCACAGCAAACAAGAAGCCAGTAATCTGGTAACTGTTGTTCCTCTGTGTAGTTACATTTAGCTGATAAATCAATAACCTCTTCCAAATGATCAGTTTCTTGGCATAAGGGACTTTTACTTTAACCTTTGTGTTTGTTGCCTCTCTGGTTTGCTTCCCATGCCGTGCGCAAACCCCAAAGGTGATTTTAAAGGACGTGGATTCGCTGCTTTACGTGGACACTGACGTGCTGTTCCTGAGGCCCATCGATGACATCTGGCAGCTCCTGAGGGAGTTCAACTCCACGCAGCTGGCTGCCATGGCCCCCGAGCACGAGATGCCCAAGATTGGCTGGTACAGCCGCTTCGCCCGGCACCCCTTCTACGGCAGCACCGGCCTCAACTCGGGCGTGATGCTGATGAACCTGACACGCATCCGCAGCGCCCGCTTCAAGGTGAGGGAGGTGCAGCTCCTGCACACGCTCGGGGTTGCTGTGCTTGTGTAACCACGTTTCTTCTCGCAGAGAAAAGCGAGGCAGTCTTCCCAAGAGTGTTTCTGGGGTTCACGTTCTCTGAACCTCAGAGAATGAGCAAAACAATTCTTGTCTCGTTTGCTACGCCTGTTTGTGCCAAAGTAGAATGCGACGTGGAGATTGTTTACCCAGAGTGATGGTGTTTTGTTTCCTTGGCCTGTCACGGCCAAGTGTGTGTGTGTTGGGACTGTTGGCTGACACTCACAAGTTGTTGTGCAGTGGTGTGCAGAGTTGAGTGCTTGGCAGATTCAGTTTAAATGTAATATAATATAATATAGAATAATATAGTATAATAAAGTAATTAATTATCCTTCTGATATCAATGGAGTCCTCCTCATCATTCCTCTCCTTAGTCATGGCATTCCCTGCAAATGCTGTATGTTTTCACATCTTGGAAAGCTCAGTCTTCTGCATGAAGTTTGGAATACAAAGAGTCAGAGAAATACGAAATGTGTGTAATTGGATACTAAAAGCTGTTGTGAACATGATTATTAAAATAAATGAAACTTCCTCAAGGCTGGAACAGTGAGAACTTGCAGCTGAAGCAGACTGGTAGCAGTGTTAAAAATGGCTTCCCCAATTTCTTATGTTTCACTGAAAAGGTACATGACAGAACAAGCTCACAGATCTTCAGTGCAGTTGGTGTATTGTTTTTAAAATTGGAAAGCTTGATGTGAATATCCAGAGAAATTGGTGATTTTTATATCTATTGTAAATAGAATTTACATCCTGCTGCAGATAAGTGACTCTGTGAACTGGTGTAAGTGTGAAGGGAGCGTTTCCATGACAAATCTGTGTTGTTGAGCACATATTCTGTAATGACTAAAACTTTGCTCACCCCAAGGGGTTCCTCTGACAATGCCAGGGGTTTCCCACATTGTTACTGGAACAGCTAGAGGAAAAAAACCCCAAACATTGCTCTTCCTACCATAATTCCCAGGGAGGATGATCTTTAGTCTGTAATTTTCCTTGCTTTTATACCTTGGTTTTCACCTTGTCCCTGCATTTTCCACTTTTTCACTTTTTTCCCCTCCTGTTACTTGGAATAGGAAGATTGTGAATAGCAGGAGCTGACATCAGAGCTGGGCCCAGGAGACTTTGTTTTCCTGTCCAGATAAACACAGGGAGTTCTGCTGTCACAGCCCTGTCCAGGTCCAGCATTTCCTGGCTGGTTTTCACTTTTCACCTGGGTGTCCAGCATGGCTTAGCAAAGCTTAGAGATTTGTGTGTGCCCACTCTGGGTCAGATACCACAGCACTGATCATGATTTTAACCCCTTGCTTTTGTTTTCCTGCCCTGCAGAACAGTCTGGTACCAGGTGGCTTGACTTGGGAGGAAATGTTGTATCCATTGTACCAAAAGTACAAAAATTACATCACATGGGGAGACCAGGATCTGCTAAATATCATTTTTTACTTTAACCCAGGTAAGGAATGATCTTGGAGTCTTCATTATCTGTGTTGGGAAAATATTTTGAGCTTGATTTTTTAACTGCTATTTGTTATTTTTAATATGCATAAATACTCTGGTATGGAGTTACTCTGTAACTGTATCCTCAAAGGATTTTTAACCTATGAAAACATTTCTGACATTGCTGCAGGTAATGGGGCTTGGACTTGGTTCCATTGAATATATAAATCTGATTTCTGGAGGTTTGAAAAAATAATGAGGTGTAAAAGTAATGATGAAGTGAAGGGGTGAAGTTCATGTCAAGTGTGAGCTTCAGGGTGTCACTGGACCAGGGTGTAGCTGCAAAAATGTTTTTGTTTCAGATATTTATCTGAATGTGAAAGTGCCAAACTTTCTGCAAAGCTAAGCCCACTTTTTCTGAAATTCAACTGACCTGTGATACTTATGCAAATCAGTAACAAAGTTAATATAGACAGAAAGTGGACACAGCCATTGGAATATCTCATCTAAAGCAGCTTCCAGCCTCTGAGCTGAGTGACCTGACTCAGCAGGCACCAGATGATGTCACTGATGTCCTGCTGGTGGGAAATGCAGGGATTAGCATAGCACACACTTCCCAGAGAAGCTGAGAATTTCATTTCATGCTTCTAAATGGATGCTGAGTGTCCATCCCTACTGCTTCTCCTGGTTTCCTATGTGACCGTGTCACCTTAACTTATCTTAAGAATAAACCAAGTTTGGAATTATCTTTATTTATTCTGCTCCCATTGCTTTTTCTCTGAGGAGTCACAGGGTAGGTAATTGGATATACCCAAATCCAGGCAAACTGCTGGGGTGAGGAGAAGCAAAGCAGAAAGCAAACATCTGTTTACTGCAGACAGATGTCAAACATCACTGTCCCATAGATTACCCCCAGTCCTAGGGAAAAATAGAATGGGAATTAATTTCTAAAAAGAAATGAATGTTATGGGAGCATGGTCTCCTGGAGAAAGAAAAATATGGAGCCAGATTAGTTGTGAAGTCAGACACTGAAGTGTGCAGGAAAGAAACAAAGACTGCAAAAAAACTTCAATATTGTGGTGAGTGTTCTCTATCAAAGCTACATGTGGAGACTCCTCTGCACCACAGTCTGTCCTTTCCTCAGAACTGGTAAAGAATTTTTTATGAATTGTGTCATACCAGACTGCTCAAGAAAAGAAAATGAAAGAATTGTGTACCATTAGCACAGAAAACTGGATTTTCTGGGGTTTTCAGCTCTGGGTTGTTACAAATGGCTGGGAGGGGAATTGGCCAAGAGTGCTGCAGGTGCCTTTTATGGATGTGAGCTAAAACCACAGAGAGCTCTGTTCCCTTGCCCATCTCCAAAGTCTGCTCTCCCTTTCTGGAGAACTCTGCTGGAGAGGCCTGAAGGGAAGAAAAGGTCAGAAAGTTTTTCTTCTGCTTTTCAAGAACCACACGAGACCAGCTGCAGGCTTCCAGGGGAGCTGGGAAAGGCCAAGGGAAGAATTCAATCTTCAGTGCTTCTGCCATGCCCTGCTGGCACCAGCCATCACTCATTGTTCCCCAGGGCCGAGGCAGAAAGGTTGCAGGGACTGGAGTGATTTATGACAAGCAGATTGCAAGCACTGTGTGCATGCAGTTTAAAAAAAATCGCCAGGAGAAGGGGAGTTATGAGCCCTTTTGAGAAATTAGGCTCAACTCTAAATAACCTAGACCTGTGAAATTAATGGATGATGACTCTTTGAAGGGCTGTAGATAAAATACACCACCCCTTATGCTCTGCTGTGTAACAAATTGTCATGGCCCCTGTGACAGCAGCGGCAGCAAACCCTGGATATGCTTTGCAAGTTTTCCCTTGCTGGCTTCAGGAGGAGCTGGATTTCTCATGAGCCCGGTGCTGTGTGTGCTTCCCCAGTCGCTCCTGTCACTCTGGGGACTCCTTGCTAGGCCCAGGGTGCTGGACACTGCCACCTGCTGTGGGCTCTCTGCTTGGGTTCTTCACTGCAGCTTTCTGAAGGGCCCCCTTGGGTTGTGGTCAGTCCCAGATTTTGTGTTCTCCTGTCTGTTCAGTGGCACTGTCAGATTTTCTGAAAAATCCTCTTTGCCCAGGATTTTTCTCCTGGGAAGCTGAGAAGCCTCAGAGAAGAATGAAAACAATATTGTCTCATTCTTCTCTCCTGTTTTGCTGCTTTGGTCTGGAGATTGTTTATCCAACAGGTGGTTGTTTCATTGGTTTCATATGAATTGTTTTGCTTAATGACCAGTCACCATCCAGCTGTGTCAGGACTCTGGACGCAGTCATGACTTTTCATTATCATTCTTTGTAACCTTCTGTATGTATCCTTTCTCTGTTCTTTAGTATAGTTTCCGTATAATATAATGCAATCAAATATAAACATAAATATAAACATAAATATATAATATATAATGTATAATATGTATAATATATAATATATAATATATTATATATATAATATATAATATATAATATATTATATATTATATATTATATATTTTATAATATAAATATATGATATTAAATATACATATACAAGATAGATATGAACATATATTATATAATATAAATATATAATGTAAATATTATAGTATAGTATAGTATTTTATATGATAGTATATTATAGTATATTACAGTATATTATAATATAGTATATTACAGTATAGTATAGTATATTGTATTATACTACAGTATATTATGTTATATTATGTTATAGTATAGTATAATATAGTATATTGTATTATATTACAGTATATTATATAATAGTATATTATAGTATAGTATATATAGTATAATATAAATATTATATAGTATAAAATAATAAGATAATAATTTAATATAATATGAATATGATACAATGTAATAATAAATTAGCCTTCTAAGAACATGGAGTCAGATTCTCAATTCCTCCTTGTCCTGGGGCACAGTTCAGGACCAGCAGCTGGGGAGTGGGGTCGCCATGAGGGAAGGAGGTGGCTCTGTTGGGGATACTTGCATTGTGGGCATTCCCCGACCATGGGTGCCAGGCTGGTTTGATTGGTTGTAACTCCTGTCTGACGTGTCTCCTGTCCCTCCCCGTGCCTGCTGCCGTGGGCAGAGTGTCTGTACGTGTTCCCCTGCCAGTGGAACTACCGGCCTGACCACTGCATGTACGGCAGCAACTGCAGGGGCGCCGAGGACGAGGGCGTCTCCATCCTGCACGGCAACAGAGGCGTCTACCACGACGACAAGCAGCCCACCTTCAAGGCCCTCTACGAGGTGATCCGGGATGTAAGTGCTGCCTCCACAGAGCCCTCCCTGTGCCCCAGGGTGGGTTCACTCACATTGCTCTGCCGGCCATCAGGATGGGTGGTTGTGTTTGGGTAAAACCCACCAGACACAAATGAACATGGTTGTTTTGGCTTCTCATGCATTTGAGGTGGTTTAAACACTTTTCTTTTGTAGTATAGTAATCAGAAAGGCTGATCAATTGCTTTTCTGTAGTACTGAAGGTAGGAAAAGCTGGAGTGAAGTTTCTCCTGCTGGGGCTGCTGCTCTGGTCCATAAATTCCCAGGGAAAGCTTCTCCTCCCTGAGCACCTCAGGCCTCCAGGCACACAGAGGGCAGAATCTTATCCATAGGCAGAGGCTGGGATGTTGTGTGTCTGCTTGCCAAAACTCCTGTTTCCTTACAGTATCTTTACATTAATACCTGTAAGTGCACACTCTCAGGCAGGCAGGATGTGAAGTGATGGAGTTGGTGACACTCAGCAGGTGAGGGACAAGACATTCCCTACCTATGGAAGGTTTTCTCTTACAGAAACTTACACACTGCCCTTTCACAACTACTGAAAACTAAAAATTCTTTTTTGTTTCTTTTCCTTAGTTTCCATTTGAAGACAATCTCTTCCAGTCCTTGTACTACCCTCTGCAGTCGAGGTTTCTGGATACAGTGCACACTTTATGTGGGAGAATTCCACAAGTGTTTTTGAAGCAAATTGAGAAAACAATGAAGAAGGTGTATGAAAATCGTGTCATTGTGTACTTGGGGGCCAACCACAAATACTAACTGTAGCTCTCTTACACAGAAGTTTTAAGTCTTGCACTCCATTTCATGAAGGATATAAATGAAGAATATGAACTCTTTTACTGAAACTCAGAATTAAAGTATTTCTTTTTCCAATTTTCTAATAACCCTTGAAATTACAAAAAGCAGGAAATCCTAGAAGCCTACTGAGATGGTTGCTGAGAGCAGCAGGAGAATCCTTTCTTTGTGGAGTACAGTTGTGGCCTGCCACCCCAGTCCCTTAAGTTTAAGAATGTATTCTCTGGCTTGGTAATGTGAATTGAATTGCAAGAGGCACAGTCCAAGACTATTGTCAGTGAGGAGTACAAACCCAGGTACTGTTGATCCATCCTCCTCTTTAAGTGCTATTCCCTGCACAGTAACAGCAGTATTCCACTGCCAGTTTTCCATCCCTGCCTTGGGGAATGGCCAGTGCTGCCCCTGACTCCCCTCTCCTGCGTGGAAATGTATTTCTGCTTGGCACTCCTTTTCTGGGATCACAGGACCACAGAATTCTGGAATGGTTTGGGCTGGAAGGGACCATCAGGGATATCTTGTTCCACACCCTGCCATGGGCAGGGACACCTTCCACTAGACCAGGTTACTCCAGCCCTGTCCAGCCTGGCCTTGGACACTTCCAGGGATGGAGAAGTTGAGACCTTTATGCTGGGATCAAAATGAATAGCCTCCAAGTGGAAGAGGATACAAAAGGGCTTTGATGTTTATTTAAAATACTTCATTTAGCTTTAATTTCCAAGGTATGATCATCGTCTTGTGATAAGCGCAAAGAGCTTATTTAAATTGCAGTAGCTGAAAGATGCTTGGGACCATTCCCTGGGGAACTGGAAGTGAGGACACTCCTGCAGAGCAGCTCTCCAAGAGCAGACTCACTCCTGAAGAGCAGTGATCCAAGAGCAGACTCCCCGAGGGCATTTTCTAGGTGTAAGCCCCATGGGTGTGTGTAGGAGTGCTTCAAGGAAGAAGCAGCAGAGAAAATGATGTTACTTTTCAAGTCTGTTGAGCAGAAAACATCAGCCATTACTTGGAACTGCTCATTTTTGTATCTAACAGGCAAAGTAGGAGCTGGGTGAGATAATGGAGCCTTCCCCTAATGAAAGGAAAACTGGCACAGGTGGGATATCCTGTACATGTATCGTACATTTGTTAGAGAGAAATTCTTGGGGACTGTGGGTGAGGGAAAGGATATGTTCCCAAAGTTAAAATAGGATTTCTGAGGAATTGCAGTTTAGGGCATTCTCCCCTATCCAGTCAGGGTTTCATAAGAAAACACCAGGAGTCTCCCTTTTGTCTCACACATTTCTCTCTCCTTGTGTGGCAGTTCTGAGAGGAGGCAAAACACGACCTTGGTGCCATCCCAGGCTGCCAGATAAGAGCCTGTGCACGGGGTGGAGTCCCAGGAAGGTTTTCCCAAGGCCTGGAGTGTGAGAATGTGTGACACAGCCTGGCAGAGAGCAGGGCTGCAGGCAGCTGAGCACTGGGACAGGGGCCTGGAGTAAGGGACAGCAGAACTGCAGGAACTCACAGGAGTGACAGGAACAGAAACCTTGTTTGCACCTCTGCTGCAAGGCGTAATCACAGTTTGGTTAAACAATGTGCTCTGACTCCAGCCCTTATCTCGCAGTGTTTGCCACCGGAGTGTAAATTGACATGTGAAGGACAGAGGCAGCTAACTCATTGAGAGCCTGGGAGCCAGAAAGTCATTGAAACTTGAGCCTTTCCAACTTGCCTTAGGATTTTCTATTTCAGTTGCCAGTTTTTAAGCAAGAGTACGCTTCTACCTACTGAGAGAAGTTTGAAATGTAACCCAAATAAGCATTGAAGATTTCAGAACCAGAAGGCAGAGAAAAGAAGGTAAAGTTGCTGATTTAAAAAGTCTAAAATAATGTATGACAGGTAAACCTTCAGGCCAGCAATTCTGAGAGCTTGTATGAAGTATTAGCTTGCTTTTGGTCTTTATTTTCAAGTGTCAGGGTAAAGCTGCCACATCTAAGGAGCTGGTGGAGCTGCATGCTGGGCAGGCTGAATTCCTGATTTCCATGGTGTCTCCAAGGCACAGAGAGCTGCAGAGCACAGTCGTGCTGCCCAGACAGTTGCAGCCCCAGTGCTGAGGCTCTGGAGTTTGGGAAGCTGAGGTTGTGTAAGCTGTGATTCAGCACAGAGAACCCTGCAACTACAGGCACATTCAAATGAAGGAGTGGAATTCATTACAAAACAAAGGCATTATTGCATATGAACTGATAAGAGATTAAAGCAGTGCTTTTTATGTTCACAGGAGGTGCTACATTTTGTTTAGGAAGAACTGAGTTGTGTTCTCAACAGCTATTAAATATATGAAGTACTTGCTTTAACATGAAGACTCTTGTTAATGTAATATCAGCTGGCAGGAAGAATGGGGGAGGTTCCCCCCTGCTGGGCTTTTTCTGAGGAAAAAAGCAATAATTGGAGCTCTCCAAAGTGTTTTAAAACAATTACGTAACTTTGTTTTTTGTTGTTAGTAGAATTATTAATTTATATTTCACTACAGCTTCCAAAACCATGTTATATTTTATTTTTAACAGTACTTGATTGTAATATTCATCTTACTTAGAAACCAGTTTTAATTCATTTTGCATTTCATACTTGTGGCTAATTCCATGTTAATTAGCCTTCATTTATCTTAATAATGGGATGTGTAAATACTGACAAAGACTTTATGTCCTCATTTCCCCTTCCTCTCCTGTGTTTTAGTTATTTCCAGTGTTATAATGGATAGAGCTCACCAGCATTTTGCTTACAGGGGAAACTGGAAACTGCTCAGTGTGTGTGTGTGTGCACAGCACGAGCACGTGTGTAAAAAATGTCCCTTTTCTCTGTCACTGAATTGCTTGTGGATTTTTCTTTGACAAGTGCACTGATTGTTACAGCTCCCAAGGAGGCTGAGCAGTGCATTTCTGAGTTGAGGATGATCCCTTGGCTTACAATACAAATAAATGAAATTTTAAGCAAGCTCTTTAATTTACTAGTCTTCTTTTAAATACAAGATTTTGTGCTGGTCTGGTCGGGATAGAGTTTTGTAGGTGTGGTGTTTTAGTGTGTGTATACCGAGTTTGACAGCAGGGAACACAGATAAATGTTCCTCTTTTACAGTTTTACTGTAGTGAAAGAGTCTGATATTGGATATAAAGAGACAAATACATTTAACTTCCCCCAAAGTGCTCGTGTGTCATGCTGCAGCTCCAGCTGTGTTACGGTGAGCATAGATCAGAACCTGCTCTCAAAGGAAACTGGGTTTTATCTTTTACTCTTTACTGGTTCTCCATAATGTTTCACTCTCTGGAGGTCATTTAGCATCATTTCCTCTCCCTCCTTCTTGTGTGCATTTTTGACATTCTTCTGTGGTCACTGCTGTGCTGTCCTTGCTGGTGACATCTCTGTGTGACAGAAGCTCTGGGCTGTCTGTTCAGCCAGATCCTGGTGCTGCCACTGTCCCCAGCTGGGTGATGTGTTGGGCTCAGCCTCAGCTCTCTGAAATCAAGAATAAAACTGTCATGGACACGGATGGGCAGGGTGGGCCAGCTGTAAAACCCCAGCCCTGTGTGGGTTCTGGGAAGGCTCTGGGTGTGTGGGGTGTGTTACACACTCAGTCACACTCCTCAGTGATCCAGGGTTTTCACTTGCAAACCTGGCTCCAGCCACTGTTGCTGTGGGGAGAAGAGAGATTTCCCAAGCTGGGAATAAAGTACAACTAAAGAAGGAAATAAATCTGGACACTTTAACAACTGTCAGGGAATCCTTTTTCACTCTCCATCAGGTACAATAAAATGTGATGGTGGTAAATAGAGAGTGAGCACAGCTCCAGGGATGGGATGGGATGGGATGGGATGGGATGGGAGGGGATGGGATGGGGCAGACACCAGGATCACATTCCCCACTGCTCCTGGGGCAAGTGCTTCTTGTGCTGGGATCAGCCTGCACCTCCTGCTGGCACGAGATAAGGAATTGTTATCTCAGCTTCAAAAGAAAGAGTGATGTTGGGAAATTCTGCTTTCATTCTGGATCAGAATAAAAACCAAACTGTCAACACTTCCTTTGAAATGAAAATGGAGACAAAACACCAAATTGAGAATCAGCATGGAAGATGAACAAAGCACTTTGTTAATGTTTTCTTTTGAAGTAAAATATTTTGGTTTGACTTTCACATTTCTGTAAAAGTATCTTTATTGCTGCTGTTACTCCACTATAGCCCAAAAGTGTGTATGTATAATTTTGGTCATTAATGCTGAAATAATGACATAGAAATGACACAGCTCTTTACTTTAAAGACCTCTTCTTGTAAAGAATCTTTTCCTGAATCCTCCAGGAAATGTTAATGCCCTCCTGTGAGGTTTAGAACTGTGCACAGCAGGTGCTTTGTCAGGGTTCACACCTTCAGGGAAAGATCCTCTTCCCATTCTGCCCAGCACTTCCAGAGGGCACCGTGGTTCTCACACCTGAGGCTCCAGGTGAGAAAACGGGGCTGGTTTTAGTCTGAGTTTGTGGAGCGATGTCAGGAAGCTCCTGACACAGGGATGCACTGCGAGGAAGGTGTGAAATACAGCTGGGAAAGAAAACTCTGCTGGCCAGTTTGCTCTTGGATTAATAGGAGACAATCCCTGGGGAGTTGCTGGACTGGCTGAGCCAGGTAAAGCCTGGAATGTTTGTCACATTCCTTGGTTTTTTTTGTATCTCCTGTGGGTAATCTTTCAAAAGAAGCAGCTCCCACAAACACGATTTTTCTCTTTTCAGCCTCTTTTTTTAAGGCACTGTGTGTGAGCTGTTCTCATCTTTCGATACTCCCAAGTCTTCCAGATTTTTTAAAAGCACAATAGATTTTTAGTCATTTTCTCAGAGGAGAATCATAATTTGTCTCAAGGTGGCTGTGATATACTTTATAGAAAAAAAACCAACAACTTTCCTTCCAGAGATCCATGATTTTTAGTGTCAAGTTATTGTACCATACTCAGGTTCTGCAGCTATAAATTTAAACAAACCAAACAAAATCTCTATGTTCCTTTTTTAAATCCTGTGATGTGTATTGATGTACAGTATTTTCTGAAGACCTAAGTGGGCCTTGAAATATAAGATTGTTGTCATTTTCTTATTGTTCTCACTGGATTCTGCTGCATCTCCCTTGCTTGAATGCTGAATTGAATTGCTACAGATTGTTTCAAAGCACAACAATCAATTTTGGTTCAAACTGTGTGGAAATACCTTACAAATTGCTGTCACACTTCAGTGAAGGGAAACTGCTTTAAGTCAAGTTGGGTCAGGGCTCTCTAGATACCTAATCTAAGCTTCATTACTGAGAGCAGAAGTAGCTGCTGGTCTTACACCGCAAATAATTTTAATTATTGATCCATGCCCAGGGGTTGAACAGCCTATAACTCTCAAAAAGTATGTTTTTAAATCTGAAACGTAAATCTTAAGAAGGCTTTAGTGTGTTTAGTGGAAGAAAAAAACACCCTGGATTATTAAACAGTTTATGTTTATTCTTTACTTGGATGTTTAAACCACCACATCTTCCCCAACAAGGTGATTTTTCTTGTTGTTGGGTGTCAGTGAATACAAGCAGGCTGGGAACTGACACAAAATGAAATCATCCTCTCTGTGTACATTTTCATTACAAGGTGTGTCAAATACCTTACAAGGAGTAATTATAATTTATGTTTCATTAATGAAGCAGCTCAGGTGTGATTGCCTCACCCGTTTGCCTGAGATCACACAACAAACTGATGATGAAACTACCTACAAGCTTTTTGTGTCCTGGGATTACATTTAAATGTTTCAGCTTTGAGAATGGAAGGAAAAGGTCATTTGAACTGGTGAAAAAGGTGAACAGGAAAAGTCTTGCCCGGTTAGTGGAGGGGCCTGGGCTGGAGCCTCTTGTCTGCTCCTTGCCTCACCTTGGCAGCTCTGCCAGGGCTCCACATCCTCAGAGCCAAGAGCTGGCACGGGATGGGCGAGGGGATTCTCACAGGGAATGTGCCAGGCTGGGAGAGGCAGGAGAGTCACCTGGAGGATCTGAGGGGAGAGAGACCTCCCTGGGATCTTCAGCATCCTCACCAGGGAAAGCTGAGGGGACAGGTACCAATATCTCTGTCTTCACTCCTGTGACCAGGACTCGAGGGAATGGCCTGAAGCTGTCAGGGAGGTTTGGGCAGGATATTAAGAAAAGATTGGTCCTCCCAGAGGGTGTTGGGCACTGCCCAGGCTCCCCAGGGAATGTCCAGGAGCATTTGGACAGTGTTCTAGGGATGCACAGGGTGGGATTGTTGGAGTGTGTGCAGGATCAGGAGCTGGACTGGATGGTGGACCCCTTCCAAATGATGATCTTGAGAATAAAAAGACAAGCACGTCCTTGCACAAACAGGGGGGAGCGCAGTCACCCTCAGCCTGAGAGCGGGGGGGGGGGAAATAACAAGAGCTGTCTGAGGGGCCGGCGCGTGAAGGGGAAACGGCTCCGCGTTCTCTCCCCCGAGGATCCGCACGGCGGGGCCGGCATGAGGAGGACGCTAACCCACAGCCGGAAAAGAAGCCCAAAAAGAGCCGCGCTCAGACCGTGCCCGCCGCTCGCTCAGCCGGGCGCTGCGGCCGAGCCTTTCCCGCCGCTTTTCCCGCCGCCTTCCCTGCCCCTCCCTCACGGCCGCCGGCCCCGCCCCCTGCCGCGGGACCCCCGTTAACCCCGCCCCCGCCGCGGGAACGCCCATTGGCTCCGCCCCGTGGCTCCTCCCCCGGCGGGCGGGGCCGCGGGGCCGCGCACGGGCACGGCGCGGGCGCCATGTTGGAGCGTCGCTGAGCGCGGGGTCTTGCTGTGAGCGCGGCCCGGTCTGCGCGGGACTGGGGCGGGGGAGCCGCGCGGAAATCGCCCGGGCGGATCATGGACGTCGAGAGGCTGCAGGAGGCGCTGAAAGGTGGCGGCGAGGCTGGCGGCGGGGGCTGGGGGAGCGGTGTCGCCGCGCGGAGGGGAAGACTGAGGTCCCTCAGACGCTGTGGGGGGAGCGCCCCTCGCTGAGGGCGACGGGTCCCCCCGCTGTGGGGAGGGGGCTGCTCGCTGGGGAGGGTCCCGCAGAGTGGGGAGAGCCCGGGGGTCGCTGTGGGGAAGCGGAGGGCAGAGCCCCCGCTCTCCCTACCCAACGACCCTCGGGGCTGCGTGAGGGGGATCGGTGACTCTCGGGGCTCCCCGGCTGCCGCCCTGGACTCCCCGCTCTGGCCGCCCCTTCTCTCTCATTCCTCCCCCTTCCCCCGCATCCCGGCCCCTTCCCTCGCATCCCGGCCCAGCCCGGACCTGTCCCCTTCTCCCTCGCCAGCCCTCTCTGTTCTGGGCTCAGCTTGAGGAAATCGGTCTCTTTCTGTGCCGTAGCTGCTCACAAGAAGTTGCAGATCAACTTTTGCCACTCTGGTGCGTGCGGTTTCTCCGCAGGAAAAATAATAAGTGTTTCCCAGGGCTGGGAAGCTGGTGGAGTTCATGGGAACAGCCGGAGCATTGTGAGAGCACAACAGTGTTTATGTGGGAGCTGTACTGATAGTTCAAGCAAATCGCTAATTATTGTGAATTTTTGTTCTGTCCCATCTTCTTTTACCATTCTTTTTGTGTCGTTCTCATGCCAACAGATTTTGAGAAGAGAGGAAAGAAGGAAGTGTGTCCAATACTGGATCAGTTTCTTTGTCATGTTGCTAAGACTGGAGAGACGATGTAAGTGTGACTGTTTTGGTGGTCCTCAGTTGTGACTTAAAACAATTCTTGCATTTACGTCAGTGCGATTTAACCAGGATTCTTTTTTCGCCTGTAGGTTGCTTCAGCGAGCTGAATAAGCTTTCCTTAGTTCCCATATAATTTTATATGGATTAATTTAGTCTGCTGATAGTTTGATCTAACGAGGAGATACTTCTCGTATAGGCTTTGCTCTGGGGTGTCTGTCAGGTCTTACTGATCCTGCTCAGCACAATAAAAAACCTGTTGCTTTCCCTGGAATTTTTAACAGAGATTCAGGTTTTGTAAGTGGCGAGTTCAGCTGCTGTCGCAACGCCTGCCGTACACTGTTGTATAACTGTGTTCGCAGTATCTAATTGTGTTATTTACATACAGATATCAGCCGCTCACATTGTTTCTCTCTGAGCTCTGTAACCATCCTGTGGTTGTGTCTGGGCGCCGCCGGGGCCGGGGCCGGTGCGGGTGCGCGGGAGCCGCCCGGAGCTGCCGTGCTCGTTCCCCCGGCGGAGTTTCCCCGCTGCCGCCGCTCCGGCCGTGCCGCTCTCCCGGCGCTTCCCTCCCGCCCGGGAGCCGAGGGAGCCGCGCTCCTTGCAGGGATCGCCGTGCTGACTTCCTTGGGCTCACTATTTGGCAGGAAGGGGAAAGGCTTCCCCGGCTGCGCTGCCGTAGCGTGGCTCACTTTCTGGCGCCCAGGCTGTCTCCTTGTTTTTGCGGCCTAGTGCCAGACTACGGCTCCAGCAGGGGAGATTCGCTTTTGCGAGTGTTTTGTGATCAGCCAGTGACCGCAGGGGCTTTGTTTGAGTTTCTAGAGTCCCGCGAACTTGTAAGAGCTTTTGTAGCTTTTGGTGGTTTTTCTTTTTCTTTTTTTTTTTTTTTTTTTTTGGTAGCTTGCTAGTGCTGCTTGGATTAATGGTTTAGAAAGAAAAACAAGTTCTGAAATGTACTTTGCTCTTTGAATAGAAGGCTCATGCTCAGCAGACATACACAGCTGTAATGCTTCATATTTTGGGGGTAGTGCTTATTATACAGAAAAAACACACCACAGTAAGCCCATACTAAAAATATGTTTAAAATTTTTTCCCCATTCTGAGATATTTCTTCAGGTTGTTTTTATTGTTTCTGCCACTATCACGCATATTCCAAACTAATTTTTAAAAAGTAATTCTATAAGGGCAAGTTCTTGGTAAAATTATTTCCTCTCTGATTTTATTTTCATTTAGGAAATCTAGGTTTATTTTATTATTTTTATTTTATTTTTACAAACTTAAACCTGAACGGGAGTCTGTCATCTGATATACAGATCCTGCCTTTTGTGTTTGTAGAGTTTTATTTTTGGTTTTTTTGAGGTCTGTGGCTCTTTTCAGCCTTCTTAAACCTTTCAGTTGCATTAAATTGTTTTTTAAAAGGTGTTGGATGTGAACATCAGAAGTGTGTAATATAATCTGGAGGTAGGCATGGAAATAATGTTTTATAATACTAAATTTGCTTCAGATTATCTAGCAAAGTCTGTATTTGTTCATCAAAGATGTTTGTTTGTTCACTGATGTGTTATGTGTGAAAATATCAGGGAAAAAATGAGAAAAAAATTAAAATCTCCTGGGAATCACTCATATGAAGATTGCTAACATGCCTTTTAAGAACTTAATGTACTTTTGAGCTGGTACAGCTTGACAAGTACAAGTATTCTGGAATAGGCAGACCTACCAAATACATGCAAATTTAAAATGCACTAGATAGTCTTTATTTCCACTTATATAAAAATAACTTTGTGTAATAGAATCTAAACCAGCAGATACTTTGGAGTGAGAAGATAAAATACTAGTTTGCCATGACATTTGTTAGGATTTTTACAAACTTCAGAGTGTAACTTGAAAAAAACAAGCAGTGAGGATGGTTTAGTCAGGGGTAATTACACCCGTGGTTTGCAGACTTGATTATTGAACAACAATGGATCTTACTCAGTCACAGCCTGTTCCTAATGTAACAAACAAAAAGTACTGAGGCAAATCAGGACAAGTGAAATGTGAAATATTTTTGTGTTCAGTTGTTAGTTCTGGGAGAGTTACATGGTGGTTCTGTCATGAATTCTGATTTTTAGAGGATGAACTGCAGTCTGTATCCTGGGGTAAATGCTCTCATCCTCCATGTGTTTCCAGACAGGGTTGCAGCAGATCTTGGTGACTCAGTAAAATTAGTTTGAAAAGGTAGTAATGAAGTAAATTAAAGTGATGTTTGAGGTTCTCCTGCCAGCTTGATCACAGGCAGCTCACCCAGGTAAGGTTGCTGGCACCTCCCTGCCCCCACTGGTTCAGAGTGCTTATTCATGGGGGAGCTGGGAACAGGTAGGTGCAGGTTTAGGTGAGGCTCTGATCTCGCTGGCGTTGCCGTGGCAGCAGCCCGGCCTGCTCAGCCCCTGGCTCGCTGTTCACTGGGGCTGCTCAGCTGCCTCTGCAGCTCCTTGGGAACCTGGGCAGGAGCTGCTCACAGTCCTGGCTCTTCAGGACAGCCTCAGTTCATTGATCCTCGAGTTCTGTCCTGGAGAGGTGCTGAGGGGAGGAACACAGGGTGAGAGGTGATAAAGCCTCCCCTGCTCCTGTGATAAGGCTCTCAGTATCTGTATTGTAATTAGAGGTCTTTTGCACTTAGGAGGGAGGTGTGGAACAAAAACATTGCTAATTTTGGTTCCATTATCACTGTAAGCTTAGGTGTGTTATCAGTGCTGTGCAGTAAAATCTTGATCATACAATGATGTGCATTCACTTCATCTTTTTGAAGTTTTCCTCTTGTGCAAAGTTAACCATTCACTTAATTGCTGGTGAGATTATGGCCTACATTTACAGGAGCCAGTCTAAACTTCCTTTATTAAGGGTGATTGCTTGGCTACTATGAAATATTTTTGTTTCTTAACAGTTGCCATGGTAAGACTTAGCCTTAGGTGAAATATAGTATAAAGTTTGTTCTTCAACCTTTTTAAAGTTGTCTTGAATCTTAGGAATTTTTTTCTTCTTTTCAGAGTAACATACTCCTCAATTAAGCTGACTTTTTACTGAGATACTAATGTGGAATTTCCTTTGTGAGACCAAGTACAGTGAGGGAAGTTTGTTATAACCTCCTTGTCTCCAGTTTGTACCAGATCAGTGACTTGCAGCACTGAGGAAAGTGAAGAGGGAGGAAATGTGTTACTCCTGGTACTTAGCTGTGTCTGAAAGACTCTAGAAACAGGATGAGTTTTTTTTTTATAAGAAATCCACTTATCTATTTTTTCTGAAGTAGAAAGAGCTTTAAAGGATGGGATAGAAATCAGAGCATTGCAGTTCTAGAAGTAAAATGCAACAGTGACATTTTTTTCTTGTTTCTGAAGAACTCTTAAAGATAGTTATGAAGATCACTTATCAATTGTGATCTTGTGTCCTGTGTTTAAGATGTTTTCTTTTACCTCTTAGGAAATTCTATTGGGTTTAGAGTCACTCTGCCCCTTCAATAGCAAAAATGTTTTAAAACCATTTATTTAGGTACTTCACCAAGAAACTCTAATGTGTTGGACTGGAAAGGAAAACTAGATTTTTCTAAAGTGGAAAATAAAACTTTGAAAACTAAAGCAATCAAAAATTTTATGTTGGTTTTTTATGCATTTCCCTCCCTCTTGCCCTGGAGCAGGGAACCTATAAAGTGCAGTTTTAATGGTTTACTGTAGTGGAAAGTATAATGCAGAAGCTTATTGCCAGTGAAGGAATCCAGAAAGTGGTGAAGGACCAAAATCTGGAGCAGTGCATTTGTAGGCAGGAGTGATTAATGGTAAAACCCTTCTGGGCCTAAGCAGAGAGCACTGCCCAGGACGTGATGCAGTTACACTGGTTCTTCCCCTCAGTGCAGCTTAAACAGCCATTAAAATACATTCTGGTTTCATTTCTTCCTCTAGTGAAATTCTTTTGGAAGCTCTGAAATGTTTATTTGAACCTCATCGGGGCCTGAAAACAGAAATTGTTTCTTTGCTGTTTCCTGGAGGGCCAACATAAGTGACTTCTGCAGAGTTTCTTGAGTCAGGTTTAATTCATGTGAGTATAGGGCAAATCTGGACATTGGTGCTGTCATCATAGACTAGGTGGAGGTGACTTGTGGAGGTGATCCAGGCAGATCCTGTGCCCAAGGGGAGCTAATTCCAAAGTTAAATAAAATAGATTAGGGCTTTGTGCAGCATTTCTGAGTCTCCAGCGATGGCAATTCCATACCCTCAGTTTGGCTCTGTTTCACTGCTTGACCATGTGCCCTGGGGAGAGCATTTCCATGGAGCATCCTGGGCCCAGTGCTCTCAGAAAGGCACCTGTTTCCATCTCCCTGGTGGCAGGGAGCCCTTCCCTGAGGCACTCAGCACAGAGCCCGTGTTTCCCTCAGCAGCCTCGGTCACAGCAGGGCTGGCAGAGCTCTGCTCCCCCCAGCCAGCACAGGGGTGCCCTGAGCACCAGAGCTCTGCTCCCTGAGCAGCACAGGGGTGCCCTGAGCACCAGAGCTCACTCTCCCAGAGCGCCGTGGGTGGCCCTGCTGAGGCGGTCTGAGCACCAGAGCTCAGCTCCCTGACCAGCACAGGGGTGCCTTGCTGGGCACTGAGCAGCACAGGGGTGCCCTGCTGGGCACTGAGCACCAGAGCTCGGCTCCCTGACCAGCACAGGGGTGCCCTGAGCACCAGAGCTCGGCTCCCTGACCAGCACAGGGGTGCCCTGCTGGGCACTGAGCACCAGGGCTCGGCTCCCCCAGGCTGGCAGAGGGGTGCCCTGCTGGGCACTGAGCACCAGAGCTCGGCTCCCTGAGCAGCACAGGGGTGCCCTGAGCACCAGGGCTCGGCTCCCTGAGCAGCACAGGGGTGCCCTGAGCACCAGAGCTCGGCTCCCTGAGCAGCACAGGGGGTGGGTGCCCTGCCGGGCTCTGAGCGCCGCCTGTGGAGCTGGGTGTGGTGTGGCCGGACTTTGGCGCTGCAGTGGAGCCTGGGCTGCACCGGGGCTGCAGCTTTGCTTTGCTCAGGGTGAGCTGAGCGTTCTCTGGTCCTCCCTCCTCGGCAGCCGTCAGGTGGATCAGGGATGATTTGCCTTTGGTAAATTACATAACTGTAAATGTAAGTTACATAACTGCAGCTCCACCAAAGATAATGGCAAAAATACTTTTGACCTTTTGATGCTGTTTCGTGTATTTATGTAGCAGTGAGCTTTTTTCTTATTACACTTCTAAGCTTTTTTGAATCAGTTTAACTTTCCTATTTGTTTATTAGGGCAGTGAAATAGTTTGTTTGCTGTAGGAGAGCTAAATGAAGATACAGTAGCCATGAATTCCTACAAGAACAAGTTTGCATCTCAGTTTAAGTGTTTTAACTATGTACTGTGAAGGCTTGTGTAATATCCTTTCTCTTGTTACAAATGTATAGGTTTTTTTAGCCATATGTTCTTTGGCTTATTTCACATGCTTAAATTTAAGTCTATTTTTTCCTTTAACTATGTCTCTGCTTTTATTCAGTGAGCATTTGTCTAGCTCTATATGTGTGTTCTAGCATTTTTCCTGATTTGGAGACAACTTACTTTCTGGAAATCTTAATGCCTATTTGGGGAATGTAATTCCTTATGATTTTTTAAAACATGAAATAAAACAATTCTCAGATTTCTGTTGTAATAAGCACAATCCTATTTTTCTGAAAGCACTTTCTGTGTGCCTTTGATTGTGTAAGCCTGTTCCATTTCCATGCTCTCAGTAAAGCAAGAGATGTAAGTAAACTTCCTTGCATTGTTGTCCACTGTTATTCCTCACTAACTCCATTCCCTTCAGCATCTGGAATTACCCCTACTAATTCCCATTCCACTGATGTCTGGAAAGGGGAGGAATCTTTGGTCAGAAAGCCTGCTGATGTACCTTTGTCAACACTAATTTGTCTTCCTTGCTCTTTTACCTCTATTATAAACAAAAATTTCTGTATGTGTGAATTGTGTAGCTGCAGTGCCTGAGAGCAGTATCAATGAAATCACTTGCTGCTTTGGGAAGCACACACTGTTGTAGTGTTTTATTTTAAATGCTGCCACTTCATATCTGTTGGGAGTGGAGTTTACAGTGTAAAGGTCAGACTTCAACTGCCCTTGTAAAATGTGTGTGATGAACTGAGCCTAATAAACATTGGTCTCTCTGTGGAACACACGTGTGAGGAAAGGCAGAAAGCAAGCTCTGATTGCAGCACTGAGGTTTTTGGAGTGATTGGGCTGTTTTAATCACAAATGGAGCTGTTTGCACTTTCAGATTTGCAGTGTTAGTGTGCCTTCCTTCCCTGTTGCTGTACACAGTTCTTGTAAGCACATTTCCTGATAATCTTTTTGGCAGCCAGTCCATGTCACTGCACAGAAACCTCCCCACCATGCATTCTCTGGTGGTTCCTGCAGTTGCCTGTGTTTCTGGTGATCACTTTTACTTGTGTTCTGTGCTCATCCTTCTCCTCAAGCTCACTTCTCTGCCTTGCTTGCTGGGATTTGTTGTCACCCTCAGGGTTTCTCCTGGTTTGTACCTTCACCTTGCAGTGACATTGCTGTAGTGGCTGCCTCAGTGTGACCTCTGATATTTTCCAGTGGGCCTCAAATCTCTGTTCTGTGGGGGCTGTTCTTGTTAATATTTCATCTGAAGGACTTTCCCAGGCATTTGGGTCTTGTTCACTCTACATTACACTTCTCTGTGGCAAGGATGTTTGTCCATTTTGGCTTTGTAATTGGTGAGCCTTGATCCCTCTTCCTGTGTGAAGCTTTTGGCAAGGTTTGTGCCTGGTGGCCCCTGGAGGAAGGAGCAGGGCAGTAGTGCACAGAGAAGGAGGGGTACAAAGCAGTCTGGTGGGCTTGGGGAAGGTGGATTATCAATTTGTGGATAAACCAAACTGATGCTGCTGTTCCACAAAGCTGATACATGTCTGGCAGGTCTCAGCTTTAGAAATAAAGCTACTTGAAAACAAAATTTCCATGATGCCAATACCTGGTGATGCTTGGCTTGAAGTGGCAGGGGAGTGTGATGATGCACAAACCCCTGATGCCTGTGGGTTAGGGCAGTGAGGGAGGGCAACCTTGGCATGCCAAGCTCAGCATGTGCCAGCTCAGCTGCCCTGTGGAGAAGCCACTTGGGTGGCTTTTGTTTCTGGTTTGGAAGGAATCAGTAACAAGTGCAATTTCCTTGGTCCCAGCAGAGCTGTGTGAGAGCTGAGTGAGGCCTGTGGGTTTTTGGGGCACTGCATCAGTGCCAGGCACAGGCACTCCCTGCAGCAGAGATGCAGGAGGGGCTGCCCAGGGTGCATTTTCCTAATCTGGTCTCCCAGCTTTATTGCTTGGCACAATAAACATCTGATCATGTTGTGTCTGTGGCTGCAGCTCCTCCAGCAGTGACAGCCACGCTGGCCAGAGGAGCTGCAGCAGTTCTCCTGTGGATTTGGTTATTCTGGGCAAACTGGTGATACCTGAGGCAACATTGGTGTCCTGTGTTGCTTTCTACTCTGCTACAAGGAAGTTCATTTTTGAATGAAGAATGTTGTCATCTTGTACTTTTTTGTTCTGTGGTCAGTTTTTGACTTTAAAATAAAAGAAAATGAAAGGTACTTGGGTTTGGTTTTAGATAACTGTGTTCACAAATGTACTTCTTAGAAAACTTTGGCCTGAAATTTTGTTTCTGTTCTGTGGGACAGCTATATTCTGTTAGAGTCAGCTGAATATTTATCAGCAGAGATTAGAATTAGTCCCTTGATGATTACAGATAGTGCTTTAATGTCTTCTTCAGCTGCTTGTTTCCATAACTAAGTCTTAATCTTTGTTGTTCCTGGCAAGAGCAGTGGATATTTGCAAGCAGCAGAGGTGAACACTCACTACTGAAGTAGCTGTAGTTGTAATGTCTGACAGTTCCCTGGTTCTGGGATGAGCTCACTGTGCTCCCAAGGAGAGCAAAGACTGCATTTAGGCTGACAACAATCAGTGAAAATGGAAAAACACCTCCTGTGCTTGTGGGAAATACCAGTTTTTCCTCCTTTGAACTCTTCAATATATTTTTAATTAAAGTGAAAGGTAACATGAGGTAAAAGCCTGCTGCAGATAAAATGTGAGTGTTTAATTTTACATGAGTTATCAGGTGAAAGGGAACAGGACGCTCCCCCAGGACGAGGCTTTGCCGGTGTTCTCCCAGCAGGGGCACGCTGCAGCACGGCTCAGTGTTCAGCACATTCACCCTACAGCAGCACCTCGGCTTGGAAATCCTTTAGGAACACTCATCAGGGATCTAGCCCTTGTTTAAGGCTTTGATTTGATGTTAGGCTGAGGTGTTTGCTTGCCAGAAGCCACTCTCCATTGGTGTTCAGGGGGTTTTACAGTGTAACTCTCTTGTCATTGTTTGGAATTTCCCCTGTTAATCTGCACTGTGTGAATGGTGAAAATAGCAGCACTGTGCAAAATCATTGCATCAAAATACTGTTAAAGCACAACAAATAGAAAAATAGGTTTCAAATACAAAGAATATTTGACACAAGAGTGGAATGAGGTGAAATATGTTCTTTTACCTGATAAATGAGTGCTGCTGCTTAAAGAAATGGCTTAGCTCCCTGCTAGTCACATCTCACACCTTACTCAGCCTTATCTGCAGCATTAATGTTGTGGTTAGATCAGTGATGTGCCTCCCCTCCCTGTGTGTGGGATCACAGGAACCTGTGGGAGCAGCAGAGCAGCCTTGCCCCTTTTGGTGCAGGCAGAGGCCAGGGCTGAGTGTCTGGTGGGGCAGCACCCCCTGCTCTGCCCTGGGATGGGATCCCTGTGGGAACCTCAGCACCCCCTGCTCTGCCCTGGGATGGGATCCCTGTGGGAACCTCAGCACCCCCTGCTCTGCCCTGGGATGGGATCCCAGCATGGCTCAGCTCCCTCTTACTGGGAGTTCAGTGCTGCAGCTTTTTATCCCAGAAATGGCCAGTGGTATTTTCTGAAAAAAAATTGAAAGTACACATGTTTAAAAATCAATCTGTTTATATCTTAAATAATGAAATAGTAATTCCTGTATGAAAGCTGACATGTGAAATGGCAACAGGTTTGGGTTTTTTCATTTGCTGGTCTGAAAATGCTGGGAATTGTGTTTTACAGGCAGCTCTTAAAATTTTTAACTTGTGTACCCTTTTTGTGTAATTGTGTATTTCCAGGTATCCTGGTTTACAGCCACTGAATAGATCTCAAATTTGGGTGTGCTGGATAAGGCTAGGATTGATTCAAAACCATGAAAAGGTGGAGGGAGTGGGAGTAGAACAGAGACACCCGAGGGAAGAGCTGAGCGTGGCCTCGGTGCCATCCTCCAAGGGTTCCCTGGGCAGCTGCAGCTCCCTGGGCTGTGGAGGGGATCCCTGGGTGCTGCCAGGGAGGGCATAGGACAGAGTGCCCGGGCAGGGGGACAGGACAGGACAGAGTGCCCGGGCAGGGGGACAGGACAGGACAGAGTGCCCGGGCAGGCTCCTGCCACTGCTCTCTGCACGGCCTGGGGGCAGGGGCCGCGCTGGGGCTGCTCCTGCCTGCCCTGGGCTCTGCTCCCTGCTGGCAGCCACGGGCCGTGCAAGGGCCTGCTGCAAAGTGCTGCCTTGCTGTGGGATCTCAGCACCTCAGGACTGAGGTGCCATCACCGAGACCACCCTTGGGGGGCTCGGGAGTCCTGGAATGTTGCCAGCAGTGTCTGGTGGCTGGACTTTGATCCTACACAGGAGACGACACCTGTATGAGGACAGGAGGGTTTCACCGGGGTGAATGGTGAAGGGATTAGTTAATTAGAGAGTGAAACACAGGGTTTAGGATTTCTGTACAGGGGGGTTTAGAGAAGTAAGATGGAGGAATTGGGGCGTGTCCTGTCCTTCTTCTTCTTCTTCTTCTCCTCCATCTTCTGTGGTGATGGTGGCACTTTGGGATTGGTCATTACTAAAAGTGCACTGGTCAATAAGGGTGAAAGGTATTGGGAAAAATGATAAATATTGTACACGTAACAATGGGTATAAAGATAGGTGACCGCCCGGAGGGCAGGGAGTGTGCTCATGGCTGGCTGCTGAGCAGAGCTCTGTCGGGCCGAAAGAAAATCTTTTAGATAAACAATTAATAAACACCGAGACCGAGAAAAGAACTGAAGCCTCTTCTCATCCTTTGGAACGCGGGCTGCCCCAAGGCCACTCCGGGCCTTTCCAGGCCATCCAAACAGCCGAAAACCGGACAGCTGGCGTCCCTGGGTGGGCACGAACCACCAACCTTTCGGTTAACAGCCGACACTTCTGGCAACATTCCAGGACTCCCGAGCCCCCCAAGGGTGGTCTCGGTACCTCAGTCCTGAGGTGCTGAGATCCCACACCTTGCCAGGGCTTTGATTGGGTGTGTCATTGCTGCCTGCACTTCATTTTCTCTGCCTTTTCACTTTGCAAATAGTTCTGGAGATCCCATTGATTGACCAGAATAGCAAAGGAATTCACTTGTTTTGGATGAAAATTACTGTGTATTAGAGTATATCTTCATCTCCTATGAGCTCTAGAACAAGACAAAAAAGAAAAGAAACAGTTACTGAAGTTGGCAAATCACTTCAAAACACCTGTTTCCTACTAGCAGCTCTCTGTGGGACTGTCATGTAAGTCAGCAAAAATTGGAGGGGCAAAGGTAACAGCAGTGACTGACATCTCTTATTCCATATTATGTGACTCCCTCAGAGATTTCCTCTGGTTCTTTCCTTGGGTGTTCTGAGGACATTGCCTTAAAATCAGTTTAGCTGGACATTAAATGTTTGCATCCTAAATATACTAATTTGGTGGGAGTATTTTGTGCTGATTCTTTGTTTGTTTGTTTTTAAATTTCTGCTTGTCAGAGAGCCAGTAGTGGGAGAAGTGT